>NC_050068.2:198645119-198965516 GCF_009764565.3 Dermochelys coriacea | reverse complement strand
TTCTGATAGCACGGATTACTCTCCCCATACAGCGATCAGATCCTGTACCTCTCGTTCGGTCCATGCTGGAGCTCTTTTGCGATTCTGGGACTCCATCATGGTCACCTCTGCTGATGAGCTCTGCATGGTCACCTGCAGCTTGCCACACTGGCCAAATAGGAAATTGAAATTCAAAAGTTTGCGGGCCTTTTCTTGTCTGCCTGGTCAGTGCATCTGAGTTGAGAGCGCTGTCCAGAGCGGTCACAATGGTGCACTCTGGGATAGCTCCCAGAGGCCAATATCATCTAATTGTGTCCACAGTACCCCAAATTCGACCCAGCAAAACCGATTTCAGCGCTAATCCCCTTGTCGGGGGTGGAGTAAGGAAATCGATTTTAAGAGCCCTTTAAGTCGAAAAAAAGGGCTTCGTCATGTGGTCGGGTGCAGGGTTACATCGATTTAACGCTGCTAAATTCGACCTCAACGCCTAGTGTAGACCAGGTCTCTGCCAGAACACGGGCTCTGATCCTGAACTGGGCCCAACCTGTGCTCAGTGCAGCTTGGAAGACAAGGTGCAAAGCCAGCTATTCCTTCCCACAACTCTGGGGCTGTCCAGCTACCAACCGATTCCACAGTGCAAAGAAGAGCAACTTCTGACCTGAGGGGCCATTTCAGCAGCCAGGCATTGCTGAGGTGAAGGAATGCCCTGGTCATGGCCCCTAAACCAAAGATTGGGAAAGGGGTGGCATGAAAATTGCTATGGGAGTTCTATACCACTTGGGGATTCTGCTATAGAGGATGAATCATTTATTGGCTGGTTAACCAAGCTTTAAGGACCCTTTGTATCATCAGAGCAGCACAAAGCAGCCTTAATGGATGAGAGAGTGATGTCTGTAATTTTTATTCCTTCACACCAAACAACCAGAGAGAATAATAAAAAAACAAACAAATGGGGTGAAGGGAACGGAGGAGAGAAACAGTGGAGAAATCCACACCTGTGAGCTAAAGTTCTGTTCATAAGTGAGATTAGTCCATCACACTGGCAAAAATCTTTAGGGCCAGATTCTCAGCTGTGCTGACTTCGGAATCTGAAAAGCCGAGAAGAACAATGGGACAGGAAGCTCTAATCATGCAAATAACAGACATTAACTACTATTTATATTTCCTGGGATATCAGGGTGGTGTGATCTATATTGATCACTGAAAGAGGCAGATGGCTGCTGTTGGCATTTGAAAAACTGACTGGTCAAAGGACAGATTATTATGATGTAACCGATTCGCATTGTTAGTGCTGCTCAGAGTTCAAAGTGGAAAAACAATTGGTGGAAATGTACACATCTCTCTCCCTTGCTGTGCCCCTTCCTTTTTGGTTTCTCCCCTTTCACCTTCCTCCTTCGCTCACTAGCCTTCTATCTCTTTCTTTTCTTTCCATCTCTTAGAGGCTGCCTTTCTGCTTCCCTTCACTTCCCTTTCCCATGCTGTTACTCTCCTACAACCCAGCTGGCTCACTTTAAACCCTGTGATATAATTCGGAACAATGGAGCAGAATTAAGAGAGAGGACATTTTTCCATCCCAATTTCTCCAGCAATGAAGGGGGTCCATCAAACTCTGGGATACATTCATTTGCTTCATTGCTCAGGATATCTTAAAACTAGATTGGACAAACAGCTGGAAAATCTACTGTAGGGAGTTGTCTGTGTGTGTGTTGGCTGCGTACTCAGCAGACTCTGATAGAACTGCCCAAGAAGACCACAGTAGTGAAGGGGTCACACGACCCACTTCCAGACAGGTCACCCCGCCCCAGAACTCGCCCTGATTGGTCAAATCTCCTCTCTGGACGAAACCCATCCTGACTGATAGAGGGCAGTGGGAAGAGTTGTTAGAGGGGTCACATGACACACCTTGCTTCCGGTCATGTGGCCACCTCCCCCTGCCCTCTACCAATCGAGGGGTTTCAGCTGCTGGGGACCACCCGTGAGAGGATATTTGACCAATCAGGGCGAGTTGGCTGTGTGTGTGCTCCACCAGATTTATTGGTGACAAAGCACAGTTTTAGCACCCGTAGACTCGAAAGGGATATTAAGACATATACGCCCGTTACAATGGAGCAGCTCAGTGAATGGCGGGACTTTCTGTTCCCCACTTGGGTGGACAAAGACACATCCTCTGTGACCCCTCTTTTTATACACTGATAGAAACAAGTTATATATTGCCCTTCTGATGTGGTTAGTTACCATCCTTTACCTTGTACATGTTGGTTTGATCAAAACATCTCTATCTGTCACCCTGACTTTATCTTTAGGAGGGGTCAGTGTGTCCTATGTTATCTTTGGGGAGTGTGCTTATACCATACTTGGCATTGGGGTGTTCTGATACTAACCTTCTGGAATGTATTTACATGAGTGTCCTGTGCCTAGCACTTCTTAGGGCTGGTTGCGTTTTTGCAATACCAGCCTTGTTCTTGCCAGGTTCTGTGAACTTGCAAATAGGCTTTTTTTGTAACAGGGCCTGACTTCTGCTCACAGCCTGACTTTTGCTGACTTTGCTTTATATCAGCGGGGCCTGACTACTTTAGTTCAGGCCTTACACCTTATACCAGGCCTCATGTCTCAGACTCTTTCTTTCTTTCTATTACAGCCTGAAAAGATGGATAAAAATGACTAAACAGGCTTTCTCCATCTCTAACTTCTGTGATGCCAAACCACACTGAATTAGGCCATTAGCTGGATGTTTCAGCTAAAATATTCGTCAAGGAATCAGTTAATTATATTAACATTCAGATGGTCATCATTGGGGCCCTACCAAATTCATGGTCCATTTTGGTCAATTTTACGGTCGTAGGTTTTTAAAAATCGTAAATTTCATGATTTCAGATATTTAAATCTGAAATCTCACACTTGTAATTTAGGGGTCCTGACCCAAAAAGAAGTTGTGTGTGGAGAGGTGTTGCAAGTTTATTGCAGAGGTGTTGCGATACTGCTACCCTTACTTCTGCCACCGCCAGCAGCAGCGCACTGCATTTGGAGCTGGGCAGCTGAAAAGTGGCTGCTGGCCGGGAGCCCAGTTCTGAAGGCAGCGCCACTGCCAGCAGTGCAGAATTAAGGATGGCATGGTATGGTATGGCCACCCTTACTTCTGTGCTGCTCCCTGCAGAGCTGGGCCATCAGTCAGCAGCCATCACTGTCCGGCTGCCTAGCTCTGAAGGCAACAGTGCAGAAATAAGGAAGGCATGGTATGGTATTGCCACCCTTACCTTTGTGCTGCTGCTGGCAGGGTGCTGCCTTCAGAGCTGGGGACATAGCCAACAACTGCCACTCACTGGCCAACCAGCTGAAAAGGCAGTGCAGAAGTAAGGGTGGCGATACTGTGACCCCCTCCACTCCTTCCACACAGCCCCTTTTGGGTCAGGACCCCCTGTTTGACAAAAGCTGGTCTTCCCCATGAAATCTGAATAGTATAAGGTAAGATGGGTGGGCAAACTATGACCCTGGGGCCGCATCTGGCCCTCCAGACTTTTTAATCCAGCCCTCGAGCTCCTGCCGGGGAGCAGGGTCTGGGGCTTGTCCCGCTCTGGCACTCCAGCCGAGGAGTGGGATTGGGGGCTTGCCCTGCTCTGTGTGGCTCCCGGAAGCAGCGGCATGTCCCCACTCCGGCTCCTATATGAAGGGGTAGCCAGGAGGCTTTACACGCTGCCCCCGCCCCAATCGCCGCCCTCACAACTTCCATTGGCCGGGAACTGCTGCCAATAGGAGCTGCAGTGGTGGTGGATGTAGACAGGACAGCGTGCAGAGCTCCTGGCCATGCCTCCACATAGGAGCCAGGGGGGGACATGCTGCTGCTTCTGGGAGCTGCTTGAGGTAAGCACTGCCCAGAGCCTGCATCCCTGCCCCAACCCTGATCCCCCCCTCCCGTCCTCCGAACTCCTCTGTCCCAGCCCGGAGCAACCTCCTGCACCCCCAAACCCTCATTCCCAGTCCCAGCCCAGAGCCCTCTGCGGCACCCTGAACTCCTCATTTCTGGCCCCACCCCAGAGCTCTCACCCCCTCCTGCAGCCCAACCCCCAATTTCATGAGCATTCATGGCCTGCCATACAATTTCCATACCCAGATGTGGCCCTCGTGCTCAAAAGTTTGCCCACCCCTGGGGTAAGAGCACACAAAAGACCAGATTTCACATGCGGAGACCAGATTTCATGGTACGTGACGCATTTTTCATGGCCATGAATTTGGTAGTGTCCTAGTTATCATTAGGCTTCTGAGCTAATACCCATTGCAATATGTGAGGCATGTCACACCTTTCTTAGATCTATTGATTATTTGTTTGTAGAATGGTGAAAGTGACCATGAATTTGTTCGCATTTGGAAACCTTTCTTCACAACTGTGAAAGCTAGAAGAATTATTTCCTTTTAATGAAAGTTTAGAGTCTGTGGAAATTGCTGGAGCCACCAAAGTAGTGTTGGGATCGTGTGCCAGCCTTTTGCACACCTGTCAAGCCTTATGTCTGCTTTTTGCAAAATTCACTTTTCATAGACACCTACCCATTGACCTTTGAGATGTGTTACCGGCTGAGCAAGAATCCCCTGGTAAAGGAAAGGCATTTCCCAGTGCAGACATGGCTACAGAACAGTTGTTGAAAAGCTACTGTACAAGTGAGATCATTATAACTAAGGCAGTGAGCCGGTCACGGCAGTCACAGAAGTCACAGATTCCATGACTTTTTGGAAACTTCGTGACTTATGCAGCTGCAGCAGCTGGGGCGGTTGATCCCAGGGCCACCCAAGCAGCTGGCCCCGGGACCAGTTGCTGCAGCAGCCCCAGGGCCGGCTGCACTGGCCACTGCCAGAGCAGCAGAGGTGTCAGGGGCCTCGGAGCAGTGGGCGGCCAGAGGCAATCAGCCCCTGCTGCTGGAGCAGGGCCCAGCTGTCAGCCCCTGGACCCCCCCCCCCCCCAGAACATCAACGCCCCAGGAACAGCTAAGATTTAGTTAGGGATATTTGTAGTAAAAGTCATGGACAGGCCAGGGACCATGAATTTTTGTTTATTGCCCATGACTTTTCCATGACTTTTCCTACAAATACCCATGACTAAATCTTAGCCTTAATTATAACACTTTTTGATAAGGCCTGAGGGACATAGCATTGGCTCTTTTCTCACTTCTTCTGTACAGAGGTGGATTAAGGTTTTGGGGGGTCCTTCCCCACCCCTTCTGCCTGAGGCCCCACCACCATTTTGCCTCTTCTGTCTGTGGCTCCGCCCATAGCCCCACCCCTTTCTGCTCCTTCCCTGGGGTGCCCCTGGAGGGTCCTCCCAATTCTGCCCCCCCCCACTGCAGTCCCACAACCCCTTTTGCTCCTTTCTGCCCCCTCCACTCCAGCCCCAGGATCGGAGAAGCTCTGTCCCAGTGCCATGGCCTGGAGCCACAGCAGGATGTGAGAGCTCCCCCAGTCCCAGGGCCACAGCCGGGGTCTGGGTGCTGGGGCTTCCCCACCACTACCTGGTTTTGTATGGGGAGCAGGGTCAGGCCTTTGGGCTTTTCGCTGCTGCCCTGTGGCTTCTGCTGCGGAGTGGGTATGGTGGATACTTGTGGGGAAGGGGCGGCCTTCCCCCATCCTGTGGCTGCTGCTGCAGAGCAGGGTCAGGGCATTGGGACTTTCCCCGCCCCAGCAGCCGGGGCTCTGGGCTTCCACTGCTCAGCAGTGAATTTTTTCTGGGGCCCCTGGACACAGGCCTCATTGCTAATCCACCACTGCTTCTGTAAGCTTTATTTGTCAGAATTGTCTTTTGGTCTGAATCCACCACCCTTGCTCATGTCAAGTACTACTTTGCTAAATCAATAGTCCCATTGAAAGAAATGGCACTGCTTTGTATACTGAACTACTGCTCAATAGGCTAAATTACAGAACCTTAGTCATGTTGAGTAGTACCTTAACTTGTCAAATAGTCCTATAAAACCGCCTCCAAGAAGTGCCCTATGTAGAGTGCTGTGCTATTTATTACTTAAATATGATCTGTAAATGCTCGGTGTTAGATAAATAAGTCATTGTTTCATGGCTATGACAGTTTCAGAAATAACTCAGTCTGGGTTGGGAATGTTATAAATGAAGTCAGTGTTTGACTTCAAATGCTGCTTGGGTGCTGATGGATAGTCACTTTACCACACACAAATCAAATCAAATCAAATGAAATCCAAACAAAGGTACCTAAACTAAAAATCCCATCCTAAGCCATATTCTGTTCTTGGTTTCTGTGCTACCCCTGAAACCAAACGTTCATAAGACAGGTACAACTTAAAGGAAAACATAATAAATTTGATATGTTTGATGAGGATGTATATTAAAGCTCTGTTTGTTCAACAGTGTTTTCTGTAGAAGGTGTGTTGTTGTTGGTAATGGAGGAGTACTTCGAAATAAGACACTAGGGAAGAAAATTGACTCCTACGATGTGGTAATAAGGTAATTTGTATCTCTTCTTGTATAACAAAGTTTTTTGAGCTGCTTCGGAGTTCAGCTGTTATAGGTTAACCTGTTTAACAATAAAATTCCATTCTATCCTGGATATTCCTGACTACTTAAAGCAATTTGTAAAACAATAAATTGTGTGATATTATATGCTGTATAATTAACAGATAACACCGAGTGATGGATAAGGTTGCACCAAGACCCATCTCACTCACCCATATCTTTGAAAACAGTGTAATAACAGATAAAAGGAAAAGTCTCTAACATTCCTTGCTACCTTCATTTCGCTGTTTACAGCTCTCTCCAAAGGGCAGTCACTTACATCTCCACTGCATATAGAAAAGTAATATGTACCCCAACTTTATTCAACAAACTGTCCATAGTGGCACTTAAGTCAGTGTAACTTATGTCACTCGTGTGTGGCTTATTCACACCCCTGAGCAACATAAGTTATATTCACATAAGTGGTAGTGTAGACATAGTCTCACATTCAATTTGTGATTCCCCAGATCCTTTTCAGTAGTACTGCCACCTACCCAGTTAGTCCCCAATCTCCTAAGTGCTTGCAACCCTTCCCAGCTCGGTGTCTTCCACAGATTTTATATGCATATTCTCCACTCCAGTGTCTGTGATGCTGGCTACATCATAGAACCATAGGGTTAGAAGAGACCGCAAGGGTCATCCAGTCTAACCCACTCCCAAAATGCAGGATTTATTGTGTCTAAACCATCCAAGACAAGTCATAATTTAGTTTATGTACTAATATTTCCCATTTTTCCTGTTTATTCCCCATACTCCTTGTATTTCTCTATTGACATCTAGGATTTTGAGCAGATTCTCCCACGTATTTCCCTCTTGTTGCTCCTATGACACTATTCCATGTCACTGCCCCTCCCAACATTTACCTTCTGGTAAGGTTGCCCTTTTTTTCCCATGGGGTTTTGTCACCTGCCCCCTTTGAACCTAGTGTAAAGCCCTTCTCACTAGGGTGATGAGTTAGTGCACAAAGATGCTCTTCCCCTTCCTGAAGTCCTGTGGTGGGGTGGTGAGCCCTATGTTGGATACACTGAATCTGCCTAACGCCTCTGTCATGTGGAGATAACTCCTGAACTGTCTTCATAGCGTATGACTTCATTAACATGCCAGCCAGCACTATTCCTGTGTCTGCATTCTACTTTAGGTCATTAGTAACGATATTTGCTTTGATTAGTAACATTGTATAATTTGTTATATCTAATATCCTGGGACCAACACAGCCGCAACAATACTGCAAACAATGTTCAAGCTGTAACTTTTAAACCTTTATATAACTCTTTATACAAAATATGTTGCAACTTTTAAACAAACTCTATTTCAGTCTTCTCCTAGAAAAGAATTTTGCGTTCTTCGTTTCATAGCTGAGTGCTATGATGGTTTTAAAAAGGGATCCCAAGAAAATGTCAGGCACTAGAAAAATTTTAATCAAATTTTAACCCTAGCATGACTTTACCTGTCATGGTACCACCACCAAACTTCTTCTTATGGTACTGATATACTGTTTAAAAGGTATATTGTGGTGCAAATTCAAACAGTGCTTTACAAATACAAGACACGCTCATTCGCCATCAAGAGTGTACAATCTAATGGCATTAGTTTGCAGACAGTGCTTTCTACAGCCAATAGTTGATCTCTTTAGAATAAATAGGACCAGTCATGGTAGTAAGCATTATGCTGTGTAGCAAATGTTTGCAAGGCCAGGCAGGCCCTGAAAGAGATGAGAAAAAATGCATGAAAATTCAGGGAAAGGAAAATTATTGTGAAGAAGGAAAGATAGCAGAATTATTGGAAGAAGTAGCTTTTAAGGAGGGTTTTGGAGAAAGGGGCAGTGGACTTGATGGACATGAAGTGGTAGCGTTGTAGGCATTGCAAACAAGATAATAGACCAGGGGTTCTCAAACGGGGGGTTGGACCTCTCAGAGGGTCGTGAGGTTATTACATGGTGGGGGGGGGTCACGAGCTGCCAGCCTCCACCCCAAACTCTGCTTTGCCTCCAGCATTTATAATGGTATTAGATATATTTAAAAGTGTTTTTAATTTATAAGGGGTGGGGGTCACACTCAGAGACTTACTATGTGAAAGGGGTCACCAGTACAAAAGTTTGAGAACCCCTGTAATAGATGGTGCAAAGCTTAGTGCAGAAAGAGCTGAAAGGAGCATGAGGGAAAAGGATTGGGAAGAATAAAGAGAGAGCTGGTGTTCTAAATAAAGAAGCACAACAATGAATCTAACTTTCCCCTTAAGTAAATCCTGTTTTTTAAAGTTATGTGACAAGGGTACCTAGCTGATCTATGGTGTCTTTTTAAATCCATGAAGACTCTTTAAAATCAACATGTATATACAGTAATCATTAATATTACAGTAAACAATTTTTTTTCGGGCCCCCTCTCCTTCTGGAGTCAGAAATGAACTCACTTATTACCATGGACCTCTCCCACAAATACTGGAATCAGCTGTAACAAATAAAATTTTCCATAGTTTCTTTTTTCTTTTAAGTATTATTCATTTTCAAGCCCCTGCCCTGAGGAGTCTGCAGCCTAACTCAGACAAATGTGATACACAGTGTAATGTTTTAGACAAAGTGATAGAGATGATGGTGGGGGAGATCATCTTCTTGAGATTTTGTGAAAGCAATGGATTTTAAGGAGGACTGGGAGAGTTTTAGCATGTGAGGATTGGCAGATTGTTCCAAAGAGTACAGGACAGCCACAAAGTAAAGGATGTGCGAAGGTGATTTGTACTACTACTTCCACCACTAGTCAGCTTGTTTAACTCTTCAGGGCAGAACAGAGTCCCCAGTATCTTGACTCCCCCATTTTCTTTAATTCAGTGTCTCTCAGAGCAGCAGTCACTCAGCATTTACAAATATTAATTAAAAAAAAACCCCAGAAACTATATAAATGCACCACATAGGTTAAATTAAAACTAGGTAAATGATGGACACGGTCTGAACCCTAATTCTGTCGAGATATAGAAGAGAATTAATTCTCTTCATTTCTCCAACACTTGGGGTGTTATATTGTCTTCTCTGGAAACTGGATCTTCCAGCAGTTAATCAGTAGCTATCCATGCCAGGGCTTTCCTGGGGTGTTTTCACCTCATTTGAGGATCTACCCAAGTATAGGATACATTGTCTCCAATTCCACCTCTTTCTGAGCTGTCTCTCCAGCACAAATCCACCTTCAGCTGACTCTCCAGCAGGTACTAGCAGCCTGCAACTTTTCTAGAATGTCCCCATACTTAAGTGTACATAGATTTACCCTGGGGAATTGCCAGGGTGACTCTCCTGTTGTCTGCTCTAGGACAGTTTAGCTTTGTAGTGACCAGTTCTATCACATTTGTTACTCTCCCATCTTCGCTGTCAATTTACTAAACAAATGAAACAAGAAAACAAAGGGCCTGGCTTCCCCCATCATGACTTGGGAGAAAATTGCTACTGAATTAACTGAACTAGATAATCCGAAATTTTAAGGCAGTATTCGTTTATGGGCCAAGTCAGAGGGAATTTTGCTGGAGTGGGGCTGCATGGTTGGCAATATTGTCATTTATTCTGAACCTTCTTGACCAAATTTCCTTACAAGTTTGAAGACCCTGGGCTAAATTGTCAATGCAGGATCTACAGTATACCTGCACATCTCCCAATTAACATTATTAATAAAAGTCACGCTGCTAAATCCTTGTGCTATTTGCCCTGCAGAGCCCACCAAAATGGATTTATGGTGATCCTCTCTGTATATATTTTTTTCTCCCTTTGCCTACAGAATGAATAATGGTCCCATCATAGGGTATGAAGAGGATGTTGGAAAGAGGACAACTTTCCGACTTTTTTATCCAGAGTCTATTTTTTCAGATCCGATTAACTATGATCCTAACACTACTGTAGTTCTTCTTGTCTTCAAACCACATGACTTAAAGTGGCTCTGGAACATATTGAGTGGTCATAAAATAGTAAGTTTATTTATTTATTATATTTAGTTAGTTTTGGTTCAAATCGTCTTGGCTTTGTTTACCTGGGCTGAGTGTATGCATCAACCTCTTTGTACTACTCTTGGAAGCAAAGTGCTATAATAAACTGAAGTAATTATCAGAACAGCTCATGCTATGTTCCTACAATTTAGTTAAAGACAAGAAAAACTTTGGAAAATAGCCTTGGTCAAAGCCTCAGCTGGTGTCAATCAGTATAATTGAACTAAATGGAACTACAGCAGTTCACACTAGATAAGGATATTACCCTCTGTTTTGAAACCATTCTACCTATGTCATATAGTTTTTGGATTCTCTTCCCCCCACCCAGCCCCCCCACGCCAGGCCCCAATTCCTTCCTCCATAGTTTTATATTGCTAGGAATATATGCATGGAAATAGGATTTTATTTTTTTAAGTATTCATCCCCACTTGCTCTCTGTTCCCTACTTAAACGAGAATTATTTTGATCCACACTGGATCATGGAATGGGAGCACAACTTATTTACATGGCAGATGGAGAAGGAGAATTTTTTATAGGACGTGGTATTGTTTTAAAAATTGAGTCACAAGTGAAGGACATTAAGCTTGTTTCTGCTCTCTCTTACTCTGGAATCACTGGGTTATTGGGGAAGGTAGACTAGATGATCGTAATGGCCTCTTTTAGCCTTAAAATTTATTAAACTTCAGTGGAATTACTCCTGATTTATATACCAATTCAAGTGAGATCAGAATCAGTTACTCCATTTTCAAAGGTTTCAGAGTAGCAGCCGTGTTAGTGTGTATTCGCAAAAAGAAAAGGAGTACTTGTGGCACCTTAGAGACTAACAAATTTATTAGAGCATAAGCTTTCGTGAGGTGAGCTGTAGCTCACGAAAGCTTATGCTCTAATAAATTTGTTAGTCTCTAAGGTGCCACAAGTACTCCTTTTCTTTTTTCCATTTTCAAAGTGAGCGATGAGCACAGTACCTGCCAACATTCTCAAAGCAAACATCAGTAGATTCTGAATTTGCATAAATGTATGTCACTTGCACCATTTTGAATAAATCTGCATAGTCTATAGGGAAAACCCTGTAAGGTAGAATTGGCAACCCTGTAAGCAGCAGAAGGAACTAAAGTCAAAATAAATTCCCTGTCCGTGCAAACGAGCAAGCAAAGTACAGAAAATATGACTGATCAGCCAAATTGTCTCAAAATTGTATAGGCCAAATTCTGCCTTCAGATACATAGGTGAAAGTGCTGTTGACTTCAGGGGGAGATGTCCCCATATATCTGAAGGTATTATTGGGCCCAGTGTTTTTCTAACTGTTCTATATTGTGCCAGAGATACTACTGGTGGGTATTTTATATACAAGAAACTCCATTATTTTTCTTATACTCAGTGACATTTTGAGAAATGTAAAAAATCAAAGACTATCATGATTTTTTTTTTTTTAAATCTTGTGTGGCTTCTCCTCTCTGCCCACTCCAAATGCATGATGTGTGAGTTAGACTTAGAGATGCTACAGAAAAGCAAAATCAACTAATCCTAAAAGTAAAACAGTGTATTTGACTATTACAGAATACTAATAGTTTCTGGAAGAAACCCGCCTTGAAAATGATATATAAAGCTAACCAAATCAGGATACTCGATCCTATTATTATCAGAAAAACAGCACATGAATGGCTTCAGTTCCCAACCAAGTTTCCCAGAAAAGAAGTAGGTATATTTTTGTTGTTGTTTCAATTGTTTCCAAATAGATTATATAAAATTATCACAATAATCTGTTTATTGTAATTCAGTAATTCTGTTTATTGAAAAACCTCTTTCAGGTTTACACTATATTATTTTATTGTTTTTTGGGTTTTTTAAAAATAATTTTGTTGAATTTTCAATAGACAAAACCACACCATGGCCTTGTTTAGTCATTGACTATGAAGCACATCTGTATGTCTTAAAGTGTGTAGCATCTCCCATGCTCATTTTGTAGTTTTAACATGAGTTAACTGGTTGAGATGAGCCCTACAGCTTAAGCTAACACACATCAGAAATAGACCTTTTATCCTAGTGTGGATATGGCTTCTGTGTCTACATAGATTCATGTAGCATATACATACAGAGGAAAAGAATACATAATAGTACGTGTGGGGAGAGGGGCTATAAAGACTTCATCATAATGGGTTTGGGCTGGCTAAATTAGCCACTGGAATGAGATGGGCAATATTCAATCCTGGAAAAATAGTGGTTTTAAGGTGTAATGGCTCATAACTAGAATGGAAAGCTTTATATCACTGGCTTCTATCCTTGCCTTCCAATAGGACATAGCCCTCACTTCAGCCCTGGAAAGTTCATAGACATTGCATCCCAACCATACAGCATTACCATGCATGGAAAAACTATATAGGTAAATTTTGCAGAAGTTAGTAAAATGTATCCGTTTTATTTTTCCTCCCCCGTCCTCAGTGAGATTCACGATACTAAGGTTTTAGTGTTGGAGGAATATGAAAAATGATGCCAATGTGGTTTTTATTTTAAACTGCCTAAAATATTTCTAAAATATTTTTGTTTATAAAACATTCAGCATAAACAGAATACCTAATGGTGGGGTGTGTTAAAAAGGTTTTAGTGGCACTTGCTTAGGTTAAGGTGTATATCTATTGAGCAATAGGGGCATCCTCAATTAAACCTTTCTACCATCTGCCCCAGAGAGTCTTTCTGCATTTAATACATTTGAAGTGTGTGTGACATCTTACCCGTTCCTTCAGAGATTAAAAAAAAACATTGCCAAATAGGTAGGTAACACTGCTATGGTGTTGAGTAAAGAACCACAAGAGAGGGAGAGGATAGTTTTCTCAGTGGTACCGTTAAGACTGGGCACTGGCATAGAAGGCCAATGAGTCACAAAACCAGGAAAAAGAAAGACATTTAGCCAGGGAAGCCCATACAGAACCCAGATTCATGATTTTGTTATTCAAACATTGTTTTTAATGATGAAATATATTTGTAATTAATAACAAGGCCCTCTGAATTTGTGGGCTGTCATTCCTTAGTGGGCTCCTGCATAGTTCTATCCTCTTCCAACAGTCTCTTAGCATTCTAGTGGAAGGAGTGCCATCAAGTGGTAGCTTTGCAAATTGAGGCAGAGCATTGCAATTGACGTAACCTCTTATTTTTATATTAAAATAATTTTAATTGATAGAACATTCTTTAGAAAGAAACTAACAGAACTGTAGGTTTTGACCTGTAAACCTTCTTTGTGTAGGCAAGACTGATCTTAGACTGCACAGGCCTTTGTAATGCTAAGTAAATAAGCTTCATCTGCCATACCCTGAGGTCACAGACTAGTTGTTACACAAAGTGCTGTATCATTAAAGAGCAGCTGACGCCCCATGGAAATCTTTCCAAAGTATCTTGTGTAGAATAAATACCACATTTGTCTGATTTGACCTTTCTAATAGTTCTTGCTAAGCATATTTGATTTCCATGAAAGCAAATTTATCTGTTCCTGCTTTTTTTTTTTTTTTTTGCATTAAATCAAAGTTTGCATCTGCTAGCTCAGCTGGGTTCTTTGGAAAGGACTGTAATGTCACAAAGGTGTTTATGGCTTCAAATGGGAGATAAAGTAACCGGAGCAGAGGAGAATCTAATGATCCTCTCAAGCCCCGTAGATAGAGTGACCAGATGTCCTGATTTTATAGGGACAGTCCTGATATTTGGGGCTTTGTCTTATATTACCCCACACCCCTTGTCACCATTTTTCACACTGGTTATCTGGACTTCCTACCCACAGAAAGCCCATTGGCTTTGTGAACTCTATGTTAGGAATTATTGTCCCCCTTACAGGTGGCTGTAGGGGACAGAAACAACAGCTGGGACACCTGTGAAGCCATGCTGTCAGTGAGGCAGAGGGAGACTTGTGATCTTGGTGTTTGTATAAGAGAATAGTCTCTCCAAGAAGGGGCAGTCTCACATGGCTCCCAGAGGGCAGCATTGGTTCTGGGAACCAACTTGTTTTCTGTTCCATGGGAGGAGGGAGGTAAGAGTGTAAACACCCCCATGTTTCATCCCTGAGAGAGTGATCCAAAGAAAATTCTTTGAGGAGTTCCTCAAAGGAGTCTTGCATCCACCAGGCCCTCTCCCACAGGTACATCCGTGGGAAGGAGCAATCCAGGTCATAGTTGTTAAGTTTTTCAATCCGTTTTTTTTTTATATACACGTTGAACAATAATGTTTCTTTTCCATCCAGTTTTGCTCTTTTCCATTATGCCAACATTGCTGTCCATCTTTTTCTTCATATTCCAGCACAGCATCATATACTTCTGTGTTTGTTAGCATTGCCCACAACATTAACACAGTTCTAGAAGTAGCAATTATAAAACCATATGTGCTCTCCCTGTATAGCTTACTGTCTTTATGGGGCATGTTTACTCTTACCTGGCATTTTTATGATAAACCTGTCAAACTTTGTGGCAATGATCTACAAATGTGAAGTGTTATAAAGTAAGAATTCTTCATTCCTTTGAAACAAATGTTTAGGAAATCAGAATATCTCAATATGAAGTGCTAATGAAAAATATTTTTGGCCCTATCTATATGAGCTTAAGGCCTCTCTTCAAGTCCTCAAAACCAGTTTCATAGAAATAAGGGATGGAAAAGATGCATCTATCCATTAAGTTGTCCAGCCTGTGCAGGATTGATCCAACAAAGCACATACGCATATGTTTTAGTTTTGACTAGAACAGGGGTGGCCAATCTCTGGCTCTGGAGCCACATGTGACTCTTCAGAAGTTAATATGCGGCTCCTTGCACAGGCATTGACTCTGGGACGGGAGCTACAGGTGCCAGCATTTCAATATATCAGGGGAGGGATGGTGTGTGTGTGTGTGTGTGTGTGTGTGTGTGTGTGTGTGTTCACTGCTCAACACCTGGCTCCGCCACAGGCCCTGCCCCCACTCCTGCTTTCCGTCCCCTACTGGGAGCCTGCGATGCCCTCCCTCCTCCCCCTTCCCCCGAGAGCCTCCTGCACGCTGCAAAACATATGATTGGAAGGAAGGGGGAGGTGCTGATCAGTGGGACTGCCAGTGGGCGGGAGGTGCTGGGAGCAGGGAGTGGAGCTGATGAGGGGCTGCTGGCGTGTTGTGGCTCTTTGGCAAAGTACATTGGTAAATTCTGGCTCCTTCTGAGGCTCAGTTTGGCCACCCCTGGACTAGAACTACTCAAGTGCTTAAAAATAAGCATATACTTAAGTGCTTTGTTGAACTGATCCTTGTGTCAAAGTCTTGCTGGTAATGTAATGCCCAGAATTAAATGCAATATTCTAGTGTTGGTCATGTCTGGGCCATGTAAAACAGATGTAAAATAGCCATGGAATAGAGCAGTGGTCACCAACCAGTCGATCGCAATTGACTGGTCAATCTTAGAGGATCTTCCAGTCTATCGCGATCTCCAGTGGTGCAGTGTGGCTGTCACTAAGGATCCTCTAAGATCGACCAGTCGATCATGATCAACCGGTTGGTGACCACTGCTTTAGAGCCTACAAGTCCACTCAGTCTTACTTCTTGTTCAACCGGTCGCTAAGAGAAACATTTATGGGAGATAATGCTGCCCACTTCTTATTTACAATGTCACCTGGAAGTGAGAACAGATGTTTGCATGGCACTTTTCTAGCCGACATTGCAAGGTATTTACATGCCAGATCTGCTAAACCACTGGTCACCAACTGGTCGATCCTAAAAGATCTCCCAGTCGACTGCGATCTCCAGTGGTGCAGTGTGGCTGCCGCTAAGGCAGGCTCCCCGCCTGCCCCAGCCCCAGGCTGCTTCTGAAAGCGACCAGCATGGCCCCAGGGTTGGGGTGGGGGACAGGGGACTCCCTCCGTACACTGCCCCTGTCTGCAAGCACTGCCCCACAGCTCCCATTGGCCAGGAATAGGGAGTTGTGCCTAATGGAAGCTGCAAGGGTGGTGCTGGCAGAGAGGGACAGTGTGTGGAGTCATGTGCCCCTCTGATCTCCCCTCCCTCCCCCCGCGGGGGCTGAAGGGGTGCCTCAGCCCCTTCCGGGAGTGGCATGGGGCCAGGGTAGGCTGGAAGCCTGCCTTAATGGCAACCACACTGCACTGCTGATCAGGAGCTGCCAGAGGTAAGTGTTGCCTGGCGGGAGGCTGCGCCCCAGCGCTGAGCCCCTGCTCCTGGAGCCAGCACCTCATGCACCCTCGTGCACCTAGCCCCAGCCCTGAGCTCCCTCTGAAAGCCAGCACCCCAAACCTCTTCCTGCATCCCAGCCCTGATCCCCCTCCCAGAGCCAGTACCCTGTACACCCTCCTGCACCCCAACACTCTGCCCCATCCTGGAGCCCCCTCCTGCACTCAAACGCCTTCCTAGAGCCTGCACCCCACATCCCCTCCTGTACCGCAACTCCCTGCCCCAGGCTCAGCCCAGAGCCGCCTCACACACTGCAAACCCCCCAGACCAGAGCTCACACCCCCTCCCAAGCCCTAATCCCCTACCCCAGCCTGGTGAAAGTGAGTGAGGGTGGGAGAGAGCGAGTGATGGGGCGGGGAAGGGGGGATGGAGTGACAGGGCAGAGCTTTGGGGAAGGGCAGGGTAGATCCTGGGTTGCCCTTAAATTCAAAAAATGATCTTGGGCATAAAAAGGTTGGAGAGCCCTGCAGTAGGTCATCAGATAGATCCAGTAGTAACAATGAATTGAATAGTCACATAGTCTTCCTCTGCTCTGGTAATACATTTTAATTGGCTCTTCAGAATTAAAAACTGGACACTGCTCATAATTATCTTTAATGTACAAAGTGATGTTTTGACTTATATGGCATGGATATATGTTGCTGGGTCTACTTCTAGAGACATAAACAATTTCATCACTCTTGACAATTTTTCTTCCAGAAGAAATTTTTTTTTTCTTTCTGAAATTTCCAGCTCTGAAAAAGCTCAGAGCTACTTTTAGCAACGTTACCAACTTTTTAGCACTGCAGAGTCATGAGTGCATTTTATGTTGTTGTTAAAACCCGCACTCTTGGATTTGTCTCTTTATATCAAGCTGACAATTATATTTGTTTGTGATTTTAGAAACCCAAACATCCTACAACAGGCCTAATTGCCATCACGCTGGCATTTCACATATGCAGTGAAGTTCACCTGGCAGGCTTTAAGTACAATTTCACTGACCGAAACAGTTCTTTGCACTACTATGGCAATGAGACCATGTCTGAGATGATTGAGGTAATGTACTATTTTCTTTTATGGGAAATGCTTAGAGAAAAATAGTCTTGTGTTAATAAGTTGGGAGACACAATGGTTTGAAAGAATGAGCATGGTTTAGGAGTCAAAGTCTTGAGTTCTATTCCTGGCTCTAGTACTGATTGGCTTTTTGGCGTTAGGCAAGTAACTTTACCCTGCCTCGGTTTTCCCTTCTGTCAAATGGGTGGAGCTGGTCAGAAGTTTTCCAACATTTTCCAAATGTTTTTCTGTTGGAAAATGCCAGTTAGTCAAAACTGACACATTCTGCAGAAACATGTCTGTTTCATAGAATCACAGAAATGTAGGGCTGGGAGGGACCTGGAGAAGTCACCTCATCCATCTCCCCCACACTGAGCCAGGACCAAGTAAACCTACCTAGACCATCCTGGGTAGGTGTTTCTCTAACCTCTTCTTAAAAACCTCCACTGGTGGAGATTCCACAACCTCCCTTGGTAACCTATTCCAGAGCTTAATGGCCCTTATGGTTAGAACATTCTTCCAAAAGTCTAATCTAAATCTCCCTTGCTGCAGATTAAGCCCATTACTTCTCCATATCCCTGGAAAGTAGATAAGAACAACTGATCTCATCCTCTTTATAACAGCCCCTAACGCATTTGAAGACTGTTATTGGGTCCCCCTTAGTCTTCTTTTCCCAAGACTAAACATGCCTGGTTTTTTAACCTTTCTTCATAGGTCAGGTTTTCTAAACCTTGTATCATTTTTGTTGCTCTCCTCTAGATTCATTCCAATTTGTCCACATCTTTCTTAAAGTATAGCACCCTGAGTCGGACACAGTATTTCAGTGGAGATCTCACAAGTGCAGAGTAGAGTGGGACAGTTGCCTCAGGTCTTCCATATAATGCTCCTGTTAATATACCCCAGAACAATATTCGCCGTTTTCACAACTGCATCAAATTGTTGGTTCATATCAGGAGTGTAACCAGAATGACTCCTGGCTCACAACTTGTGATCCACTAAAACCCCCAGATCTTTTTCAGCAGTATTATCACCTAGCCAGTTATTCCCCATTTTATAATTGTGCATTTGATTTTGTTTTCCTAAGTTTAGTACTGTGCCCTTGTCTTTATGAAATTTCATCTTACTGATTTCAGACCAATTCGCCAATTTGTCAAGGTTGTTTTGAATTCTAATCCTGTTCTCTAAAGTGCTTGCAACCTCTCCCAGCTTGGTTTCATCTGCTTATTTTATAACCACACTCCACTCCACTATCCAACTCATTAATGAAAATATTGAATGGACCTAGGACCGACCCCTGTGAGACCCCACTAGATAAACCCTCCCAGTTTGACAGTGAACCATTGATAACTATTCTTTAAATACGGTCTTTCAACCAATTGTGCATCCACCTTATAGTAGATGTCATCTAGATCACATTTCCCTAGTTTACTTAGGGAAATGTCATGTGGGACTGTGTCAAAGCCTTACCAAAATCAAGATATATCACATCACGAGAACAGCCATACTGGGTCAGACCAAAGGTCCATCTAGACCAGTATCCTGTCTTCTGATAGTGGCCAATGCCAGGTGCTTCAGAGGGAGTCTACTGCTTGCTCCCTATGCAGTAGTCCAGGAACAATGTCAAAGAAGAAAATTAAGTTTCAACAAATCTTCCAATGGAAGAGAGGCAGATTTCAAAACTTTCCTGCCAGGCAGGTTTCTGTCAGAAGGAACTGAGGAGCAGACCCACGCAATTTTTGCTTGATGGGAAGAGAGAGCAGAGCTGGCCTTGAGCTGCTGGGTTTTTTTCTGTTCCTTCCTGCCCTCTTGTGGAAATTATTTGGGCTGGCAGCTACTTTCCTCTACACTCTGCCCTATCTGACATTTTTTGTTTGCTCCTGAGGGGTCGGGGGAGCTCTGCTTGACAGGGGCATTGTTGGCTGCTGCTGTAGAAGAGGCAGGGAATGAGGAAAGACAGATGGCCAATCAGTTGAGGATTCCCCTAGGTGGAGTTTTTCCACAGACACACAGAAGGGTCAAAAAGAAAAGGAGTACTTGTGGCAACTTCATGAAATTGCCACAAGTACTCCTTTTCCTTTTCTTTTTGCGAATACAGACTAACACGGCTGCTACTCTGAAACCTGACAGAAGGGTCAGAAAACCACTAGTCTGTCCCCACAGTATTTGGCAGGTTTGTGTAGGGCCTGATCCAAAACACATTGAAGTCAGTGAAAAGACTTCCATTTACTTCAGTAGGCTTTGGATTGGGGCTGAGGAAGAGGAGATAGATTGGAATTTGGAGAGAGGGGCTGTTTTTGATGTATTGTCTAGAGACTGACTGACAGGACACAGACCTGCCAAAAATTCCTCTGTGCACTATTCATGAAATCAGGTGGAGCTTTAAAAATAAATTCTTTTCCAATTCTTTATGTAGAAAGAAGTTTTCTAAATATGTATATTTATCTATTTCATATAAGCATGGTGTGGAATCCTGGAAGTTAGTCATGGAAGAGGCCTCTGAGGTCACGCCCAGTCCATTTCTCTGCCACTGATAGATTATTCCCTGCAGTATAGTTTCTAATATGGGTCTAGTCCAGTTTTGACTTCCACCACTTCTCTTGGGAGGCTATTCCTCAGCCTTTGGATATATGCACACTGCACGCTTCTTTCAGTGGCTCTAGAGTACATACCCAGGTAGCACCCCCAGCCAGGGTATAAATAGCGGTGTAGCCAGTGAGGAACAGTTTAGGCAGGTATAGTATGGACACACCTGAGTACATGCCCTACATAGCTCTCTACTCGCTCAAGCCGTGTCTCCCTATCTGCACTGTTGTTTTTTAGCAATGTAGTGTCCCACTGCTCGAGCCTTTTACTGTCATAGGTAAAGACTCTGGCAGGGTGTGGACTTTCCTGCTGCCTCCCCCTGCCAGAGCCTTTCACTGAGACATAGCTATGTGCTACGGTGTAGGCGCAGCCTGCTTTTCACTGCTGCATGTAGCTACATGTATATGATATGTTGTCACCAATGGTGTGCAGAATAGGTGTAGCCTATAAGTGTATGAGTCCCTTCCCACAAACGTTTCTGGCTACAGTATTATCTAAGTAACCCATTTGATTCATGGAAAAGAGTGTACCTTTGTTGTCTGCAGTAACAATTTGATTTTGTCTTGTTCCCCTCCCCCCCTCCTTTAGAATGGATACCACAACATCATTGCTGAGCAAACGTTTTTGAAGTTGCTTATAGATAAGAACTTTGTGATCAGCTTGACATGAGACTGAATAGACAATGGAAGAATGATGGCTGTTTTCAACAAGATAGATTTTATTTTTTGTACCATATTTTTATTTTTTAAATGCCATATCTGCTACGAAATATTTAAAAGAAGCACGGATGCCTCATAAAGGTGGTGGTAGTGGAGTGCCATTGTCTAAGACTGATGAGTCGCTATCTCCTGGCACACAAGTAGAGTGAACTGATGTCTGTGACTCTATTTAATTATGAAAAAATACAACTTTCAGCTAAAAAAAATATCAGGGATATATAAAAATATGATGCACACCATTTATTTAACAATAAGAAAAAAATTTTCAGCAACTGATTTCTTTTCCGTATCTTCCTTGCCTGTTGCCCAGAGACTTGGAAGGCTATGAAATAATTGATAAAGGGATACAAAGTCTTTCACCCCTCTCTTCTGGTTTGAAAACAGTTTAGGATAAGTATATCTGCAAATCATTACTATCTGAAGGATATCTAGTAGCTGTACAGTATATAAAGTGCATGTTTAGTCTCAGTCCACCTCCCAGAGGGCAGATGTCCACATCATAGAAAATCACCTTCATAATTCACACAAACTGGTGATTTCTTGTTGTCTATCTCAACAAAGAGGCCCCAGACTGAACTGCCCATGGACTCCTGGATGTAGCATGTGTACACCTGGGTTGGAGACCCGCTGGTGTAACAGTGTGGGGAAGTCTGGA
Source organism: Dermochelys coriacea (assembly GCF_009764565.3). NCBI lineage: Eukaryota > Metazoa > Chordata > Testudines > Dermochelyidae > Dermochelys > Dermochelys coriacea. The sequence goes on along the minus strand of NC_050068.2, from coordinate 198,943,911 downwards.
TTGATGCTGCTCATGCTGTATCTAATTTATGGATACGTTTGTTCTCAGTGCTGTCAGTCTGATTTATTTCACAAGCACCTGAATTCATTTTTAAGAGGTAAGCACAATCTCCTTTAAACTGTGGAATTATAGAAGAGTTTTAAATATTTGAGTTGTTTTGACACTACTGTACAGTATTGACCATTTTAGATGGATTCGCAACCAGAACACCCCAATGAATATGAACTAGAATCTTGAGTTTGTAAATTAAAATTTCTTTCAAACAAAATGTCTTTGATGCATAGATTTCCCTCCCCTTCCCAAACACACACACTCCTGAAGCCTTTGCACTTCTTATTCTCCCAAAGATGAAGATATATTTTCCAAAACAGCACAATTCCCCTCACCATAACAGGTAACTGTGAAGGGTTTCAAGAGCACCAAGAGATCATCACATGCACCAATCATCTTCTATATTTCTTGACCTTATGAGCAAAACAGCATCTGAGACACATATTGACCAATTCAGGGAATTACAATTTTGTTTTTATCTGGCAATTCCTTTGTCCTCCTTTCCTTTTATTTTTTCCTGTTCTCTTGAGTTTTAGGCTCTGTGTGTGTGTGTGTGAGAGAGAGAGAGAGAAACAGTTTCAAAAGTGCCTAAGTGATTTAGGCAACCAAATCCTATTTTCAAAAGCGATTTACGTACTTTGAAACCTAAATCCTAACTCCTAAGTGCCTTAGTCATTCTGAAAATGGGGCCTAGACTTCTAAGTCACTTAGGGTCTTTTGAATTTTTTTACTCAGGATCTTTAACTATAAGATGTTTGGTGGGATAGTCATATATTGTGAAACATGAATTGTGTTTTTATGTAATTACTACATGTATGGCTTTCAAAAAGCTCAGCATCAGTGTTGGCCTAATTCTGCACCCCTTGAAGACATTGGTCAAACTCCCACTTCCATGGAAGTAGAGGTAGGCCAAAAGTGAAAATTCTACCTTGTAAAACTAGGAACACGGCAGCCTCATGCTGGTCCAACTATACGAGGTCTCTTAAGTATCTGTATAGAACGCATTACATTCTGGCAGTATATAGGCAGTAAAGACTTGTATCAAAGTGTCAGTGTTTAGTATGACAGTATCACAGGATCGCTTTCCAAAATTAGCTATATAATTTTCCATCTCCTTTTGAGAGTCCCCTGATATTTATCTTTGTCATTTCTTTCCTTTCCTCTCCATCTTCTTTCTCATTGAAGAAAAGATACAGGAACACACAGCTTTGGAGAAGTGATTGTTCCTCATCTATACTTGTTCTCCAAATTGGTGTCGTCCATAAATCTACTCTTATCCACCTACATCTTTTCTTAAGTTACTGTCGTATGGTTTTTTGTTTGTTTGGAGACATAGCAATAAGTTATGGGTAGGTTTCAGCCAAAAGAGCTGACAATTGGGGTTTGTGACAGTCTAGTTATTCACCTAAACTATATACACATTGCCAAATGGTGACAACCAGGAAAGGGGAGATGGTTGTGAGGGAATGCAAAGAGAACAAAGTTAAGCTTTCAGAGCACCCCTAATACATGCAGAGGGTACTGTCTTCAGAAAACATAATTTATGGGTAAGTAATTTTATCTTTGATACTAAGCAGTGAAATAATTATTACAAAGATTTTTTTTTTTTGGTAGCATAATGCAGGCTTTATAGAATTCTGTATACATTGGACCTGTTTCTCCACTGCCATGTACCCTGTGTAGTTATTTACACCTGGGGAATGAGGACACTACATGGTTTCAAATCAGAATAGTAGCACTTTGCACCCATGTTACACTGGTGTAAATACCTACACAAGGTGCTAGGTAGTGGAGAATCAGAATCATGGTGTCTGTTTTAAATATAACACACATTTTTCAGGTCATCCTGTGCCACTGTTGTTCCAACTTGCCTTGAGATTTTTCTTTTTAAAAATAAATTGAGCAATTGGAGGAGGATCTTTTTCTAAGACTCGCTTTCTACAATGGGCCACTCTATTAAAAGCTGCTTTTTAATTTGATATCTGCAACAGTACAAGTTGAATTCCAGGATACTGCAAGCTATAGTTTCATGTACTGTGCCAGCATAACTGTGCCGAATACTAATGAATTTCTTTCCATTTTCCTTCTGTCAGCTGCAATAGACCATTTGCTTTAAGGCCCCAATCAAAACACCACTGAAGTGAAGGAGAGTCTTCAGTGCCTTTGGGGAAGATTCTTAAAGCAATGGACTGAGCTTGCTGTGTGTGAAAGTTACCTTAATTTCTTCAGCTGTAACAATTAAGGGCAATTCTGAGATGTAACTAAAAGACAGGTTACAGATTAATGCACGAAGGATGAATCTGTGAGTGTTTAATGCACATCTATAGATTACATTTCAAATGAAAATGTATTATTCCTATTTTGGAATGACAAGAAGAATGTTTAATAATTAGTATGTGACATGTATTGTTATGTACACAAATAATATACTTGTCTTTTTTCCAAATACCCTTACAGGGCACCTTTAAATATTTTCTTAACCTAAAATATGGGAGCAGGGGTGTTGTTGTTTGTAAAAAGAAAAGAAGTACTTGTGGCACCTTAGAGACTAACAAATTTATTTGAGCATAAGCTTTCATGACTTACAGCTCACTTCATCGGATGCATTTGTTTATGTGTTTTAATAATTTTAAGAGTATGTGAAAATCAATGTTTTGTTTTTCAGGTTTCAAGAAATATTTGATTTCATTTGCTGTTTGGCTTGATTTTTTATGTGCCTTTTATACAAACTGTATTTTGACAGTCATTGGCTGTTAACAGGTATTTTAAGTGGAGTTTTGAATATTGTGAGTCAGATTATTTTTCATATAATAAATCTGTTTTAAGGATACTGCCCTCTTCAGGCACATTTTAGCAAATCACAGTGCTAGACCTCATTACAGCACTATATAAATGATGTATGGTGGATCTATCATTGCCATTCAGTTGACGCATTTAATTTGACAAAGGAGATGTCAAGTTTCTATGGTGGTGGGTAGAGAAATGGGGAGGGAAAGTGCCATCCATGTAGCTTTAACATGAGCTGAAGCATAGTGCAAAAATGATGCACTCGATCAGAACTGTGGTTTTGCTTTCTCAAAATTGAGGGGCAGGGCAAAATCACTTTTTTTTGGGGGGGGGGAAGATTGACACTTTGCAAATCAGGTTTCAAACTACTCTATGCTGAGCAAAAGCAAAATCTTGTCACAGTTGGTGATGGTAAGTTGCATCAAAGAAGAAAATTCTCTTAGAGGCAACATTTTCATGGGTTTTTAATCTTGTTCATCATGAGTAGTGTCTGGAAGCTCAATAGGAAGAGCTTGAGGAAATAGGAAGCTGATGAGAGACTTCAGAGGAAAAGCACAGAGAAATACTAAAGAACATATTCGCAAAAAGAAAAGGAGTACTTGTGGCACCTTAGAGACTAACAAATTTATTAGAGCATAAGCTTTCGTGAGCTACAGCTCACTTCATCGGATGCATTTGGTGGAAAAAACAGAGGAGAGATTTATCTACACACACACAGAGAACATGAAACAATGGGTTTATCATACACACTGTAAGGAGAGTGATCACTTAAGATAAGCCATCACCAACAGCAGGGGGGGGAAAAGAGGAAAACCTTTCATGGTGACAAGCAAGGTAGGCTAATTCCAGCAGTTAACAAGAATATCAGAGGTTTCAGAGTAGCAGCCGTGTTAGTCTGTATTCTCAAAAAGAAAAGGAGTACTTGTGGCACCTTAGAGACTAACAAATTTATTAGAGCATAAGCTTTCGTGAGCTACAGCTCACTTCATCGGAATATCAGAGGAACAGTGGGGGGTGGGGTGGGAGGGAGAAATACCATGGGGAAATAGTTTTACTTTGTGTAATGACTCATCCATTCCCAGTCTCTATTCAAGCCTAAGTTAATTGTATCCAGTTTGCAAATTAATTCCAATTCAGCAGTCTCTCGTTGGAGTCTGTTTTTGAAGCTTTTTTGTTGAAGTATAGCCACTCTTAGGTCTGTGATCGAGTGACCAGAGAGATTGAAGTGTTCTCCAACTGGTTTTTGAATGTTATAATTCTTGACGTCTGATTTGTGTCCATTCATTCTTTTACGTAGAGACTGTCCAGTTTGGCCAATGTACATGGCAGAGGGGCATTGCTGGCACATGATGGCATATATCACATTGGTAGATGCGCAGGTGAACGAGCCTCTGATAGCGTGGCTGATATGATTAGGCCCTATGATGGTATCCCCTGAATAGATATGTGGACAGAGTTAGCAACGGGCTTTGTTGCAAGGATAGGTTCCTGGGTTAGTGGTTCTGTTGTGTGGTGTGTGGTTGCTGGTGAGTATTTGCTTCAGATTGGGGGGCTGTCTGTAAGCAAGGACTGGTCTGTCTTCTAAGATCTGAGAGAGTGGAACCTACAGACTCCAACGAGAGACTGCTGAATTGGAATTAATTTGCAAACTGGATACAATTAACTTAGGCTTGAATAGAGACTGGGAATGGATGAGTCATTACACAAAGTAAAACTATTTCCCCATGGTATTTCTCCCTCCCACCCCACCCCCCACTGTTCCTCTGATATTCTTGTTAAGTGCTGGAATTAGCCTACCTTGCTTGTCACCATGAAAGGTTTTCCTCCTTTTCCCCCCCCCTGCTGCTGGTGATGGCTTATCTTAAGTGATCACTCTCCTTACAGTGTGTATGATAAACCCATTGTTTCATGTTCTCTCTGTGTGTGTGTGTATATAAATCTCTCCTCTGTTTTTTCCACCAAATGCATCCGATGAAGTGAGCTGTAGCTCACGAAAGCTTATGCTCTAATAAATTTGTTAGTCTCTAAGGTGCCACAAATACTCCTTTTCTTTTTGCGAATACAGACTAACACGGCTGCTACTCTGAAACCTAAAGAACATATTGTTTGCTTCAATGCTATTTGTGTTTTCTCACTTTTCCCCTATGAACTTGAGTTTGGAAAAGAAAAAGCCCTTTCTTTGGTGTGTGGTTTTAGGGATTCTGAGTGTGGCCCAGTGTTCAAAAAGAAGAAAAAAAAATCCTCCATGAATATGCGGACCCATTCACTTTAGTTTTGACATTTTGTGCTAGATTGTGACATTACATTTTGCCATGAGTAAGGGGCTGCCCTGCCCCAAGAGCACCTCAGGGAATGGACTGTGAGAATTAAAAATTTGTTCTCTGGTCTCTGCCAGAGCAATCAAGGAACCAGGAATTTGCTACTGGTCTATTTCAATATCAGATTGTTTCCCACACTATGCTAGTTTGGTGAATAAATGTCTCTGTTCTACAATGGCAGATCTGGGAGCAGAATTCAGATCTCCCGACTCCCGATCTGATGGCCCATCCTCAGCAGCATGCTGTACAGCCCACAGTACATTTATGGCTATTGGTAGGTTCAAGGCTTAAAAGGAGACTGTCACTAATTGCCCACCCAGAATGATGAGGATCATACTTAAGCATGTGTCTCTTGAGGCACATCCCCTCTTCTTATGCTCCACCCCTTTTTCAACCTGTGTTTTCAAGTAAGGTACGTAGTTCTCCTCCCCAACCAGAACTCTACTTAAACTCTCTTTACCTCTCTCTCTCTGAGCCTCCACAACACCCACAAGACATAGCTGTGCATCAAGCAAGGCCATGCAGGATTAAGGCCTATGTAGAAATGCCAGTGGTGTTTTCTCAGGGTGATATTTGCACATTAGCACATTCAGGATTCTAGAGGCACCATCTATTGGTAAATGCTCTGCGATTACATTGGTTTCTTTGTAATACGGATTAATAGCAAACTTGGCAAAAAAAAAATGTCCTTTGTAGATCATCATTCTTGCTGGTTTGTTTTTGTGCTCTGAAATGTGAATTTGGTTCTTCAAACTTTCTTTCTAGTTGCTCTGTTAATAAAGGGAAACTTTTATTTTTTAGATATTTAATAAGATATTTTTTTCAAATCAGTACAAAAAATTTAAATACAAAAATTATTTGCTATTGACATATCTCATACATATCCTGGAAACTCACCAAAGTCACCAGTATCTGGTAAACTGTCCATTGCCACCAACATTCCATAAAATATCTGAGATCATGCACCGCACTAGAGTCATTGCAGTGCTGTATTGGTAATACACTGCATTAAACTCTGTATTTAAATAATGGTAATGCCAGTTAAATCTTTTTTTTTTTTTCCTGCACGGAAGTTCCTAGTTCATTTTGAATTAAATAGGGTTGCATTAGTCAAGACATAGAAGCTGTGTTCAGCCTACTTTTAAACTAATGGAATAGTGTGATGTGCAACACTGAAAAGGGAAACACAGAAAAGTACAGTATAAAGATATTTTTAAATTAATCTCAATAATTAATTTTTTGCTGTGAGATTAGCACCATTGTTGAACAGACAGTACCTTGTAAAAATGTTGCTTCCCCCACATACACACACATTTGATGCCTATGTATGCTCATATACAAACTTAGGCAATCGGTAAAATAAATAAAAAGAACAGGAAATCAGTTATTACATTAAAAGAAATTGTTCTCAAATGAATCATAAGAGTTTAAGGCCAGTAGGGACCATTAGATTATCTAGTCTGACCTGTATATAAGAGGCCACCAACACCTCTCAGCACCCATGCACAATGGAAATGAGAGAAAAGTAAAAGAGTTTTCTTGATCCTTAAAAAGAAAAGGAGTACTTGTGGCACCTTAGAGACTAACAAATTTATCTGAGCATAAGCTTTCGTGAGCTACAGCTCCCTTCAATGCATCTGATGAAGCGAGCTGTAGCTCACGAAAGCTCATGCTCAAATAAATTTGTTAGTCTCTAAGGTGCCACAAGTCCTCCTTTTCTTTTTGCGAATACAGACTAACACGGCTGCTACTCTGATACCTGCTTGACCTTATTACTAATGAAAATTATTGGGCAACCTCAAACTAGTTTGTTTATTATTTAGCAAACAGAGCAAGTGCCACTTTTGCTGTACGTTCATTAATAAGCTAATTTTGGCTGAATCCCAGAACAAGTGCATTCTTTTGAAAGCTGAACAGAATGCAGTTTCTTAGGAAAGGTCTGGGAAAATGCGTGTATTTATACTGCACTGATGTTCATTGGCCAAAATGCTACATTATTTTAATAATTTGGCATAACATCCCTAAAGTCATTAGACTAAAACCATATCTCAGGTCTACCATGTCTACCTTCTGCTTTGTAAATATATATGGAGGCTTCTTGAATGCTGTGGTATTAGGGGTTGATCAATTGCCCACTGAAGTCAATGGCAATTTTCCTTTTGATTCCAATGGCTGTTTGGATAAAGCAGTGAATTAAAATTCTCTTGTGCTAACATTCTTTTCCATCTTAAGTGTGTTAGTGGAAGAAACTGTCCTGTGATACTGTATGTGGGGAAAATAAGGATTTCAGCTAAGAGAATCTTTGCTTATGGTGCAGGTTTAGATAAACCCTGCTTTTAAAAAAAAAAAAAAAAAAAAAAAAAAAAAGCATTACTCAAACTTATATATATCTGATCATTTCATACTGACACATTCTGTTTAAGTTATCTTTTCATCTCACACTTTAGATCAATGTTCAGTTAAAGAGGCAGCAGGAGTGAGTGATGTAAGCAAGATTTGACCCTTAATACTGTATTATTGTGAATGAAATGAAGTAAGTATGGTATCGCAGAAATATATAATGTACAGCTAATATGTCCCCATTGGATACAGAACAACAGTTATGAACCGGATACATATCATAAAATATGTTCACCACACCATTTTTATAACAAGCTGTGCATAATGTGAAACTTTGTTGTACAAGAGGGATCTAAAACTGTCAGTAAATGCATCTTTCAATGGTATAAAACTTTGAAGCAGAGGAAAAGAGTTGTAATTTTGTCTGGGTTTTTTTTTGTTTTTACATAGGATACAATAAATATCCTGAGAAAGATGAGTGAACATATTGCCCCGCATAGAGTCCCGCTGCCTGTTCAGATGGCATTTGAATATAAACTTTGTCTCCAGGCATCAGCTGAATGACGGTGCTTCCAGAAGCTTGATCCAGGAAGCCTTTTTTATATTCATCATATGTGTACATCAGTGGCTCATTGTTCTTGTACAAAGCTACCCAGACGCTGGCCCCTTTACAGTGAATGTGGTAGGCAAAGTAGTAAATCCCAGGGATCTCACAGGTGAAGATACCAGTCTGTGGGTTATAGTTCTGCCTGCCATTGTAGAGAAGCTTGTCAAATTTCACAGGCACCCCAACCCGTGGGAAGGGTGTGGTGAGTTCTGCCGTGAATGCAGGCATTTCGTAGACAGTGCCACCATTTTTGCCTTTCTTGCCCATATAGCCAGGTGGGGTCTTCACTCCATCAATGCCAGGCCCCAGCTCTGGCAAATATTGTCCAATGGCCGGTGGGGTGGGTGGGATGATTATTGGAAGACCAGGTGGACCTGGAGGCCCTGGAGGACCCTGAAGACCCGGCTGGCCAGGTGGACCAAGTGCCCCAGGTTTTCCTGGTGGTCCTTGCAGCCCTGAAACACCAGGTTTCCCTACTCCTGGAAAGCCTGGTGGACCAGGTATACCTGGTTCTCCTTTAGGTCCTGGAAGTCCAGGTGGTCCTATTGGGCCGCTGGGTCCTGCGATACCTGGGATTCCAGATGGACCTTGATGGCCTTGATCACCGGGGATTCCAGGTTCCCCTTTAGGTCCTAATTGCCCAGGAACACCAGGCAGGCCTGGCAAACCTTTGTGACCTGCTTCTCCCTTTGGCCCTATTGGACCAGGTAGTCCTCTAAGACCCGGGGGTCCTACTTCCCCAGGAAAACCTGGCTTTCCTGGGAAACCTTGTAGGCCAGGTTCACCTTTTGGACCAATAGGACCTTGAGGCCCTACAGGTCCACCTTCTCCTTTTGGTCCTGGGAAACCAACAGCACCGGGTGGCCCCATTATTCCTGGTAATCCTGGTTGACCTGGCTCCCCGGGGGGCCCACCCATGCCAGGGGGACCCATGTGCCCTTTCTCACCTTTAGGTCCCAGTGCTCCAGGGAAACCACCCATGCCACGATCACCTTTAGGCCCAGGAAATCCTGGTTTCCCAATCCCTGGTAGGCCCGGGGGTCCTGGTAAACCTGGCAAGCCTTGTTCCCCTTTTCCGCCTGGGAATCCAGGCTGGCCTGGGATTCCATCTTGGCCTGGTTTTCCAACACCTGGAAGGCCAGGTGGACCTTGAATCCCAGGTGCCCCAAGAAGACCTTGAGGCCCTCGTTCACCTGGAATTCCTGGTTTACCTATAGGTCCCTGGGGTCCTGGAAACCCAATCATTCCTGGTTTGCCTATCCCTGGGAGTCCAACTGGACCTGGAGGGCCAGGTACTCCAGGTGGACCTTTTAACCCTGGTAGACCTGGAATCCCAATGCCTTTTTCTCCTTTAGGCCCTTGAAGCCCCGGGAGTCCTGGTGGTCCTTTCATTCCTGGTTCACCCTTTATTCCTGCTTGTCCTGGTAATCCTTGACCACCTGGTTTTCCTATTCCAGGCAGTCCAGGAGGTCCTGGTGGTCCTTGTGGCCCTGGTATTCCCATAGGCCCAATCTCTCCCTTTGGTCCCATCTCACCTCTTGACCCAGGGAGCCCCATTGCTCCTGGTTTTCCAGGCATTCCAGGCATACCTGGTTTGCCTATTCCTGGATATCCTTGTGGACCTGGTTTTCCTTTGGCTCCTGGCACTCCATGACCTGGTAATCCTGGGGCCCCTGGTGGCCCTCTTGGTCCAGGCTCACCTGGGGGACCTTGCTCACCTCTCAAACTGGCTAATGGCATTTCTGTTTTTAAGAAAAGAAAGAGAGAGAACAGCCATAATTTTACCTTTATTGGAAATCATGTATGCAGTTTAAATAGCTTGGTCTCATTTAGATATTGCTTGGATTTGTGATAGATACACTAGGTAGATACACTACCACCTCATGTAGTAGTTGTTGATTAGAATTAAGCATGGCACTTTTATTGTTCTGAATGATTTCATGCACCCAAAATTTCACTTTTATTCATAGTTTAAGTGAAATAGTTATTTTCCCCTCAAAATCTTTCCTTAATTTTTATGTAAAAGCTATCCACACCTTAGGTCAATTTGCTACATATATGGGCCAACTTTCAAGTCTGTGATGAAATGCAAAAAACCTTGAATTTTGAGTTGTTCTTTATTTTGTTATAAATATGTCACCCCTCTAGTTGATGACTTACGATTACTTAGTTTACACTTAAATGTTTTGCTGGTATAGCTGTACCATTGTAACTATCCTGACAAAACTCTTCCAGTGTAGATGCAGCTTATACCAGCAAAAATGTGCTTTTCTTCAGATAGCTTTTCCTGGTTTGACAAGCAAAATAAGCTAAGTAGCCAAACACACTTTTATGCCAGTATAACTGCATCTACACTCAGGTTTTTGCTGGGAGATGTGTTGCCAAAAAAAATCACATCCCTAACCTGTGCTGCTATGCCAGCAAAAGTTTCTTCTGTAGACCTGGCCTACAAGGCAAGATGTATCTCATTCTAATGCTTTCACTTGATTAAATTGTTGAGTAAACATATTTTGTAAAATATTCACCTCACTAATATATATGACAATTTCTGTTGGGCAACTCTCTTAAGTCTATGCTTTTTAGTAAGTCAATGTATTTCAGCACTGATGGCAGCCGGCTATACACAAAAATGTATAGTGAGATGTTAAGAATTGAATTTAACCAATGAAAACCAGAAAAAGGTATTTACCAGTGTGATATCTTCAGCATGATCCTTAAATCTGGCATTCTTAATCTTTTCTACCCCATTACCCTTAAATCACCCATTTTTTCCTCTCATGACCCCATATCCCCATTCTTTTCTGTGTCTGAATTTTGTACTATTTCAGTTTAAAATATCTAGACTGATTTGATACACAATAATTTAATAATCTATATGGGCTCAATGCATCAAACTACTCGGGGCTAGACTGTAGCTTTACCACAGCCCTGTGTATGAGAAAGTATGTAGCAACACAGGGAAGGAATTGTACCTCTGGGAGGCACAATTCCTGCCCTGCTTCCCCCTTGTTTCAGAAGGGGGGTGCTGGGTGTTAGTGATTTGTTGACATATATCAGCAGCAAACAATAACACCCAGTGCATCTGCTCAGCTGTTCTGGCTGGTGCTTTAGGGAGGGTGGAGTCAAAGCTCTACCCCCTCCCAACTCACTTGTGTGCATGGGTGATAGGGAAACAGCAGGTGCAGAGTCCATGTAGGAACATAAAGGGAGTTCTTAATCCGCCTTAATTCTCTGCACAGGCACACACAGAGCAAGGAACAATCTACCCATAGCATTTATATAGCACTTAATATCTTCAAAGCACTGTACAAACACTAAGTGCTTTACACCCTATGCAGTAGATAAGTTTTACTTCCATTTTACAGATGCAGACCTACTCATACTACAAGTTTTCCCTGTAGACTGCAGGTTTTCAGACCTTTCTATAGTCTGGTGTTTTCCCTGCAGCCCTATACAGAGAAATTCCCTGCTGATTGGCTGCCCTCCTCCATTAACTCTTGTAATAGGATGGTTTGCCCTGTGGGATGGGGGGCCTGGGGATAAGCCAACCTGATTACAGAAAAAAGAACGAGGAGTACTTGTGGCACCTTAGAGACTAACACATTTATTTGGGCATAAGCTTTCGTGGGTTAAAACCAACTTCATTGGATGCATGCAGTGGAAAATACAGTAGGAAGATGCATATATACACAGAGAACATGAAAAAATGGGAGTTGCCCATACCAACTCTAATGAAACTAATCAAGTAAGGTGGGCTATTATCAGGAGAAAAAAAACCTTTTGTAGTGATAATCAGGATGGTCCATTTCAAACAGTTGACAAGAAGGTGTGAGTAACAGTAAGGGAAAAAATTAGCATGGGGAAACAGTTTTTACTTTGTGTAATGACCCAGCCACTCCCAGTCGTTATTCAAGCCTAATTTAATGGTGTCCAGTTTGTAAATTAATTGATTAGTCTCGTTAAGAGTTGGTATGGCAACCCCCATTTTTTCATGTTCTCTGTGCATATATATTTTTCTACTGTATTTTCCACTGCATGCATCCGATGAAGCAGGTTTTAGCCCACAAAAGCTTATGCCCAAACAAATTTGTTAGTTTCTAAGGTGCCACAAGTACTCCTTTTCTTTTTGTTGATACAGACTAACACAGCTACCACTCTGAAACCTGATAACAGAGTGAACCTCACCTGAGAGAAATCAGGCAATTCCCGATAAAGAGCAGAAGGTGACTGCAGTAATAGACCAGAGCCAGGCTTAAGTGGTGATAAAGCTCAGCTGGGAAAAGTTCTGGAAGGAGAGCTAGGCAGAAAGCTTAGGGATTAAGGCCAGCTCTCCAGGTAGGCAGGACTGGGAGAGACCCTGATTAAGCAGGGAAGAGATGGAATCACCAAGAGGAGACCTTAAAAGGCTGGATAGGAAGTAGCCAAGAGAAAACTGCAGCTCAGGTAAAGTAGCAGACCTAGTTGCCCAATACAGGGTACTGGGCTGGAAGCTAGAGTAAAGGGTAGGACTGAGTTCCCTATTGGCCTGAAAGAAGTACCCTAGAGAGGTGGAAGGATTTTTGTTTGTGTTAAAGAGATTTGTTTGGGACTGTGGCCTTAATATGGGGACCCAGCCAGAGGGCTGAGCTACTGACAGAGAAACTGCCACAGCGTGGGAGTGACTGTCAGGGGCTAGCCCAGCGAGTGAGTTGTTGTGCTATGCCTGGCTGCGAGAGGGCCCCTAGCAGTGTGTGATCTTGGTTACATCTCCCTTCCTGGGGAAAGCAGTTATTGGGCTGCTCCTGCAATAGGCCAGGGGTCAGCAACCTTTCAGAAGTGGTGTGCCGAGTCTTCATTTATTCACTTAAATTTAAGGTTTCGTGTGCCTGTAATGCATTTTAGAAGGTCTCTTTCTAAAGTCTATCATATATAACTGAACTATTGTTGTATGTAAAGTAAACTAAGGTTTTTAAAATGTTTAAGAAGCTTCATTTAAAATTTAAATTAAAATGCAGAACCCCCCAGACTGGTGGCCAGGACCCAGGCAGTGTAAGTGCCACTGAAAATCAGCTCGCGTGCCGCCTTTGGCATGCATGCTATGGGTTGCCTACTCCTGCTATAGGCAAATTAGGCAGCTTGGGTGGTCAGGCCAAACTTGACTGAGGTTGCTGCCACCCTGTTTGCCAAGTTGCAATGCCACTCAATCAAATTTGCCCCCCCCCCGCCCCGTCACGATGGGGGGTGGTTGGGCCACACCTGAGTGAGTGACACTGTGAGCTGGTGATTGGCCCCTCCCCACTTCTACCACAAGCAGATTCAGCCACATTCATTGGGCATGTACCCAAGCATGCTCTTCTGTGGAGGAACCTGGCCAGCCACTCAGGGTGTGTGCCAGGCTGTGTAAGCATCTGGCTGCAGAAGCAATAGGCAGTGATGTTTTATGACCATTATTTGTCTGCAGTTAGGTACTAATTATGATTCCTAAAAATATTAACCCAGTGTTGGTCCCTGCAGGTCTGAGAGGAGTGGGGAGGTGGTTTCACTTGCTATGTTTACCTTTATCTTTTTTTGGCACCATCTCTTTGCCGAGCATAGGCAGCTGTGGGATTTCTTTCATGTACTGAGGCAGGTGAGGGTATTCTTTTCCATATTGCATGTGTGGCACCTCCTTGCCCATGTGCTGCATTGGTGTGCCTTCTTTGCCCAGTGGCATGTGAGGTACTTGTTGTCCAAGGGCCTGATATTGTGGGATTTGGGGTGGTAGCTGCTTGATCCCATAATAGACGCCCCCTTGAATGGATCTCACTAGCTCTAGGTAAACTGTTACAGCCACTGCCAGCAGCTGCACAGGGGCTAACAGCACAGCCATGACCTGCAGGAGTAGAGAAAAGGGAATAATTATTGCACATAAAAATCTGCAAATGATATTTTCGTAGCAGAAATCTTGTATCTTACTCAAAGCCCCTTGCCTTCTGCAGCAAACTGGACCTAAATTCTGTAGCAAGATCTCTGGATTCTGCATCACTGGCGAAATCATTTTTAGCAGCTTCATATGCACTTTAATAGGAAGATTTGTTTACACACAAAAATGAATAATCCACTCAATACAGTAGTCCCTGTGTTTCTATTTATACTAAATCCAGTTTTTTATATCATTGCTGCTCCCATACTTTCAGGTTTCACTGTACCTCAGGTGTTGGTATTGTAAATGCATATCTGCACTCCAGAAGTTGTTAGGGGAGCTGGAAGTCAGAGTAACTGGATATGGGATGCCTTGGGCTTTTGTCACCTGGGCAGGTGCGGGAAGCAAATTAGGATTTGTGGGATAAGCGCATTAGCTGAATCCTCTTACTAAAATAATCAGCAATGAAATAGTTAACTGTGCTGTTTAAGTTCCCATTTTTGTGTTAATGCCCCATTGAGAGGAACAGGGCGCTTCACCCCTCACAGAGCTTTTGTATTAAGCTATCTATGAGCTCAGGCAGACATCATTACATTGGCTACACTCAGTCCATGTGTCTGTTTTCTTCATGATAATGAGGGCTAGAAATAACTTTAAAAAAAGAAAAGCTCAGTCTGGAGCAGAAATCTGCATCATGGGGTGAATTCTGTGACTACAACATACACAGGGCTCTGATTGTATGTCTCAGTCCTTGTTCTTATTTATAATTGAATGTCCAACCAGCTCACTTCCCTTTTGAATTGGCTGCATTATGGTGGGACGTAGGGATTCAGAGAACTGGGAGTTTCCTAGGGAAGAACAGATTTTTGGGGACCAGAGTAGGGTGTGGCCATAGATGATTTGAGGCAGTGGGAAGAGTCTCTCTAGGCTATGCTTTACTGGGTATTTTAGTATTTGTGGTTTGGCTGCTAGTGTCCAAATATACACTGCAAACTTTGGGCCTGCTTCTGTCTTCCCTTACTTCCCCCAGGCCTCGAACTCAACCCCAGGGAATGCTTTGAGCAAGGAGGTTCCCACACCTGGTAGCAATGTGTCAAAATAGCTCTTCACCTCTCCCCATCATGTATGTGGAGGCATGACCAGGGCAGAGTACTCTGAGTATTCTTGGCTGTGGAACAGCATCTAGGAGGCCATTACAGCCAAATGAAAATTAGGAATCCAGCTAGCTCCTTTACTTTACACTGAGGGCTGGGCAGGCCACTGGATGGTCTGAAAATACAGAGAAGTGCAAAGGCAGCTAAAGCCAGTTTCTTTCCCTCCCTCTCCTACCACCTCCTCTTTGCAAAGTGCAGCTTGGGGCCCAACAAAGAATTGGGGCCCTTTCTGTCTTGGTGGTGACAAAGTAAATTGTACTGAACAAGGCACTATGTCCATAATGAGGCATATTTTGGGGCAGAGCAGTGTTGCTCTCCTCCTGCTCAGGCCTGGTATATATGGAGCCTATCAGTTCCTGGACCCTGTGAAGGAGGGTTCTGCCTCATATATATGGCTGCTACCACTAAGGCCCTGCCCCTTAGAGATTGGGGTTCCCTTGGTAGAGAGACCATACCATGCGTGGCAGGACTCTCCATCTCTAAGGAGTGAGCTTCCCAGCTCAGCCATTAGTGGGCCAGGCCAGAGCCCTCCAGGCTCAGTGTGCATTGGAGCTGGGCCTCCATCCCAACAGGAGGGGGAAGGCCAGTGGTCCTGCCCTGAAGATAGATTCTTCCTATGGAATAGGGGGTGGTGTGCCCCTCCCTCAGCCTAAGGAGGGAAGATGGGGGGGGTTGACCAGCCAAGCATCCCCAGAAGCTGAGGGAAAGTGGGAATGGCCACTGCCCCCTCCCAGAATACTCCAGGGGTAAGTCCTAGGGCAGGTCTGTGAGAGCAGAAGGGGATGTGTGAATAAGGGGTCTCAGTTCGGGGAGGGAGGGATAGGAGTGGTTGGAGCCCAGGACGGCGAGTACAGTGGTGGGCTGGGAGGGCTGCAGCAGTGGCTCCTGCTGCTGCCTTAAAACTGGTCCTGCGGTTCTTGTCTCCCCCTGACCCTGAGGTGATGGAAGTGGGTAGGGAGGCTGGGGATCAATGCAACTAACGGAGCACTGGCAGGTACCCTGCTCCTGGCTGTGTTGAGCCTCCTGTGGGTCACAAGAGCCTCCCAAAACCTCCAGCATCCCACAGGGAGCAGGTCCAGCAGTGAAGTGGCTGTGCACTCCATCAGCTGCTCTGACTCCCCCCACCATCCAGGACCCTCAGGCCATCCTACGTCAGGGAGAGTGTAAGGAAAGTGGGACAAAGGCAGCTGGATCAGGTTAGGTTAGGGAGACCTGGGGAGCAAAAGGATCCTAGGGAAGGATCAACTTGGGGTTGGGTTGCTCCTACTAGCTCCAGCCCCAAGCTCCCCCTTTCCAGCTTAGCAGGGACCTGAGGGTGTATGTGGGAGAGGGCCTCAGTGTAAGGCAGCTCCCACAGAGAATTCATACTCTTAACTTTTTTGACAATCCCTTAGATAATGAGGGATCACTAATGGCACCGCTTCTCTGTTATGTTCTTTCCAGCATGCTGAGCTCTTCTGTAAATCTGACCACTGATTTTGGTACCAAAACGGGGAGCCCAGGGTCTCTTAAAAAGCCCATAGGGTTGTATCCACTCAGCCTAATTCATATTCTTTCTCTCCTGGGTGAAGAGAGAGAGAGTGTTCTGAAAATGAAATGTCCACCATTTTGGATTTTCTTCTTCAGCCATATGGTTCAGGATGCAGGGATCAGTCACAAAGAAGTAGTATTTAAGCAAACAAAACATGAATGGAGAGGAACAAGATGGCAAACACTTGGGTGGAACATATACCCCTCTTACTAGCCTTACCACTCTCAAATTAGAACGGAAAGTAATAATAATACTTAATCACTTTCTACATAAGGACCTCAAAGATTTTACAAGAATGATGCCACACAACACTTCTGTGAGGTACATCAGATACGTAGTCTATCTGTTTTGCATATGGGTAAAATAAGGTACAGATTGGCTAAGTCACTTGCCCAAGCTCACAAGATGGGTCAGTGGCAGAGCTAGGAGAACTATATCATAATGAATAAGCACAAGGGGGCCAAATTAAAGTTGCATAGGGAGAACAGACAACCCTAATACTGGTTCTTTCTAACTTTTGAATGCTTCAGTTTGCAGCTTTAACATTCTTTTAGTGCATTTTTGGATGTAATTATAGAATAGTATAATATCATTATTGTGTTTTTCTTAATTTAGCATTAATATCCATTAATCTTTCCAAGAATGATCCTAAGTCATGCTTGAAAGTAACTGTAGAGAATTGAAGTGTTAGAAAGAAGAACTCAGTAAATAATTAAAATAAACGAAAGTATGTTAGCAAACGTACTCTATATATGGTGGATTTGTTTCATGATTCTGAACTCCCACTCCCTCTCCTAGGAATTTTAAGATCTCAGATTATAGCTAGTTGCTTACAGTATGCAACGCAATATAGCAAAGAAACAGCGCTGTCCAAATAAACAGTACATTTAGTTTGTAATTTTGGATGTAAGAATTATAAAATTAGGATTAAATTGCTGGTACTAACTATATAAAACCCCAATTCAGTTGTCCATCCCTATTTAGCAAAACATTTAAGTGCATGCTTAAGTCCCATTGACTTCAAATTATTTTAGCACTTATTTAAGTGCTTTGCTGAGTTGGGGCCTTAGGGTATGATCTTGCACCCCTAAAGCCAGTTCCTGAGCTTCCACGATGCCTCATGGAAAGCCTTGGAAAACCTTCAGTTTAGGGATAATGTTGCTGATTCTATATGATGTGTGTTTTTGCTTCACTTTTTTCTTATGGGATTTTATTAAAAGTCTATCTTTTATCTACGTGTGTAACATCCCTGGTTTTGCAGGATATCAATCATATGCACAGCAACCATTTATGATATCAGAAGCAGAGTTTCAATTTTTAGGTACGAATTTTGTACAACTTGGAAAAACTACAGTTGTGCAGCTAACTAATGAAAGGGAGTTACTCCATGTATTCTTAATGAAAAGGTTTTTCCTTGAGAGATGGCTTCTTCAAAATGAAATTTTCACTACAATTGTCAATGTTGTTGAACTTTGGGGTTTTTTTGTGAAAAATGTTGCCTTTTAATTTTAAAAATATTTTTATTGAATGTTTTTGGTAAACAAAACTTCTGATCACTTTCATGACGTTTTCTATAGCTTTAATTTTTCATTTTAAAATGAAAATTTTTGATAAAGCAATACATTGGTCCATTTGTGTGTTGTTGTTGTTTTTTTTTTTTGTTTTTTTAAATATTTCAAAGGATTGAAAATTGCTTGTGAAACTAGGTGTGTGGGGGGAGTGGTCTGTTTTCTGTTTCAGTTTTTGACCAACTCTGTAAATCACTCTTTTTATTCCCTTGCATAATGACAGGTTTCAGAGTAGCAGCCCTGTTAGTATGTATTCGCAAAAAGAAAAGGAGTACTTGTGGCACCTTAGAGACTAACAAATTTATTGGAGCATAAGCTTTCGCGAGCTACAGCTCACTTCATCGGATGCATCCGATGAAGTGAGCTGTAGCTCACGAAAGCTTATGCTCCAATAAATTTGTTAGTCTCTAAGGTGCCACAAGTACTCCTTTTCTTTTTATTCCGTTACCCATTCTAAGCACTTGGTGTTTGTCTCACTTCTGCTTTTTGAAGATGGTGGAAATCTTTCTGTTCACTTTGGGACTGGATCAAGGGTTGTTGGATTAAGCCTTCTCTGGATAACCCTTCCAAAGGAAGAATGGCAGATATTGTATAGCAAGAAAGGTAGGGCAGCAGCTAAGCCAAGTCTATCCTGCGTATGGCTCTCTTTTCTTTAGCGACCTCTTAACTTTTTATTACTAGTTTTTTGCATTCTTTGTGCTGCTTTGGGTAACTCTCAATACTAGGTTGCTGGTATCTGTGCACATAGTAACAGTGTTCTTATAAAGCAGTCATTTGTAGATCTCAGTGTATTTTTTTTCTACAAGTATTATCTTCTTTTTTAGAAGTGGGGAAACTGAGCCACAGAAAGTTGAAGTGACACCCAGTAGGTCAATGTACTAATGTCCTATTCCTTTTTTTTTTAATTTAAAAAAATGATGCATCATTTCAGTGTTGGTATGTCTTTTGCACCTTCTCCTCTTGTCTTCCCCACACACACGCGCAGCACAAACAAGTGAAGTATGTCTCCTCTCTGTTCCATGACTCATTCACAAGAGGATAACAGACTACTGTTGGCTGAAACTAATGAAATTATTTATTCAATTTTGAGTGCTCTGGGGTTGATTTATTCACCATTCACATGGGGGTCATTATGTTTACATTCCCCCACCCCCCCCACATGCCTTTTTTTTCCTTCCAGTTGGACTCATGGGCCTGATCCAAAGCCCAGTGAAGTCAATAGAAAGATTCAGCCAGATACTTTAATAGGCTTTTAATCAGGATCCTCCTGGATCCTAATCTGATTTTTGTTGTTTTTAATTTCCCTGCTATATTCTCAGTATCCCTTTTTGGTCCCTTTTATTAACTGAGTGGTAATTAACATACAGCTTTGACAACAACTGGGTGGGGGCCCCTGTCTCAATGGGAAGGTGAATGTCCCTCTCGCTAAGCATAACTTTTGTGTCCAGCTTTTCCCACTTTCATCTCAAATCCAAAGGTATTATCTGTATAAAAAGCTTTGAAGGCACTGGCTAAATTGTGACTGACATTAAAAATTGAAATATGGGGGGCTTGGAGAACGGAGTAGTTAAATGGAAGCCTTGCTAACAACAAAAAATTAACATCTTTCTGGGAAATGGAGAGGGGGGTAGTAGGCTTATTTAGGCTTATTTTTTCTCATGCAATGCACTGCTTTTGTGGTTTTATTACAAGATGTGACTACTGTGTGCAGGTGAGAGGAATAGAAAATAAAGAGCAGACAGTATGGACAATAAAATACTTAAAAAAAAAAATCAAATCTCTTATGCAGATACACTAGTCTGCCCATAGTTTAGGGTGAAACAAACCCTCAACCCTAAGACTTTTTTTTTGGACTGACCTCTATCTTTGCCAAACCTAATCCAATTCACCTGCAATTTCACAGACAAAGTACACCAGGGTGTAGGTTTCAGGATGCATCCAGTGAAGTGAACTGTAGCTCATGAAACCTTATGCTTAGATAAACTTGTTAGCCTCTAAGGTGCCACAAGTACTTCTGTTCTTTATACCAGGGTGGAAAGTCTGAGGCAAATCAGATAAGGCATAAGATAAGACGGCTCCAAAAAATGAGGTGATCTCACACAGTGTTTTTTGTAACTTTTTTTTTTTTTTTGGCTCATCAGAACTCCAAAACAGTGTGGCTTGGAAACTTCAAATTTGTTTTAATCTATTGGTTTTGGCAAGGATTGGTGCCTTTGATTGGTTTGCAGGGTTTCTTTGTGCAATTATTTAGGGCTAGATTGTGACTTGGACTATACTCCCATGGAGGGAAGTAAGAATTTCCCAGTGCTCCTGAGGGAGCTACGTGGATTTTAGGATCTACAGCTGATGGCTAGGGAGAGGACAGGAAATGGGCAGAACCGTGGCTTTGTCCATCCAGCCACTGGCTAGCACAGCTGAGCCACTGCGCAAGGTGATTTAATTTGCTGCAGGTTCAGGTCAGGGGCAAATTATGGCCCCTGCTTCTTCCAGAGGAAGAGGGAAGCAGCAATGGAACTGTGCTTCTGAGAGTACCTCTGCACGGGAGCTGGAAGTGTAATTCCTAACTTGGATAGGCATATTTGCGCTAGCCCTGATTAAAAAGAAAAGGAGGACTTGTGGCACCTTAGAGACTAACAAATTTATTAGAGCATAAGCTTTCGTGAGCTACAGCTCACTTCGTCAGATGCATTTGGTGGAAAAAACAGAGGAGAGATTTATACACACACACACACACACACACACACACACACACACACACACACACAGAGAACATGAAACAATGGGTTTATCATACACACTGTAAGGAGAGTGATCACTTAAGACAAGCCATCACCAGCAGCAGGGGGGGGAAAGGAGGAAAACCTTTCATGGTGACAAGCAAGGTAGGCTAATTCCAGCAGTTAACAAGAATATCAGAGGAACAGTGGGGGGTGGGGTGGGAGGGAGAAATACCATGGGGAAATAGTTTTACTTTGTGTAATGACTCATCCATTCCCGGTCTCTATTCAAGCCTAAGTTAATTGTATCCAGTTTGCAAATTAATTCCAATTCAGCAGTCTCTCGTTGGAGTCTGTTTTTGAAGCTTTTTTGTTGAAGGATAGCCACTCTTAGGTCTGTAATCGAGTGACCAGAGAGATTGAAGTGTTCTCCAACTGGTTTTTGAATGTTATAATTCTTGATGTCTGATTTGTGTCCATTCATTCTTTTACGTAGAGACTGTCCAGTTTGGCCAATGTACATGGCAGAGGAGCATTGCTGGCACATGATGGCATATATCACATTGGTAGATGCGCAGGTGAACGAGCCTCTGATAGTGTGGCTGATGTGATTAGGCCCTATGATGGTGTCCCCTGAATAGATATGGGGACAGAGTTGGCAACGGGCTTTGTTGCAAGGATAGGTTCCTGGGTTAGTGGTTCTGTTGTGTGGTGTGTGGTTGCTGGTGAGTATTTGCTTCAGATTGGGGGGCTGTCTGTAAGCAAGGACTGGTCTGTCTTCTAAGATCTGAGAGAGTGGAACCTATGTGTGGCACCACACATGTTCCCTTTAATTTTTTTTTTTTTTTAAAGTGTCCCCTTTATAGAAAGCTAGAGTAGGCTTCTGGCCAATTTCAAGTAAGAAAATACTATTGGGAAAGATTTTTCTCCTGGGAAAACTAAAATGGATGTTTCTCTGCATATTTACTGTAATCAGTGGAGACCCAGATCTGAACATAACATACCAGCAACTACACTTCTTAAATTAGCATTTAAAAAGTAACATTTTAACCCAGTGGCTCTCAACCTTTCCAGACTATTGTACCTCTTTCAGGAGTCTGACTTGTCTTGCGTACCCACAAGTTTCACCTTATTTAAAAATTACTTGCTAACAAAATCAGACATAAACATATAAAAGTGTCAGAGAATGCTGTTACTGAAAAATTGCTGACCTCATTTTTTTACCATATAACTATCAAATCAACTGGAATATAAATATGGTACTTACACTTCAGAGTATAGTAAATTACTTGTTTATACTGCTCTATAATCTGTATGATATTTTAGTTTGTACTGGCTTCATTAGTGCTTTTTATGTAGCCTATTGTAAAACTAGGCAAATATCTAGATGAGTTGATGTACCCCTAGAAGACCTCTGTGTACCTCCAGGAGTACCACCACTGCTTTAACCTAACTGTAAAGAATGCATGGAAGTACTAAAACTTAGTCATGTAGGACTTGTGATGTGACACCATTTATAGGTGGTCTGTCTGGTGAGACTTTACTGTTAGAATGGAAACTGTGCTCAATTTAATCAGTCTTCTACTGAGAAGTGACTTCCCTGCAACAAATATTTTTTTGAAAGAGACAATATGTAGCTAAGTCTGAGAATCTCTGTGGGGTATTCAGTTTGACACTAGCTTTATGCTGGCTTCCTCTAACTTGCAATCACTGTCTGACACAGTGAAATGACTGCCTGTCCAGGCTGATTTCATTTTTCAGCAATAAAGAGTTGAAGAGGAACTATCTGTGGTGGGGCATGATCCCTTTCTCATTGAAGTCAATGGGTGTTTTGTGATGGGCTTTTCAGCCCAAAGAGGGTGAGAACTTTGTGGATTGCAGCCCATCCTGCAAACTCTTATTCCTATGAATAGTCCCACTAAAGACGACAAACCTACTCACACGAGTAAGGGGTTTGCAAGCTTAGCCCTGGATTTTCATTTTTGGGAAATCATACTGGTTATTGGAAATCCCATTGGTGGCCCACTTCATTTTTTTTTTTTTTTTTTTTTTTTCCCCAGACAAAGCTCCTGTTGATGTTAATGAGAATTTACCTATAGAAGGGCATCAGAATTAGCCCCTTAATTTATATTGGGTGGGAAAGGAGAGGTCATGGCAAACTGGGTTTGACATTAAATGTGCAATCCTGCCTCAAACTACTCCCTTTGACTTCAGTGAGGTGTTGTTTTTTTTGTTTTTGTTTTTCCTCCTCAAAGGGAAAAGATGTATAAAAACCTATCAACTTGAAATACATCAATGCTCAACATGTGGTGCTGTCTGCCTGTGATCAGCATAGAGATGTTGTTCTGGCAAGCTGCCTAAAAGCAACAAGCAGCAGTTGGTGTATTCAACTGCAGCCAGTTAGAAAACACTTTCATTGTTGTTTGTTACTCTTTGCATTCAAAGGAAAATACACAAGTCAAGAAATCAACCACAAAAATCACTGAATAAATATGGGGGCAGGGAAGGGGGGGTAAAAAAGAACAAATTAAATAATCAAAAGAAAACCATTATAAAACAATACTGAGCCCTGTAAATCATAACTAGCCAAGTTTTTAGATAGTATTGTACTAGTCCATTTTAAGAACTGAAGGAATATCAACAATCTATTTCCTATGTCTCCTCTTACTGCTTTAAATGTATATGCTTTTAGCCAATCTTGATTGAATCAGAATATTTTGTGATGTGATGACAGATGACCTCTGCAGAGATCCTAAATGGTGAAATTAATAGCTGGAAGAGGTTTAAAGGCTGAGTCAATGGTCGAGCAATTAACACTTGACAAGCCAGGACATCACACCCAGAAGCCTCAAGATCAAAAAATCTCCCGAAGAAAACAATACTATTCTTTGTGCTGCACATCCCCATGGCTTTGTTTGGGAGTGACTGCAGATACATGTACCCAGAGTAGGTAAATCTAATCTAAAAGCCTTTTCAGCCTTGGAAGTATTGCTTTAACAATTATTGGGAGGCAGGGGTTGGCCCTCCAGAAGCAGCAATTAGAAAGCCACACAGGACTCTCGAGTACTTTTATGTGATCTTAGGCTGAAACCATTTATTGTTCTTTCTGACTCCTTATTACAATCCCATGGTGTTATGGATTGCCCCTTTTGTCATAAAATTGTCTCGCTCACTAGTTTCTGAAACTGGCAAAACATTGTACTGTCTGTTCATTTTCTCACTTTGATGGTGCACACAATGTGTTTTCTTACTTCTTGCCTTCCTGCTGCTTTACAGCATTTTTATAAAAGCAAAAGGGCTTGGAGATGAATTGATGCCACTTACAGTATTTGTTTGCTGTGCTTTGAGTCTGTCAAAAAAGGCCGCTTCAGTCTCTATTTTTCTTTGTGTTCTACCTTTACAACTCCTCAGAAACCCAAAGTCCTCAGCCAATAGATATGTAAACAGTGTGTGGAGGGGGTGTGGGGGGGGGGAGTCTGTAACATATTTTTCTTGAAAGTACCTCTGGTCTTTCAGATAATTTTTATTGGAAGGATATTTCCATCGGAAAGGAAGACTCTTGCCTTGTGCATACTTTCTCTACCTTAATTCAGATATTAGAAGGAAGTGCCTCAATTTAGAAGACAAAATATGCCATAGCAGCCCATCCAGACGGAAAATAGAGTTGGGAGGTTGAAACCTATTTCTCATAATTTTGTTGGGGTTTTGATTTTTACGTTAATTCTTTTTTGTGGCATTTTGTTGTTTGTTCACTTTTTTTTACAGAACATTGTTAACCACAGATGGGATAGTTTTTCTGAATTCTGAACAGAGTAGATTTTATTTTCCAGGTTCTTTCTCCAAATTAATTTAGCTGTATCTTAATTTATGCTGCATATTTGTGTAAGGTTTTTTATTTCAGAACTAAGTTTTAACAAATGATTCTAGACCTCATTTAATCTAGCTAATCTATGTACCAGATCAACTGCTGGTGTAAATTGAAAGTCACTGGTTTATGCCAAGGGGACTATGCCAATTAACATCCCATGAGGATCTGGCTCCTTGTGTGTGGACCCCATCAATAGAGTAGCTGTATAATTTCTATAATTGCTGAATTGCATTCATTTTGATACATCATCATTGTACTCCTTTATCATGTCTCCCCTGCCATATAGACCCATTCTGGAAATACCTCTTGGGTTTTGTATTTCTATTTGGCACA
Organism: Dermochelys coriacea; assembly: GCF_009764565.3. Taxonomy (NCBI): domain Eukaryota; kingdom Metazoa; phylum Chordata; order Testudines; family Dermochelyidae; genus Dermochelys; species Dermochelys coriacea. Next base: position 198,918,756 of record NC_050068.2, on the reverse strand, counting down.
GCATTGAATGAGAACCATTTCTTTAGCATGTACTCGACTGATTAACAAGAAGGAACAGCATTTATTTTCTTTTTTATTACCATAGCACCTAGAAGCCCTAGTGTCTAGCCCCATTGTGCTAGGTGTTGTACAAACACAAAACAAAAAATTATCCCTGTCCCAATGACCTGACAATTTGTTAGTTGTGAAATTTTTCCTAAAAGACTCCATGCCTATCAACTGAGAGATCCATTTTTCCTTTGTCATGAGATATTATTTTAAAGACTTTCTCATGAGGTTAGAAGCAAATATTATTATTCTTAAATCGTCTTCATAACTATCTGACTTTTTTGCCTGGTGTTAATTGCATCATTCTGTGCCTCTTTAATAATGGCTGACTTTATAAATTCCAGAGGTGTATAGCCAATGCACTTAGTCATTTGAGGCTACATTCATCTTTGAAGTCTTCATAGTTACACCACTGCTGCTTAACATCAAAGATGGAAGGTAGTGTGGCTAGGAGCAGGCCTTAAACAAATCAACAGAAAATCTGTCAGGCACAAGTGTTTCATCCAAGGAGAAATATTTAATAGTCTTATTTAACAGGTGTGTTACTGTAGCACTTTAGAAGCCTAGTCATTGATTGTTCTTCAACCTTGGAGGAAATTCCAGTGCTTTCTTTTGCTGGGGGACATCCAATGCGAGTTGAGACTAGTTTAGTTTATTAATTAGGTAAAGAGACTTAGTCAAATCTTCAAACATTAACAGTCTTCATATGTTTCAGAGTAGCAGCCGTGTTAGTCTGTATTCGCAAAAAGAAAAGGAGTACTTGTGGCACCTTATGCTCAAATAAATTTGTTAGTCTCTAAACTTTTGTGAGCTACAGCTCACTTCATCGGATGCATTCAGTTTTTGTTGGTATTACTACAGCACCGCCAAGCCCTCATCATGGACCAGGATCCCATTGTGCTAGGTGCTGTACAAAGAGACGATCCTAGGGATCCCTAATTAACATTACAGAGGATCTACTGACTTCAATAGGGGAAAAATCAGGCTTTTAGGGTCTTATCCTGAGGACACTTACACATGAAACTTTACACGTGTGTAGTCCTATTCAAGTTAACTGATATGACTAAAGTTTACTGTGGCTGTAAGTATCTGCAGGTTTGGGCCTCTCAGAAGGCTTAAATGGGACTTCAGCAGTGCATAAGTCTTGTACTGGTCCTGAACAAAGGGTGAATTTCAGTCCAAAGGAAGATGTGCCAACAAAAAATTACTTTTAAGAATTGAAGGAAAGGTAGTGTAGAGGAATTAACTGAGATTGCAGAGCTTTAACAGCTCTCTGCTTAGAATCAAGCTGTAATTTCACTTTTCCGCTCACTGGCTTAAGCATTAATAATAAGCTAAGAGTGACTGCTTTGGAAGAAACTTCATCTGTGGGATTGTATGCAGTCCATGTTTGTGGCTAGTAATATTGTTTCCAATGTAGGCTGTTGCTAAACTGGATGCAATAAACATTAACCTGTACCAGTAGGTCATCAAAAAGGCAACATTTAAGAAAGAAAATGAGGCAAACTCACGATTCTTTTCAGTTGTCTTATTTTAAACAAATGCAATAGCCCTCTAGGAGAGTGTTTGTTTTTTTTTATTTTTTAAAGTGTTGAATTAGGAAAAAATTACAAAATTCTGGCCTGGGGCAGTGCCACTATGCTCCATAACTTAGACTTGGAAGGATTAGATTAAAACAGATAATATTGCTAATAATCAATTCCTCTATCTACCTATAAACTGATTTGAAAAATCAGCATCATAATCTTAATGAGAGAGAAAGAGAGAGAGAATGTTTAAAAACATCTTTTGCAGTTGCAGACAGTTTTGTGTCTCATCTATTTAGACAGGTCTTTGGGGCAGGGACTGTCTCTTACTATGTGTTTGTACAGAGTTTACAACAATGACACCTGGAGCTCAGTTAGGGCTGGTGGGTGCTATGATAGTAGTAATGAGGCTAATATAGCCATAAGACACTAATGGGGAGAGGCAAAAGAGGGAATTTAGGAATAAGACAGTGCCTCAGTCAGCATCTGTCACATCAGATTGACTAACTACACAATTTATTTGTAAGAACAACCAAGATGGAGGCTTGCTTGAAGCTTTCAGATCAATTTATATAATAATAATTTTAAAAGTTACACCCGCTGTACTTCAGCATCCTAAATCAACCTTCTAGAGTTGTTTTCATTCTACCCTGGCGCACTCCTGTCCTTGCATTCCTTCCCATTTCACCACTTTGCTCTGTATGACAAATAGCTGCGTCTTGTCTGTCTTTTTTTTTTTTTTTTAACCCTTCTAGCTTTTGTGTTTCTTTCCTGATACAAAAACTCTGAAGAGCAGTCAGCTGAAAATGATTTACTTTTTGATATTTAGCAAAAATGGTGGTGAGCTGTTGCAATGTATTTGGGTTGAAATGAAACCCCACCTCATGATGAAATATGACTCTGTGAAATAGTCATCCGGGGTAACTTGAGATTTTTGGGCTATTTTTTCCTCCTAATATTAAACAATATTGGATCAATGTAGTATTGACGTTATAGTCATAAAATATTTTCACCTGAAAGTCACTTCTGTTACAGAAGAAAAGACACATGGCATATACGTAGGGGGTTTTATTCGTGTGTTTTATCTTGGGCATGCAAAATTTTATTAATGCAATATTGTTGTAGAGTTTTCCTGGCTACTTTTTTCTTGGCTCATTCCGGACATTTGGCTGGAGAAAGATAAACTTAGTTGAAAATTCTGGTCTAACATTCGCTGAAGCCTCCTGTCACCATATAGCTCCGGAAATTCTCTCAGCAAAGTTCAGGTAGAATACAGAATCAGAAATAGACATTGGGGAAATTGATGTGGTAGTGGGTATAGCCTTAAAACACTTGTTTGCCAATATCATTGAGGGCCAAAATGGAAGGCTCTCATTCATTCTTTGGGAGTAAAGAAGAAGACATAATTATAAAATTCCCCCTTTTGAGTGAAGGTTTTTCTTGAGTCTTACTGGATTTGATCCAATTTCTACCTCTGGTGTTAATCAAAAATTTATCCACAACTTAGTTCACTTGGGGTGAAATTCATCCCTGTACAGAAGGCCAACACAACTCCTATGCACCACCCAAATGCCATTGGCCTGCTGGGGTGAATCTCAGCCTTCAAAATACCACATCTTTGTTCTGTTGAAATCGGTGATTAAAAATCCTATTGGCTTTAGTGGGGCCAGGTTTTCATCTTCTGCTCAAATATCCATTCTTGAGGGGTGGAGTGGTGGCAGAATCTATAAAATAGCCAGACTATTACATTAAAAGCACATATGCATATCTAAGTTTTGACTATCCTTTTCTGAGGAACTCATGAAAAAATATGCATATGGATCCCATTTCCTGCAGAAGTTTGCTTGTTTTAAGCATTCAAGAAATCAGTTGATCATACTTCAGAGGACTTTTTAGCTGGAAGTGGGAATGTAAAAATTCTGTTCATATCTTCATTGCATCTCAGCCAATGCTATCAGCCAACGCTATCAGCCAACCCACTTCATACCTGAGGAAAAGACTACTTCTCTTTTGGCCTGCTAAGGAGCTCTGCTGGCCAAGAGTCAGCTCTGCAATCAGGCCTATAAATCTCAGAGTATTTGTGCTTTGGAATTTCTCTTGCCCTTTGGATGAGGAAATGAGGGGGCTGCAGAGCTCCACCAGTACATAGGAAGCTCATTCAGTTTTATTCTCTAACACTGTTATACTTTTTTTTTTCTCATTTACAAAGTAATACAAATACCAAAGCCATGTGTCTGCTTATTTTGAGCAGTTTAATAATTATATCATCAGCTTCACCAGATAACATGATGTGGATAAACTAGATTTTAATCCTTTTTATAATGTAACCAAAGCAATCCTATATATTGTGGGGTTTGGCTATATGCTTTATTGTGCTTGATCTTTACCCAGCTGCAAAGAGTGGTGCAAGAAAACACAGCAGGACTCTGTGTTCTAAATGTGTGTTTGTGTTTAAACTCATCACGAGGCTTACATTTTAACCATAATTTGGAGCCTTTACTTTTGGTAATGTACTTTTTAGTCAATTAAACAGGCCCTAAAGAGAATGCATTTGGAAAGAAGCATCTTTGGTGCCATGTTCTTTTCATGTTGATACTGTGTAGTTGAGCGTCAAGAAAAACAGAGCACAGCCTTCTCCTTTGAAGGTTACTAAGCTTTAAAATGTACATCTATGACTCTGCTTGACTGCACCCTGCCAGAGTGCACACATCAGAAATGGGCAGGGGTTACAGAATCCAGACCCAGAAAAGCTGAAGCTCATTACTTGAGGTATAATCTAAACTTCAACAGCTGCTATTTCTGAATTCAGATAGAGCATTCTGAACTGAAATGCCACAAATGTTGCTAGCTCTCCATTCTCTTAAAGCTTCACTAGTCTTCATTCTCTTCACTAGTGTTTCTGGAGGTGGATGCGGGCGGGAGGGGGAGAGGATGGATGAGGAAATAAGACTGTGGCCCAGTTACACGTTGGCCTATGAATGGAATGTAGCCTTGTGCTCGGGACACTGCCTCTGAGAGGAGAGAAGACACCTGGTTGACTTGCCACGGAATCCCTAAGCCCAGAGTAAGACCTCACAGATGTTTGATGAAACCCTCCTGTGGTACTTTCTTGAACACTCTCTAGCAGTGATGAGTTAAACAATGGATTAACTACTCTAGCTTCAAGGATCTAGCAAGATACGGGCCTGGATGTGGAGACCACTAAAGGATTCTCCAGGGCACAAGGCCTGATGAGTGTCTCAGAACAGCCGCTGAATGTGAATACTAACCTATGAGCAAACTTTGCTATCGCACATGGAAGCAGAAGGCCACAGTGATTTTGAGCCTTTAGTTCATAAATGATGAGTTAAGGAAGGGACTGTTGATGCCTCCAGAGACCTGTCCTAGGTAGGCACTAGGTCATGCTAGGAACTATATGATGGCAGTAACTGCAGCAGGAAGTATACAAGCAACCTATGAGGACTGCAGTGGGCTTCCTGGGGATATAAATCTTGATTAAAATGTGGAGTACTTGCTTTACAATTCAAAGGTGTACTTGAAGGCAAACTTATGTGTTGATCAGAAGGCTATTAACAGAGTGCGAGGGAGCAGTGTGCCAACTGAGGACGTACAGAATGGTCAGTCAGTCTCTGTGGTGTTGCTTCACCAGCGTGTTTCACCTCTGGGACTAACCAGTGCAGTGTAATGTTAACTGACGGAGTGGGTAAACACCCTTCAAAGCCATTAATGCACCAGGAGGTCCTTACCAGCACAGACACTAATTTCTGGTGTAAGGAGCTATGAAAACGAGACACTGTCTGTACAATGGCTCTTGGGTTGTTCACTTTTTCCATCAAATATTTGTAAAATGTCTGGTTTTCAATTATCCTATATTTCTATTTCTCCTGCCCCACCTGGTACACTTCCTGAACTAAAAAAAGGTTTGTAGCACTGCACCCCATATTCTTCACAGTGATGTTATGATATGATTATGGCATAATTTTGATGTATTTTATGCAAGATAGGTCATGTGAGATCATTGGAAAGGTTATGATTTACTGAATATGATTATCCTATTTGTACGTCTGTATTATTTTTGTATCTGAAGTTAGGAACATTGATTATGTATCTGTATGACAAATGTGTTTACACCTGGGGAACACCCATTAGGCAAGAGGCTCTCAGTTGGATGGCTGGTTGGGAAGGGCCCATTCAAGTTAATGAACCTTTAGGGAGAACAATAGTCCTTAAAAGAAGTTTATTGCCCACGGGGGGAGGGAGCTGCCTGAGAGCACTACAAACAGCCTCTGACTCATGGCCACTGTGACGCTTCAGGGACATGTGACCAGGTCACCTGGTGCTGGACTCCATCTTGGGATACCAGTGTTTTTCCACTGAATGGCATGGGAACTAAGCTTTGAAACAAAGGGTTCCCATCATATGCAAAGACTATATAAGGCAGGGGAATGAAGAACCACGATGTCATCACTGACGCCCCACCCAAAGAGATTACTGGAAACACCTGAGGAGCAAAGACTGAACTGGGGGAAGTGCTGGGCTCAAGCTAAAGGGATTTTTAGCCTGTGAATGGAACACCTGGGGTTCCTAAACTGTAAGCTAGTGCAGCTTGCCCCTTAAAAATCTGCAACCTCAGTTCCAGGTGGCACCCCAGGGGGAACCCATCACAGTGTTAAGTGAAAAGACTGAACAGATGGATTTCCACATGCTAGTACAAGAGATGTCAGTCATACCAGTAATGCAATGAAAAACATTGCAGGCAATTTGAGATTAATTTTTCTACTTCTCTGTTCTAGACTATCGTGCATAACTAAGAACGCAGTTGAAGAGGTACAATGTCAGCTGGAACTTTTATTTGATGTTTCTTCTTAGTCAGGGTACCTGATCTCCTGCATACCTCTCCTGCTCCAAATAGTTTAGGCAAGTTGTACATGGTCAGACTTGCCTCCTTCCTGGGGCTTGGGCTATTGATAACTAAGGCTGAGGATTATATTCTGTTTTTATTATCTGAGTGTTCTCCTAAATCTGAATGACTTGCCTGCAAGACCTTTCTGTCTCTAGTTCCTTCTGCTCTGGTTACACCCACCTCTCCTACATCCTGCAACGAATAGGCAAAATTTTAGGAGCTTTGTCTAGGGCTCAAATTCTTGCTTAACAGGGAAGGACAACAGATGAGCCATACTATCCAATTACAGGACTTCAGTTAAGTCTCATGGGGCCTGTACTTCCCTGTGAATGAAGTCATGCTCCTCCTTGAGGCTTAGGAAGAGAGGCTGCCCTGCCATCCCTTTCCCAAAGACCATGAAAATTGGGTCAGTATTAAACCCACTTTGCAACTCCCTAGGGAAAGAGAAATTGTGGGCTTCTCAACAGATATATTGTCAGATATATTGCAGGGCCTGCATGGCAGTACTTTTATGTGCTTGCTTTTATCTGTTGTGAGGAAAGAGTGGTCAGGGTACTAGCCTAGGACTTAGGAAACCTAGATTCACCTCTTCATTCTGTCTGACTCCCTTGATGACTTTTTGCACAAGCCTGCCTCTCTCTCTCTCTCTCAATTCTCCATCTGAAAAATGGGGGTAATAGCATTGTCCTATCTCAGAGGGGAGTTGAGGATAAATATGTTACAGATTGTGAGGTGCGCCGATACTAATGTTGTAGGGGCCATACAAGTACTTAGGTATCTAATCCATCTCATCTATCTTTACCATGCTCCTGACCATGGAGGTTTTGTTTTGTTATTAAGGCTGCAATTTAGTCACAGAAGTCATGGAATCAGTGACTTCCAAAGATCTCTGTGACTTCAGCCAGCACCAGCTGGGAGCTGCAGGGTCCCCTACTGTCTGCGGAGGCTGGAAGGCGCAGTGCCACCACGGGTGGTAGGGGGGAGCCCCGCAGCTTCCCGCCACCACGGGCAGCAGTGGGGACCCGGCAGCAAGAGGGACCTCCACTGCTTCCATCCACTATGGGCGGCAGGGGGGATACCAGCAGCTCCCACTATCTGCAGGAGGTGGGGGGACCCCCGCAACTTGGAGCCACCAGCAGAAGGCGATCCTGGAGCTCCCAACCCCCCGCCAATTGCCCAGGCTACCCATTTTGTCATGGGTACTTTTAGGAAAAATTAAGGACCAATCACAGGCTTTTGTGAATTTGTCCGTGACTTTTACTAAAAATACCCATGACAAAAACTTAGCCTTAATTATTATACAGAGAAGGGAAACTGGTGTGGGTCATAAACACCTCAAAATGCCATTATGTTCCATTTCTTAGATTTCTCTGCTCACTGTAGTTGAGACCTTCCATAGATAACAATCCCCATGAACTTCCAGCCTTTTAAGCAAAAATGCACACTGAGCAAAAACCAATCAATCTTGTTGACTCACCATTTTCACTCCGGTTTATGAAAACACAAGAGACTGAAATACGTTTGTTAGGAAGATGAGCACTTGAGACAAACCATATTTATGAAGCCTGGAAGGGAATGAGAACTGTAAAGTCCCCCATCCAGGTTGTCTAAATAAAATCGGATGGATCTGATATTGGATCTGTTTTTTCTCACTCTAGGTACTGTATTTACTCTACTGCTTAGATTTGGTCTCTCTGTGTATATTGTAATATCTAAAACCATGTGCTTGCATCATTTATTCCACTTTATTCAGATACTTCATTCATTCAATAAGAAACTGGTGTCCACTATGGTAATTGGATACTATATTACTTTATTCTTGGTGCTAGGGCTGACAGAAAGCTACTCTATCAACTTAATTTAAACTCCAATATAATCACTCTCCCACCCCTTTCTAGGACACTGTGAAAAGATGGAATAGTACTTCACAACTAATGGGATGCATTTCTTTGTCCTGACATTACAGTTAATCCTGAATTGGATCAGTATTGTGTGTGTTGGAGCAAACTCGACTTGGCTTAGCTTTGAAAAGCTTGTATAAGACACCTCTTAACTCCAATTTAAAAACCACCAGAACAACTTCTTGTCCTTTTTCAGTAGAAATGTGCCAATCGGTATCTATTTTTTTTTCCCCTTCCCTTTCTTTCTTGCTTTCTTTATTTCTTTCCAGAAATGGTCAATTCCTAGAAAAATGTGCAGTTCTCTTAGAAGAAAAAAATTAAAAGTAAAGTAGTAACAGTGAAATTTCACCAGGATCTCAACTCCTGTAAGTCAGAGTCAGAAAAAAGCTATAGAGTCTGATTCTTTTCTGAGGGGTGTAAATTAAAAGAAACTCTATTGATGTCAATAGAACTCTGTAAAAACTGGTAGGAACATAAGAATGGCCATACTGTGTCAGACCAATGGTCCATGCAGACCAGTATCCTGTCTTCCAACAGTGGCCAGTGCCAGATGCCCTGTTCTGTTCATTCCCTCTGAAGCAATTATTGAGTGATCCATTCAGTCCAGTACCAGCTTCTGGTAGTCAGAGGCTTAGGGACAACCAGAACATGTGGTTTCATCCCTGACTACCTTGGATAATAGATATTGATGTACCGGTCATCCGTGAACCTATCCACTTTTTTTTTTTTTTCTCTGAACCTCATTCTACTTTTAACCTCACAACATCCCCTGGCAAATGAGTTCAATGAGTTGACTGTGTGGCATGTGAAGAAATACTTCCTTATGTTTGTTTTTAAACCTGCTGCTTATTAATTCCATCTGGTGACCCTTAATTCTTGTGTTCTGTGAAATAACACTTCCCTATTCACTTTCTCCACACCACTTACAATTTTCTAGACATGTATCCTATCCCCTCTTAGTCACCTCTTTTCTAAGACGAACAGTCTCAGCCCACATCTACACTACCAACTTATGTAGGTATAACTGTCACTCATGGGTGTGGAAAATCCATACCCCCGAGCGACGCAGTTATACCGACCTAACTCTCTGTAGACCATGCTATGTCGACAGGAGAGCTTCTCCGGTCAACATAGCTACTGCCTCTTGTGATGGTGGAGTTCCTGTGCCAATGGGAGAAGCTCTTCTGTCGGCATAGATAGTGTTTTCACTAAGCAGTACAGCCATGCAGCTACCCCAGTGCAGCTGTGCTGCTGCAGCACTGTAAGTGTAGACGAGCTCACAGACTTTTAATCTCTCCTTATATGGCAGCTGTTCCATACCCCTAATAATTTTTGTTGCCCTTCTCTGTACCTTTTCCAATTCTAATATTTTTTTTTTTGAGTGGGTGTCAAGAACTGCATGCAGTATTCAAGATGTGGGTGTACAATGGATTTATTAGTGGCACTGATATTTTCTGTTTTATTATCTAGCCCTTTCCTAACGGTTCTTAATGGTGTAACTGAAAGGATGATCAAGCCCATTGTTTGAACATTTTTTTTTTTTTTTTTTTTAGTGTGTTGGCCAGTCTGGATTTAAATGTTTCAAGGGATGAGGCTTCCATCACAACTCAGGTTGGTCTGGCTGGAATTATTCCACTGTTCCTTTAAAAATGTGTGAAATGGTCTTTAGGGGGAGTGAGCTAAACTTTATTTTTAAACACCGAAGAGCCTGTGCAAGTGCACAGGCTCAAGTGCAATTCTGCTGTGGAAAAGGGTGGGAGATGGGATTTGGTTACAATGCACAGGGAGGCCACATCTTTTGCACAAACTGACATTCTGCTGCAAGTGGGTTTGCTGTGCTCCAGCATGTAGGAGGCTAGAGAATGGATTCTGCAGTCTCTCTGGCTACTGCAATATGTTGTTTCTTTCCTCTCCATGCCTGGCCACTCCCTGTAAGGGCAGCCTCCTTGGTTACAGGGCTTTGCTGCTGCTGTATTGGCTGTGGATTTGCTGTGCTGCCACTTTGTGGCTTGAGAAAGGATTTCTTCCACCCACAGGGATCCGTAACAAGGACTGTGCACTGGTTCTAGTCTTTGGCCCTATATAATTAACAATTTGATAGCACTACTAGGCGAAGCAACTGCTAAAATGCACAAAAATCCTCCCCCCCCCGTAACAATGGAATAGAAATCTATAAGGAAACCCTTTTTTATTCCTGTAGACAAGTCATTCTTTGAATGGACTGAACAGAGACCTTGGGGTTTATAGCTTATTACAACAACCCACTAACACTCTCACTCTCTCTCTCTCTCTCTCTGTCATGACTGCAGGGTTGTTAATGGACCATTCCACCTTGAATGGTCCCATAATATGTGTAGCTACTTATGCTAAACAATCTGTTCCATCTTGCATTTTTGCTGTGATGGCAGGAGTCCTTTCTTGGGCCTAAAGAAGAGCTGCTGTATGTAAACTGGAAAGCTTGTCTTTCACCAACAGAAGTTGGTCCAATCAAAGGTATTACCCTCACCCATTGTGTCTGTGTTTTTTAATGGTTTTAATTTAAACACAGTTCATTGGATGGTAACACAGTCACATGCTGCTTTGTATCTAATCTCACAGGAAATGCTCTATGCTGGGCAGTTCAGGGACAAACAGCTACATTCGTCACTATTTATGTCACACTTATTTGGAGTTTTATTAGCTTTCCTGCTGCAGTCTTTTTTTTTTTAAGACAGAAGTTTTAAAAGTCAAATCCAATCTTTTAATTTTGCAGATGCAAATGAGGTCCTACAGTCCTCTTAACTGTTGGAGCGAATCTACAACTGGGAGAGTTCATGTCCGCACTTGTAACCCCTCCCCCAGTCCATTTTCACTACAATTTAAAAATCAGGCCCATTGAATTGCAAATATTGTGGAAGTTTATATGGAAACATTGATTATATCTGCATTTACTTAAAATGTGGAAGGTATTGCGGGAAGATGGTGGCAGATTCAAATTTATATGGAGTGATTTTTTTATCAATATTAGGAAAAAAATTATTCTATTGGAATTGCTGTTGGAAGTACACAAGAGGTTAACTGAACTAGCCACTAGGTGGCACCAGAGATCCATTCAAATACACCAATGTCAGATTTTTTAACTAACATGGGAAATATTTTATAACTAGGTATGGCGAGTGTATTGGTGATACTAATTTTCTTCCTAACATTTGTTGTGGCACAATTGTATCATGTGAGATTGTGGGAGCCAGAAGCAGTAACTCCCCTGATAACAAGATAGTTGTATCCTGAAAACTTAGCATCCTCTTGACAGCAGGAATCTTTGACTCTGAATAAGGTTTAAGAAACAAATATTTCAGTCTGCTACGTACTTTGTTGCAGACATTTTTATCTGTGGAAGTGAACAGAGAAGGCCCCACTGGACTTCTGCATTAACAATGCTCCTTTCTTCCTTTTCTTTTTTTTTTTTCCTAATTTCATTTATTTTTAACATCTGTTCTGTTTTGCCTGAACAAAATAGAGTGAGCAAGACACAGTTTTTTTTCAGAAGTGGTCATGTTTCATTCATGTTGGAAATCAAAATTAAAGACCTTAGTTGCTGTGAGCCACTGTTGCTCGGAGCATGGTCTAACCCACCCATCTTTTTCTGCTTCTTGCTAGAGATGGATCAAAGCCCAACCTGTGAAACTTAACCGTTTCAAATTTGGGGCAGAAGGGGTGAACTGAAATCTATCAATCCAGTTCCTATTCATGTTGAGTCATGCCTCAGAAGAGCATTTGTCCTTATAAGATTTAAATCTCCTAGTGATGGAAAGCTTGAGACTTTTGAGTACGAGTCCTGACATGACCTCACATCCCTACCCTCTCCTACCTTGGTAAAGTTGTATATTATCCTGATCTCAGGGATGTTCTGCTCCTCCATAACAACATGTATTTTAGTTCAGGTTATTCAGCTGTTAAACCTAGAGGCAAGGGCCTCTCCCTATCCAGCTAAAGAGAGAGGAGAAAGGGGAAATAACAGGAAAAGGGACAGTTAAGACAGGGCTACTTGGAGGGAGTTTGTCTTATCTGTACAGAGCATTAATAAGTAAGTGGGCAGCTAAGTACCGTGGTCTAGGGCTAGCCTGAGCAGACACTTGGTCCTAGATACAGTGAGGAAGAGCAGGGTGAGAGAATCCAGTGCCAAATAAGTCACAATGGGATTATTTTTCCTGATTTAGCCCATACAGGGCTTTTTTTTCTGTTTACCATTCCTTTTGACAACCAGATGATTGTACCTCCCCGAAGTGCAACATGACCCAGTTCATAGACTATTTTGATCCCAGTTTATTCCTGACAGGAAATTTTCTGAGGGTCTGGATAGACTCTCTTGTTCCTTGGAGCAAGAACCCCAAACTAAGAAGAAGCTGCTGCTGCTGTGGTAGTCCCATTCCTCTGAGCGATCATAGCTGGGCAGTCACCATCCTGCCTGGCACAATTTGAACACAAACCTGAGCCAAACTTAATCCTGATACAGACCTAAATGTCTCTGTCTCTCTAATTAATGCCTGGTACTCTGGACTGAGGCTGTTGGGGAAATCTCTCCAATGAGGGTTGGGAGTTGGTAAGCATTGGTGGAATAAATGGAACGAGGGCATCTAGAAACCATGACGTAATTTAAAAATAGCTTCCATAGCTTCCCTTTGCTTTCTCCATTCTTTTGGCAGTTCTAATGCCTTGGGCTGAAGTGAATTGGAGCAATAAATAAATAAACCTTCTCACTGGTCTGTGTTTACCTAGAGCCAAAGCAAGACAAGGGGATGTGCTATGGATGAAGAGTAACCAAGTCAGAAAAATAGAAAGATTTAGTTTTTCCTCATGAAAACTTCTTTAAGCGTAGTCCATTTTCCCTCTGTTTCAATTTCCCTGACATTAGAGCAGTAGCACACAAATACACAGCCCTTCTCTCTGACTGAGCACTAAGGGCCAGATTTTCAAAGGAATGTAGAAACCTAAAGCTGCAGAGAGGGGCCTCCTGGGATTTTCAAAAGCACCATTGGGAGTTAGGTGCCTCCTGGGATTTTTATACGTGCCTAAGTCTTTAGGCACTTGAATAAATTTGAAAATCTGGCCTTAAGTGTAATGGTGACAGTCTCTACATCATGCTACAGCTGTATGCCCACTGTATGAAAATATGTGAGAATAGAAACATGAAGGGAAAAGCCCTTCATAAGATGAAATGACCCCCTTCTCCCCCTCCCACCCGCCACATACACACAAAGATTCAGCTTGCACCAGGCACCTACAATCTCTTATCTTTATTATTTGCTTAGTAAAAACCTGGGAGACATCTGAGTGTTGCAACTCAGTTCCAGGGCAAGTCCATCCTCAGACATGGCTTATCTGGAGGTATCTTGTTGCCTCTGGGACTACTGCTTCAGTGGTCCTGAAATAACGTATCCAGCAGCATTGTATTTCATAATTCCTAAGAGGACAAAGACTGCCCGAGGAAATTCTGAAGATGTCACACTTGTTCCATTTGGTGAAAATCTGGTACATTTCAAAAGCAAAATATAGCTCACTGTCCGTATTTTATGAAGCAGAGTTAAACCACTCCTAGAGGAAGCAGTGAAATAACCTGCAGTGAGGCAAATGAGCCCCAAAGGAGACGAGAGAATCTCCTCACTTCAGTTCAAATGGTGTGTGGCAGGAATATCATATACAAATATTTGACATTTTAGCAGGGCTAGTCATTAGAGGGGGCAAGAGAAATATTACCTCAGGGCAGTGAACATTTTGGTGACCTCCCCACACCTGCTGTAAGTGCAGTACTGTGTTCACAACAGTAAAAGTGAAGGCAGCTTGCATTAACTGAAATAGGGCAAACCCCATTTGTATAAAAAGAAAACTTCATGCTTTATCCTGCGGAGTACCCTCAAGTAAGTTTTGCATGCCAAACTCAGACACAGTTTCCTAAACTTAGCATCTCTACTTAGTCTAAAAGAACATGAGAAAAATCTATGTAGCTTCCTTACATTCTTAATTTGTATAGAGAGCAAAGACGCAACACCAAGAATGCCTGAATTCCTGGTCACCTTTCACTGAAGGCTGTGAACTTTTGCTCACTAAACTCAAGGAATATTTAGGCTTCATTATACAGGCTTCAAGCTAGTCACTCTCTTCTTTTCCCTTTCTAGTTCATTACTTATTAGTGACAGCTTCCCAAACACAATGAAGGATGGGAGAACTTGTCTGAGTAAATTCCAAAATCTATTCCAGCTTTTTCAGGCTCGAAATTGTAACCTCCACATTGAGCTTTTTCAAAAATAGCTGTCACGCAGGCAAGGTAGCATGAGTTATACCAGCAGTACCTCTTATGTAACATACTGTATATGGCAGTACTCTAATGGAATTGTCCAAAACATGTGGTGAAATTCTACAGTTTTTTCTCTGTTAAAACTTGATTGATTTCAGCATCTCTATCCAGCATTCATTTTCTCATGTTAAATCACTGAAAAGTATGCTGAAAAGAACCTGTTGAAGTCAATGGGAGTTTCAACTAGATAAAGAAAGCAGGGTTTGGTTTAGTGGTAACACCACTATGAACTGTGATTGTTTAGTGTAGAATATGGCAGGGTTTTGTTTCCTCTTGTTTAAAGGATACAAATCTTTAAATGTAGGTTTTTCATTTTAGAATTTTCAAAGCAGCTACATTGTATTTATAAGTTTAGTGCTCAGAAAGTTTAGCCCTATGTAAGAAATATTGTGGCTGCATGTCAATTCAATATCCTAATAGGTTCAAATACTAATATCGGTATCAGTAGAAGTTGCGTATCTCTTGATTAAGTGCTTCTGTAATTTTAGTCAGTTGGCAAGCACTGACAGTGTTCTCAGCACTGTATAAGATACAGGTATTAAGACAGTTTCTGCCTCTGAAAGCTTACCATCTGGAAAATGGGAACAGAAAGATAAGATTTCGTAGGAGACTCGGATGCATAGCAAATATATTTATCTGTAACATACACTATGATCTCACCAAAAGCCCTTTCATAAGGAATAATTGGTTGGATACATTTTAAGTGAATTATGGGCTTTGGGGAGAAGAAGTTGCACTTAAAGTGTTCTGCATATGCTTTTTCCATAGCTACTAACTCTAATTGCACCTCCTTTTTTTCCCCTCTATGTTCCGCTGTTACTGAATGACCTGTTAACAAACCATACACTTCAAAGCACCCAGAAGCTAGGGTGACCAGGTGTTTAGTTTTCAACCAGAAACCCAGTTGAAAAGGGATCCTGGCAGCTCTGGTCAGCACCGCTGACTGGACTGTTGACTGTCGGGTTGGCATCACCGCACAGTGGAGCTGGCAGGCTCCCTCCTAGCCTATGCGGCTCACGGGAAGCAGCCACCATGTTCCTCCAGCTTCTATGTGTAGGGGCAGCTAGGGGGCTCTACATGCTGCCCCTGCCCCAAGCACTGCCCCTGTAGCTTCCATTGGCCAATTCAAGCTGCGGGGGTGGTGCCTGTATATGGGGTAGAGCGCAGAGCCAGCTGGCCACGCATCCGCATAGGAGCTGGAGAGGGACATGGTGGCTGCTTGAGGTAAGTGCTGGCCAGAGCCTGCACACGTGACCCCCTCCTGGACCCCGAGCCCCTGCCCCAGCCCTGATCCCCCTCCTGCCCTCCGATCTCCTCGGTCCCAGCACCCTCCTACACTCCAAACCCCTCCTCCCCAGCCTGGAGCCCCCTCCTGCACCACAAACCCCTCAGCCCTGGCCTCACCCCAGAGCCTTCACCTCCTCCTACACCCCAGTCCCCTGAGCCAGCCTGGTGAAAATGAGCGAGCGGGGGCGGGGGAGGAGTCTGAAATCCTCTCTTCTGCCTAAGTAATTTAGCTGGGGGTATCAGTGGCCTCCTGTCAGGGCACTGAGGAAAAACAGAGTCACTGCAGGGCCACTATTCCATTGTATTGACTGCAAAAGCCTCTGTACCTGTCTCAATGTGGAGAGAAGTAAAAGATTCTTGGAGCAGTAGGTCCCTCCAGACCGACCGACCTTCCTTCCCTCCCCATGACCCTCCTCTTTGTGAGAGCAGCAGGCAGACGTGGAGCCTACCCAAATCCCCACCAACCCCCTACCTCCTTCCCTTGGCAGTATAACTGCACTGCTCCGCTGTCAGGGGGTGTTTTGCTTCTGCAAAGGGTGAAGAAGAGGATTTGTCCCTGTGATTTGCATCCCATCTACTGCACACTCATGAAGTGCCTTTGTATCCTCACTAAGTGGTAGCAGAGTCTGTTTTGTGCCTTTTCCATTTGCATCTGTTTTAAATGTTTGAGTGACCAAGAAAAAAAAACGCATTGTGATTTATTCACAATAACCTCTGCATCGGCTGAGGAAGGAAACACATTCACCAATGAGAAAAGGGAACTGTATTTCTAAACTATTTCACAGCACTGCTTGAATTGAGGGAAGAGACCATTTATTCCCCCCTCATACCCAACTTTTTTTTTTTTTCTAATTCACCTTTAATTTCCTTCCAACTAGTACCAGCGAGAGGAGTATAAGACTGGGATTTTCAAGAGGGACTAAAGGAGTTAGGTCCCAACTCCTATATAAAGTCAAGGAGAGTTGGATATCTGAGATAAATTGTTCAGTACTTAAGTGATTTAGGAATCTGTCTCTTTCAAAAGTGACTAATCCCATCGACTGTCACGTAGCACGAGTTGATCTTAACACAGGACCAGAGCCTGAAGGAGAAAGACAGAGAAGACATGGCAAACTAAACTTCATGAGGGTGTTGGCAAAGAAGCCGGATTTGAATGGAGACAAGGTGATGAGTATAACAGAGGGGACTGAATTGGTGAAACTTGTATGCTAAGGGGCCACGGAGGGGAGTTCCTTTGAAAAAGGAACTGACAGGAGGCCATAAGGATACATAAATTGCAGTTGCCCTATTCTCCACTTAAACATCTCATTCTGGGCAGGTACATTAAACCAGTTTAAGACCCTCAGACACTTATAGTTACTTTCCCTATCGTCCATAGCATATCTGCATTTGACCCAATATGTTTTCCCTCTGCTTTTTGTGGATTAAATTACAGAATGTTTGTGAAGCTAAATTTATTCATCCTGGACATTTTTCAGATTGCCCTCCCAGCACCGTTTCAATGGCCTTTTTCAAATATTTTAATTAAAAAAAAAAGTTATTAAAATAGTGCATTCATCTACTTAGTGACAGCTGAGTAGGGCTAGCACCATAATAGAATAAAGCATAGGAAGCCAAGGTAATTTTGAAACAAGTGAGAGGCACACACAATTGCATTTTAAATTACTTTATTACTTAAATAATCTAAATCTCCTAGTCTAGAAATTACTTTCAGGTGATTGATATTCTTGTATATCAAACTATTACATCAAGCACTTAAAATGGTCATCAAACAATATTTTGATATCCCCAAGGGTTTCTTCTGAGCATCCTTTTCCTGTTTTGCATTTAAAATGACATACTAAAATAAGTGCAGGTGATTAAGGAAGATGCATATGTTATATTTTGTATTTTATGAAGGAAACCCAGCAGAACTGTGTTTGAGGATATTTAGTTACAGGAAACCCACTTGCTGAGTCATCCCCCGCCCCTTTTCAGTTGAAACAATTAAAATGTTGGTTTTGGTTGGAGCTCAGAAATTCTAGTGGATCCAAATGCCTTTCAAACATCTTCACCAGCTGATACCCAAGCTTGAAAATTTTCAGGACTGCCTATGAAGATAGGGCTAGGGCTTTATTTCAGGCTCTATATCCAAACATCCTTGAATTTTGGCCAGGTTTCTATCAAGATCTGAACTTTATAGCTCAGGTGTATTTCTGTGCACTGGAACAGGTCAGAAAAAGGGGGGAAATAGTAGTTTTTCATAATTTTTCACTGAAATTTTGAAAATGTACAGTGCTATTCTACTTTATGTACATCTTTCTGAAAAGAGAAAGCATAAATTTTGATCTTAACACAGTGCTGTAGATAAAGCATTAGACTGGAGTCACAATAGCTGCATTCTGTTCCCAGCTCTACCATTGACTTGTTGAGACATTGAACAAGTCATTTAAACTCTGTGTTTGTCTCCCTTTCTGTAAAATGGGGATAATGATGCTTACTCATCTTTGCAAAGCATGTTGAAATTTATTGATGAAAAGAACTATGTGCTAATTTATTCTTATTTTTAGCTGTCTGATAAAATATTCAGTAGTTCTTATATAACCAGTTTTAAGAATAACACAGTAGCATCCCTATGGAAAACTCCTATGGAATTGGCTAGAAAATAACCTGTCTTTATAATGTTTTAACCAACCTCTCTCTAGAAATGTATAGCTAGGTAATAAGAGCCCGCTGGTGGATCTTTTCATTGGCTTTGACTGTGTTTTGGATCAAGGTTTGAAAGGCCTAATAAATTCAATAGGAGGTTTCAAACATTCTGTAGAAAGGATATCATTGCCTATTAAATTTTAGGGGTTGGATCCTTCAGTTGCACCAAGTTCACAAAGCTGTGAGAAAGATCCACCTTTCTGTTCGCCCCCCCCCCCCCCCCCCTTTTAGGGCCAGGTAGGCCATAGGGCCACTAAGTTACACTGAGTGGGACGGTCAGCGGGGACAGCTCCATTGACTGAGGATTGCACAACACTTTGGCCCTGCCTTTGTGTCTGAGGAGGTGGAACAGGTACAAAAAGTGTCTGTGTGTGTGTAACCAAGGCTGAGGACATAGCTCTGTATGTTTTTAGAGTTATTTTTATAGTAAGCTGTTGGTTTCATCCCAATTAAATTCTATTGGACCTTTTCTATAAAAGATCAAAACAATCAAATGTGCTTTTCCCCTCTTTTATATGGACACTGAAACATCTGAGGTATTTACATGATTCATTCTCAACAAATGGATTTTTTAAAATTAAATAAAATAATAATGTATCTTATTAGGTAACAATGATTTTTAGTTCCAAAAGTTACATTTGAGAATACATAATAGTCATGACTGTGGATACTATGAGCTAATGTCTACTTGTAAGAAACTTTTCCATTGAAGCTCAAAATGATGTTTACCATCTACTTGCTGTTACTCAGAGATAGTCAACATTAGAGTGATTCTGCTGTGTGATTTTTATACACCGACTCTCTCACACAGTATGGATATCATAAGTATATAATAATCATGATTCTCTAGATTCTAAAGAGCCCTCAGTCAGCCCAAGAGAAAATTACTGTGCATGCTACCCCTCTCAATAGGAAAAATCCTTTCCCAATGAAGCCAGTACCTCATCCCTCTCTAACCCAAGAAAATATTAACAGAATCCTTTAAACAAGCAGGAGAAAACGCAAAATGTTACAAAAAAGTCTAACAGTTACACGAAGAGCTAAAAATTATATATATTTTTTTCTCACTTTGAATTTAGATTTCCCCAATGGGGTATTTTCTTTAATTCTTTGAAAAAATCATACTGAGATTGACTGACTGCAAAGAAGTTTTGTAATGGAGAAATTTCTACTTGAAATTCAAACAGCGTATGGCAAACACTTGAGTAACTTAGCAAGTCCTGTGGAAGACCCAAGTGATTATTTTATGATTGTCTGAGTCTTTAACCAATTATGTTCAGGCTTAGTCATTGTGGATAGGTCATTTGGAGTTTCAAAACTGGGTATACTTACATTTAGATTTTTGGGAAAGGGCAGTACAGTGGATCAAAGGCACTTGTGGTTCACCTTAAGAGGCCTGGATTCCGTGTCTACTTTAGGTCAGTGGAGTAAGATATTTTGTTGATTCCAAATCAGCACCTACAAAAAGTTAGTTGCATTTTAAAACCTCAGATTAGAATTTAGACTATAATAAAGATATGGGCACTCTCAATAACAAATAACATTATCCTTTTTGCACAAACATCAAGGAACATTGACCAAGATTTTCAAATCCAAGTGGCTAAAATTAGGCTCTTAATTCCATATTTAGGCACTCAAATCAGTATCCTGATTTTTTTCAAAAGTGCTCTACACCCAGTAGCTCCCATTGACTTCAGCTGGAGTTGTAAGTGCTCCACACTTTTGCAATCGGGCTACTGATTTTACGTGCCTAATTATAGACTAAAGAGTCTACTAGTAATAGGCAGTCATGTATGAAAATCTTGAGTATTGTTTCTTATGCTTCTGCACAGACATGACGCAATGCTTTTTATTTATCATTTAGATGTGAAATTATCCAGGTGTCAGTACAGAAACAGATGGCAGTATTCCATTAAACCTCATTGTCCTTTGCTCTTTACCTCAATAAAAGCACGACTCTTGTGTGTGTACTGTGCTACGAAAAGACACTGGTTCTTCAGAGGCTTTGATCTCTGTGTGATATGCTTGGCACCTTGCTGGACTGAACTGTAAGTATGAGGATGCTGGACATTCAGGCAACAAGAGAATGCTAGTATTTAACCACTGAGCTCTCCTTTAATAAAACTGGGCATGCACGGCTTCTTTTTCAGAATGCAAAAGAATTTAAGCCTGTTTTAAGGTAATGGCTTATTGTCATTAGTTTTAAGACAAAAATTAATGACAGTAGGTCATTGTCACTTTTTTAATAATGTTTTTTGCCTCTGAAAGTCCCCCATTAACAGTGGCAGAACACTATCGCTCTTGAATTGGATTTTGTGAATTTTCCACAAAAGCTGTTACCTGAAAGCTTAGATGTACATACTGTTGAGTGATGTTAGGGGTTTGACCCAAAATCCCCTGAAGTCAATTAAGAGAATCCATCAACTTCAGTGAACTCAACCTGTGGATTCAGGCTCAGTCCTGCAAATTACTGAGCATTGACTTCAATGAAACTGCAGATGCATAAGTGCTTTGCTAGATCAAGGCCAGAGAGTTCAGCACCTTGCAGGACTGAGCTCTTAAAAAGATTACAATAATGATAATTAATAATCTCTTCTTTAGCAGCTCAATTTCCATATTCCAGTTAGAGGAGGATGAGAAACTGATTTTTCCATCTCTCAAAAGTGTTTGAGAGAGTGAAAAATTTTCCTCTCCAAATCAGATGAAAAGTTAAAATCTGAATTTTTCGGCAACTGAAAATCAAAAAATATTTTTGTTTTGGGTCAGTCAAAACATTTCATTTTTTGTTAATCTTGAAATGTTTAATTTCAATTTTGATCTTCTTTGTTAACTATTTTTAGTCTAAATTTACTAAAATTTCAAAACAAAAAATCATCTTGACATTAGAAACAGAAATTTTACATTTAGAAAATTTCAAAACTGGGCATTTTGATAATTTTAAAACTTGTTCTCAATATTATTTTGATGCAGGAGATTCATCAAACATTCATTAACAGTTTTGGTTTTGATGAATCAGCAGGGGATTTTTTGGTTTTAAAAAAAAAAAGTTGAAAAATTCCCTAGCAGCTCTTATTACAATAAGTAAATGTTTGGTAAATTAGAAAAGCAAACAAATAAGACTTTGCTTCCCACGGATGGTTCATTTTCTAGCCCAATTCCAGCAGAACATTAAGGCTGGCTGCCATGACACCACATGAAAGGAAATGGAAAACCCTTCTTCCAAGTATCTAATGTTCCTGGCCCATCTTTACATTGGCAAGAGTCATGAATTTGTTTTAAAATCTAAGTACTAGGAGATTCTATAGAACGAATAATATACTAAAGCTGAGCATGTTTCAAAATATTTCTTATTTTGTCTCCTTTTTAGCTATAGTACATTACTAGCTATGCAAACAGAAATAAAGCAGGGGGGTAAACTCCAGGGATGGAGAGGAGTTGCTTAAGTTAAGGGCCAATGTTAGTACAAGAACAAATGGATATAAACTGGCCCTCAACAAGTTTTAGATTTGAAATTAGATGAAGGTTCCTAACCATCAGAGGAGTGACATTCTGGAACAGACTTCTAAGGAGAACAATGGGGGCAAAAAACCTAACTGGTTTCAAGACTCGGCTTGATAAATTTATGGAGGGAATGGTCGGATGAGACTGCCTACAATGGCATGGGCCCATCTGTGACTGCTAGCAGCAATATCTCCAACAGCCAGAGATGAGAAACTAGGTGGGCAGGGCTCTGAGTTACTACAGTGAATACTTCCCCCCCCCCCCCCCCCCAATCTGGCTGGTGGGTCTTACTGACATGTTCAGGGTCTAACTGATCACTATATTTGGGGTTGGGAATGAAGTTTCCCTCAGGTCAGATTGGCAGAGTCCCTGGTTTTTTGTTTTATTTTGTTTTTTTTGCCTTCCTCTGTAGTGTGGGACATGGGTCACTTGCTAGTTTGCATAGAGTAAATGGTGGATTCTCTGAAACTTGAAGTCTTTAAATCATTATTTGAGGGCTTCAGAAGCTCAGCCAGAAGTTAGGGATCTATTACAGGAGTAGGTGGGTGAGGGTCTGTGGCGTGCAATGTGCAGGAGGTCAGACGAGATGGTCACGATGGTTCCTTCTGATCTTAAAGTCTATGGGGAGATACAAATGAAAACCAATATCTTAAAGCATCCCTAAGTATATGAACATTTTGGGAGTGGGCAGAAAGACAAAAGCCATTCCCAATTTTATATCTTAAAACAGAAAATAACTTCCTTTTAAACCATGATTTAAGGACTTCAATACCTCAGACATGGGTGAGGTTTTTCGTAGGAGTGGGTGGGTGAGATTCTGTGGCCTGCGCTGAGCAGGAGGTTGGACTAGATGATCAGAATGGTCCCTTCTGACCTTAGTATCTATGAATCTATAAACTCAAACTTATTACAGCCCACTTGAAATATATTTATCCAGTTACAGCTATCTATCTATCAAATCAGGGTTATCTGTTTAATCTATTTTAGTATAGGCAGAGCTGGTAGCAATTGCTTTTGTTAAGGTTGCCTAATACTTCCCATTATAAGACCCTGTTTTCAGTTGCTTATAATTTTGCCAAACTTTAATCTTTCTGACTGAAATACCCCATTCCAGGTGTCTGCCTCAGACTGATCTTGTTTTTTTGAAAGTTTCAGCAAAAATGGTTCATTCTTTCCCGAGAATGAGATTTCTTTTTGTTGAGAGTCTCTAGCATCTTGGTGCTTGGAACAAGAGCTTGAAATGGGGCAAGGGGGATTGTCCTGATGTCAAGAATGTGCTTTTATTCTATCCCTGTGAAATGCACCCAGATTTGGCCAAGATATAAGCCTCTGAAAATCACAGGTTGCACATGCTCAGGAGAGATTCATTAGAGTTTGTCAAATAACTTCTTATAAGATTCCATCTGTACTAAGTATGTTCCAGCCTAGGATGGCAGGGACTGAGCAGGACTTTCCATGCAATTATTCCTTCCTGCAACCAGGTGCCAGACACAGGAACAGAGAGCAGGGAGTCTGTCATAAGAACATAAGACTGGCCATACTGGGGCAGACCAGTGGTCCATCTAGCCCAGTATCCTGTCTTCTGACAGTGGCTTGTGCCAGATGCTTCAAAGGGAATGAACAGAACAGGGCAATTATCAAATGATTGATCCCATCATCCATTCCCAGCATCTGGCAGTCAGAGACTTAGGGACACCTGTCTCTCCTGTGTTCTCAATGCATCTCCTGCTGGCACCCAGGGGATGGAGCCAGAGAATGCGCGGGGGGGGGGGCTTATAGAAGAGGGGTATTGAGGACAGAGTGAGGGGCTGGACAGGAGTGTGGGTGGGTGGGTGGGGTGGGGGGGAAGGAAAGGGTCAGGATGGGGACAGTGTGGTGGGGGGGAAGGAAAGGGTCAGGATGGGGACAGGATCAGAAGTGCCTATAACCACTCCCCTCCAGAACCTGGAATCAAACCCAGAATTCTGAGTCTCTGAATTTCTATGTTCATAAACTGAGGGGTGGTAACTCTTGGTAAATGCTGAGTTTTTTTTTTTTAAATGGATCCTATTGTATATGACCATATACCATAACAAGTAATTTAACCTAGAAGCTAGACACAAAATCTCCTAATCTGTGACAGTGAGTCAAACAGACCAGACAATGAGACTTCTAGTCTGTGCAGACTCAGAGATATAGAAAAAGCTTCAGTTTAGTATCCAAACTTCACTTATCCAAAGTAATCTGAACCTCCTTTTTGGGTTATCATGTTGTTGAGGATCTACAGCAAGTAGGACAATTTACCAGAAACAGAACAGGCACTGTTCCTCCCTCCCCCATTCAAGTAATAATGTTTATCATCAGAAATCAGAAAAAGTTAATATGCAGAAAAGAGTAATAGAAAACTCCCCCAGCCTAGGGTTCAATGGTGTATGTAGAACCTGACTTTCCCAAAGGCATTCTTCTCTTTCTGGCCAAGAATCTCAGCTGCACAGATTCCATAGCTGAGAGTGGGGACGACAAGGGAGCCAGCTGCTACTTCTTGATTCTGGAGCTAGTTCTATGCCAGTCCCATAGCTGGTAAGAGCAGCCCAGCTCTACTTTATTGTGACTGACTATGGCTCCCCCAAGGGGCCATCTTCCAAGCAGCTATTGCCAGAGCATGATCCCCAACCCCTGACACACTCTCTATGCTAGGGGTTGCATAGGAGTTGACTGGGGAATCTCCAGCTGGAGATATATGGCTGCTTTCCTGCCTCTTTGTGCCACCTGAGCTGAGCAAAGAGTTAAATTGCGTGTGTGTGTGTGAGAGAGAGAGGGTCAGATTTTAGCAGATAACTTATTGCCTTTCCCCCTCAGCACTTGTGCAGCTATGATTGCATTGCTCAATATACATTGCTACTGTGTTGGAAGTTTTTTCTAAGTGTTCTTTGAAAAATATGCACAGAAAGCTAACATTTAATAGGAGATTAAACTAGTGCATGAAGAGATGTGACAAGATGTTACAAACCCCTGTGGCATGCATAAATCCTAAAGGAATAGCTGTGCTAAGAGTAATATACTGGTACTATCAGGTTATCTGTGTTTAAAAGCTTTTTACTGTATTTTCTTAAAAGTGGAGGGAGAGAATATGGAAGAGAAGATTGTAGAGGGCAGAATCCCCCATTCCGGCCCTATGCCAAGAGGCAGCAGAGATGAAAGGGGCTCAACAGACATCCATTGCTTCTTGCAAACAGAACAAAGATGAGAAAAGTAAAGTCGTATTTTAAATGGACAGAATACAATATAAACAATGAGGAGTCCTTGTGGCACCTTAAAGATTAACACATTTATTTGGGCATAAGCTTTTGTGGGATATAACCCACTTCATCAGATACATGTCGTTGTTTTTGCTGATACAGACTAACACAGCTACCACTCTGAAACCTGTCAGAATACAGTATGTGTATTTCAAATAGCCAAGGGAAGAAAGTAACACAAAAGCCAGTGTCACACCCCTTTATCCCACTCAAGGGATAGAAGATAAAATAACATACAGTACTTGGGCACTTAATGTGTTTCATCCCTTAAGCAGGATAAAAGGATGTGAATTAGCACCAGTTCTGTCTCATTTTTGGGTCTTGGAGATGCATCTTCTGCTCCCTGATTGCCATTTGCCTCTCCGCCTTTTTAAGAGGGTTTTTTTCCCATCTTGTATCCTGCCATGTAGGCTTCCTCATTTGAACTGCTCAGATACTCAATCCTTTGCAGAGTGAATCTATGCTCATTCATTGTTTTGAGCTCCAAAGTTCAGCTCGGGATCTAATCTTGCCCACAGTTTGCAGGGGTTTGGGTCTGGGGTTTGGTTCAGCCCTTCAGAAAGGTGAAAGCCAGTCACAAATTCGTATCCAAACTTTCCCAACCAAATGACCTGCTCCTGCCCCCATTCCAAACTTCCACTGATTTCTCTGAGAGTAGGCCCAGGCCCAGAATTCATGGGTGTTTGGAGCTTTCTAGTTTGAGCCATTCTCTAATTATATTAAGTATCATTCTATATGCATTGATGTAGGAATCAGTTTCGGGACAAAGACATCCTTCCATTTAACTTCTTTTTAAAATTGAAACATAATATGAGAAAAAGCTTGTGAGGTTTTCTATTATAACAAAATCATTGGCATTATTGGTTTAGCTCTCTCAGCTGCAGCTCATGACAACAGGATTAAGGCTCTCCTGGCTGATTCGGGAAACAGCATGCAGCGTAGGCAGTGGGCTTAGTCTTAAGGGACAGAACCTTGCGGTGATTCCTCTCTGGCGGACACAAGGAGAAATAGTCATGGGATGTGGGGGAAATAAAAGGGCTTCTGGAGAGGAAACATAAGTAAAGGACCACCTGTTTGTACTGTTTCATCTAGTACTAGGCCTATATCTGTAGGTAGGTTTTTTTTATGTAGATGTAGAACAGGAGAAATGAGGTCATCCTGTTTTTTGTGTACTGCACCTTTAAACACTGGGATCTCTCTGCCAGCTGCAGGTGGTAGATGGGTGAGGCAGCTGATATTTTGTTTCAGTTTGGATTCTGAAAGTCGGAGTAGGTCACTAGCCTCTCACTCTCTCATGGAAGACAGTATGACCCCAATTCAGCTAACCCGACTTAAATATTTGTTTTACTGTACTGCATGTGATTAAATCCCAGTTAAGCACACGCTTAAATACTTTCACTGAATCAAGCCATCTACATCTTTGTTTCTTTAACCTGAAATAGAAGTAATTTAGATTGAAATACTGTTCTCTCTTTTATGGGGCAAAATAGGGCCAAATGCTGTTGGGTGCTTACATAGCAACCCTCCCATTGACTTCAGTGGGAACTTTTTTCTGAATAAGAACTGCTAAGGAATATAAGACTGAGTGTGAGGAAAAGCTGGAGGAAGGTGTATATACAGCCACATTTTTCAAAAGTGGTACCATATGAAAGATTTTGTAAATTGCACCACAAAATGTGTACATCATAGAACTGGTATTTGCACTTTCAACTGTAATTTTTAGTGCTGGTAATAAGCAGATTTAAATTTGAACATTATTTTTAAAGGGTTTGTAATATTTAAGGGTGAGAATACACATCATTTGCTCTTGTTTGCAAATCGCATTCCTTTTTCGGTGTCCTTTGCCTCCTTCGCAACCTCTGAATTCCTTCCCCTGTCATAGAAACACACAAACTTTTATAGGTTTCAGAGTAGCAGCCGTGTTAGTCTGTATTCGCAAAAAGAAAAGGAGTACTTGTGGCACCTTAGAGACTAACAAATTTATTAGAGCATAAGCTTTCGTGAGCTACGATGAAGTGAGCTGTAGCTCACGAAAGCTTATGCTCTAATAAATTTGTTAGTCTCTAAGGTGCCACAAGGACTCCTTTTCTTTTTACAAACTTTTATGTAACTACAAAAACAACGAGGAGTCCTTGTGGCACCTTGGAGACTAACAAATTAATTTGGGCATAAACTTTCGTGAGCTATAACCCACTTCAACAGATGCATGAAAGCTCATGCAGAAATAAATTTGTTAGTCTCTAAGGTGCCCCAAGGATGTCTCATTGTTTTTGCTGATACAGACTAACATGGCTACCACTCTGAAACCTGTTTTATGTAACTGAAACTTCCCTCTAGATGCACACCAAATTCTAGGAGAAGCACATTAGAATTGCTTATGACCGATAAGTCACATTACTGTTTTGTTTAAACCATGAGAGAAATGAGACGTGGGGTAGAAATCAGTGCAGCTCAAGATCCTTAGTGCTTCACGATCCAGAAACATAAGCATCTATCCAGGTGGAAAACCCTCACTTTATTTATTTTTTTTTTTAAAAAGTATGAAATATAAAGAGGTTTGTACTGAATTTGCAAATGCTGGCAGCATACAATATTGCAATTATTGTCAAGACTTTGAGATACTGGAACCAGAACCAGGAGTTTAAACAACACAGAGGGAAAGGCACTTTTGCATTTTCTTTTGCAAAAATATATGAATAGAGTTGAATGCATTTGGCATGACTGCATCTGAAATGATGAGCAAAGTTTCTACCATTGACTGATTATATTAACAGAAGCAGGTAATGCCATGACTGTCACTTTTACTTTAAAAAAAAAAATAGAATTGTCCAGATAGTTACCCTGTTACATTTATCAATTTTTGTTCTGCAAAAAGAATTCCACATATTTTGCTCTTTGAAAAGAATCGTGTTAATCACCTCTCAGAGGTATTTTACTAATGCTTCATACATGGCTTGGTTTGGCTGGATAAGGAAAGGTACCTTGCTTCCTATTTAGTGAAGAGAGACAATAAATAGGATGGGTAACATCAGGCATTGGACTGTGCTCCTGCATGCCGTCAAACTAAAACAAGGCATTAATTGTTCCAGGTAATGTGATCCAGTGATAACGATGCCTGTATTGTGAACGACCACTGTATGACCTAAGTTTTCTTGCCATTTAGCATATTTCTTCTTTTTGACCTAATGTCTACATAGAGGAGGCCCAATCCAGCTGCGTGCTGAGTCCCTGCACAACTGCAGCTCTCAAGAGGTGCTGAACACTTCTTCAATTTGGGCCCAGATTTTCTTCAGTGTTAGAAGAAAGCTGTGAGAATTTCTTTCTAGATGAGCAATGGATGTTTTGGAATGAACATGAAAGAAGGAGACTACTCTGAAGGCCCCAGTTCAGCAAGGTATTTAAGCACACAGGGAACTGAAGCATGTGAGTGATCATTTTTATGTCGTTGACTTGGATTACTTCAGTGAGACCATTCACATACTTAAAATTATGCACATGCATAAGTGCCTTGTTGAATTAGAGCAAGACCATGTTTCTCATTAGGTATTTTAAACCAATATTAATGATATTAGTCTGACGACACCCTTATGGGGTAGGTAAACTTTATCTTTGTTTAAAGGTTGTGATTTGCCCCACATCACACAATGAATCAATAGCAGATCCAGCAACTGATCCAATGACTCCTGAATCCTAGTTCCTTGCTCTAACCACTACCAGATACACTGCCTTTGCAGTTCCTCTATAAAAATCTGACTCCTTCTAAAATGAAGACGAGCAACTGTTAATAGTGGCATGTTGCCCCAGTCTGGACAGATTTATATTATGATTTTTTTTTTCATACTACACAGAAGAACTTAGACATAGGAACTGGAAACAAAACTTATGCTAAAACAGCAAGAAAAATTAAAGATTAAAATTTCAGAACTAAATGGGTGGTTTTAATGATGCAGCTCCTACAGACTTCAGTGATTACATGGATAAAACAATTAGGAATTTAGCTGTAAAAATCTTAATTTAAGCCAATGAAAGCAAGAAGTTCCTTTTACTACATTTGCCTCATTGTCTCTGAGTAATTCCCCTTTCTTTCTCAGTTAACACAGTATTTCATCCCGATCTAAAATTATAAGCACAAAATATATTTCCTTTCATTTGGTTCTAGTAACTTAAAGCTAAAAATCAATAGGAGTTAGGCATCTAGGCACAAGTCTCACTAGATGCCAATCTGCATCTTTAGTTACCTAATACTTTTAAAAAAACTGATCCTGAATTCCTTGTGATAAGGCAACTGGCGAAATCAGCAGCTGGTGTGTGTGTGTGTGTGTGTGTGTGTGTGTGTGTGTGTGTGTGTGTGACTTGCTGACATTCAGGCACAGATGTTACATTTCCTTTAGACTGATGGACTCCATAGAAATTCTGTAAAGCAATTTATTCTTGTGGCACAATCTGGCTACTTACGAGATATTTACATGGAACTGACGCTCAGTCACAGTACCCAAGGAGATGTTAGATGAGTTCCCAAGAGATCTTCAGAAACAATGGCTTATGGCTACGGTGACTTTCCAACAAACACAGACAGGGATAGAGTGCACATCACCAACCCCACAATTGTATTTGAATGGCTCTAGAGTTTCAGAGGAGCACTCTGAACTATAGAGTATAATTAAGGACTCAAGGTGCCAAGAAGCTTAAATGGAGCAATTAGGGTGCTGAATCTTAATTCTTCTAGGCCTTCAAAGTTAAAATTGTATATCCCTGCATATCTGTGTGTGGGCACACCTGCACATATCTGTGTGTATGGTGTATCTGTACTCAATGCACCTAGACTGAGTTTTGTGTTTTGTAATGAAACCTGTGCCCTGGTGTGACTATCGATTTCTTAGCTGAAATTTTCCCCAGTTCAACTTTTAAATTGTCTAATACATTAATAGGGTTGACTAGCGCCAGTCAGTATTGGTCACCTCTGTGAAAGGTACCTGTAAAAAGAAAGATTAGGTGTAAATGATATGGTGGAATTATTGCTGGGTTATTTTTGTATGCCTCTTTAAATAAACCTCTCCATTTCCTTATTATTTGTTACATTCAACAAACCATCATTTTTTTTATCCCTTCTGGAATTCTATCTACTCTTGTAAGGAAAAATGTAGTGAAATGCACATTTTTGATATATCTTAATAAAATCAAAACCCACAACTTGAAACTATCTGTTATAGCCAATATTTGCCAGGTCCAGGTCCTTAACCGCAGCAGTAGCCAGCTCTGATTGATTGGTACTATCCAACTCTTGCTGTTTTATTTATTTGCTTATTTAAACTACCCATTCTCAGATCAAACACTTCCCTGTAATTGTCTTAAAAGGATAAATTATAAGTACAAGTACTGTACTAACTGCTGGATAGCCTATTCAAGGGAATTATTGTAGAGATCATAAATACAAATTGTATACTGTCTAATATTTTTATCTGGTATTCTCATGCAGAAAGATTACATATTGTGTTAACTGCATAGATGGCAGGATCTCTGGTGATTACCCCAATTTTTAGTACTGGCAGACACACGCACAAAAAGAAGGAAACACAAATCGCATTCCTCATTGCCAATACCCAGATCACTGAATTGTTGGACAGTAATGAAACTTTATTCACTGACTAAAAGCGAAAGCCAGCACAGAAACATTTTGGGCCTGTGGAACCTCATAGCATATAGAAGAGGTAAAGCCTAATTTTCTTTTCTGTTCTAGTCTCTAAGGCTGCAAGTTAGTAAAGTACTTGAACTACCCACATACTTAAAATTAGGCATATGTTTAATAGGAATACTCATTTGCTTAAAGGTAGGCATATGCATAAATTCTTTGTTGTATCGGGACCTTAAACCCAAACTGCTGAGAATGAACAAAACCAGGCAAATCTCAAAATATAAATTGCAGAAAAGTTTAATTTATTTTTTCAGGAGCATTCTTCTTTTATATGAAATGAAAACTGTTGATCATTACTTACACAAGAGGATGTACAGATTCTATCTACCTCTGGAGTAGGAAATCAGATACTCCATTTTAAAAACCATTATATTTATCCCTCTCCATCAGACAGTAAAATGTTTTGGGTTTAGAGAGTGACAAGTTCTGACAGCATATTAAAAAACACCATCCTTGTGAATAAAACCCCACTGTTGGCTGCAAAGGACAAAATCATTCACACTCTGGTAGCTACCCTTTTTAAGGCAAGCTGTTAAGCGTTTTCTCCCATTACAGGAAATTAGGAGAATTTTTTCAGTGCTACTATAATGGAGATTGAATCTATCGAAGGAGTTTATATGGTACCCATCTCCACAGTATCTGAGAGCCTCACAATCTTCAATGTATTTATCTTCACAGCACCCCAGTGTAGTAGGGGAGTGCTATTATCTGCATTTTGCAGATTGGGACCTGAGGCACGAGACTAAATAATTTACTCAATGTCACACAGGACATGTGTGGTAGAGAAGGGAATTGAAACTGGGTCTTCTACACCCCAGGCTAGTGTGCTACCCCTGGACCATCCATCCTCTCTATAGGAACATCAAACCTGGCCCAAGGTCAACAGGGCAAATACTGGAACAAGGACCTTCGCATACTTCAAAAGATCATGAAATGTACCCACACTTTAAACCATATTTCAGCTGGAGTGCACCTTGTGGCCACAGACTAGCTATAGTGAGCCCTGAGGAATGTACCGGGCATTCCCAAGCGCTGAATTACTATCTATTTTTAGAATCTGTAGTTAGCTAATTAGAACATGCAGCACACAAGTAAAGTGTTCCTTCCAAGATGGGATTTTTTTAAAATAATTTCATCAACTCAGAAACATTTATTAGAGGGACTCAGATTAGAATATTTAACAGATGACTGAGCTGTAATACTATACAAAGACACATCAAAGTGTCTTGACATCACAGCCATAAGATAAAGTATACTACAGGCTAGAAATGATAGTCCGCTCTATCTTGCATTAGTAATACAGAAAACTATTGCCATTGGACCAATTTTAATTAATAAAATGGTCTGGCAAAAGGAGAATGTTAAGTGATGTCTCTAAATGAAGCATTTCTTCTCAAATATTTATGCAGCCAGGGACAGTTCATATACTGCAGAATACATTAAGTTCTTTCACTCAGTTGAACTCCCACAGCCAATTTAGGAACAGAAAGAACGTTGGGACAGGAGCATAGCTAGCAGGCAATTATGGAAGCAATTCGTGCCATAAAAAGCCAGCAAGAGACCAGAGCTTGATGGATCGCTGAGACAACTCTATAAAGATGTGCTAATAATTTGCAGACAAATGTCTAAGTCTGCTATGGACAGGAAGGTTTTGAATCCCAAAGGATAAGAATGTTCCTAATCGTAATCCTCAAGTTTCTGAAGGTACCAAGTGAGTGTAAAAAATATAGATTGATTTCCATAAAAAAGGTAGACCGTCAAATACTGGCAATGCTTCTGGTTGGCAGATTAGAAAAAAATTCTGTTAAGTATAATTCAGTTTAACCAAGTAGGATTCAATAAGAACAGGTTGCTATTTAATGATGCTAGACAGTTAGTGACATTTTTAACTTGCATGAATACAAAGTAGAGTCTTACACCAGCCACTTTTGTAGATGGGGAGAAGGGTGAGGTGGGACTACTTGTTCTTAGCATTGCAGCCAACTGAAGCTGGGTGATGGATTCTGTGAATAGATCAAATATTCAAGCTATATGTGCATGAGAGAAATAACTGCTAGAGTTAACCCCCCCATCTCTTTCAATCTTGAAAACACATGCTATATAGGGGCTAAAAACCATTTGCAACAGCAGTTCTTGCTAGGAAACTTTGTCCTTTCCTCCCAGATGAAGACCTAGCTACTATGATCCATACATTTTGTCACTTCCAGGCTAGATTAATGTAGGTCACTGTACCTGGAGCTGAACGTGAAGACAAAGCATAGGCTCCAGCTGGTACAGAACGAGGCTGTCTGCCTTCTCCCTGGCTTGGGACACTATGAGCATATCAGGTTCTGCTCAGGTCTTTCCATTGGTTTCCAGTCAGCTCTCCAAGCCAATTTAAGGCCTTTGCCCTAAGTTTCAAAGCAGTTAACGGATTACGCCCCAAGTATATCCAATTCTGAATTCAGTCTAGGAACCTCCTTGAGAGCTCTGCTCTTGGGGGACAACACAGATTGCAAAGCCCATGACAAATGGCCTGACAGCTGGTGGTCGAGAATTCTTCATCGAAGGGATCCAGCAATGGGAAAATACTTTTGGAGACGATCTGCTGAATCCAGAGTCTAACTGTCTTTAGGAAACACTGCAAAATCTTCATCTCTGGGGAAAAAAAAGCCTTTTTGTCATAAGAGAGACACTCATGACACTGACACCCGCTTCTACTCAATAAAATCCTACCAATTACAAAACAAGAGGAAACTAATAAAATCTAAAACAAGCAGAGTTTTGACCCCAAAAAGAGAGAGAGAAAATAATTCATGAAGTCCACTAGGGATGTAACTCTTGCTATTGATTTTACATGGAAGGCGCTCGGTTATTATAGTGATACGTGGCAGTATAAAACCCTAAGATATATGAGAATTTGCCAGAATCCTTGATTACTGGGAATTGGAACAATACAAAGAACTAATGTCTGTAACTGGAAAAACTGCAGATGACCAGTCCCAATTAAATAGCCTCTCTTTCTCTGAAGTTTGTTCGTGACTTTGGTTCCATATCTAATCACAGTATAAGGTTAATTAGGAAAAGTATTAGGGCTGGCCAATGTTGAAGGGATGTTCCAATTCTCAGCGGGATAGTTGGAAGCTTAAGTGGATGCCTGAGAGGTTAAAATATTTGGCTTTGATAACAGTGATGTCAAGGACGTAGTTAATTTAAATTTAAAGTTAAGCTTGATGAGGGAAGATGGGTGGAACTGCAGATGTGACACTGATATCAAATACCATTCATTAGGATGAATGCTATTCCCAGGATTCCATACCTATGAACATCTTACCCTTAAATATACCCAGTAATTCCAGATTACTTCTATGATGCATAGGAAAGAAGCCTAAATTGTTTCTGGATATACTGGAAAGAGGTACAAATGGAGGTGAAGGGAGTTAGTAGTGGTTTGTTTTCCAAAATTTAACATATTGCAACATGATTCTTTGACTCCAAAACAAGCACTTTATCAAAGAAAGATGAAAAAGCATCAGTATGGTTCCTACCAGAAAAAAAAAATCCTTAAAGCTTTTTCTTCATTAATTGGCCTGAAGTACAACTTCTTGCAAAGTTCACACATTCAAAGAGCTTGGACATGACTACAGGAAAGTAATGCCTTTACGATTCCAAGTCTTCTCTATGGACTAGTTCATATTCTGAGATAAAGAAGAAAAAATGTGGATGGGCTGCAGGGGATACATAAAGGTATTCAATGTAGTCAGCCTAACATAGACAGCACTAAGTAGGGAGGAAGAACAGAGTTATTAGTTCAGGAGACCACCTGCACCAGATTGCCTATGTGATGTTGGGAAATCTCTTAACATCTCTGTGCCTCTATTTCCTCATCAATAAAATAGGGACAATAATATTTACCTACCTCTCAGTGGGAGGTTATAAGGCTAAATTGAGCAACATTTGGAAATGCTTTGAGATCATGGGATGGAAGTTGCCATAAAAGTCCAAACTATTTGTTAGTATTCTTACTGCTGTACCCAGATGGTTTGCTCACATCATTTGCAACACTCCAGCAAAGAAATCTATTGGATTTCTACAGAGGCTGTGGCCAGGTCAGCAGAGGATGCACTGAATCAGTACAGCCCCTGTGGCAATATTGCCTGCTTCCCGCACCAGTTTAAATTTTCCTTGTGGCAGGGAGCTGAAATTAATGACTTTCTGCAGCATCTTGGGTGGTTCTAGTCCTTAATCTAAGTGGCAGCACTTTCCTTTCATCTGAGCCAATTTGAAGCTCACATCCTATGCACACCTTTTGGAGGCAACATGATTTTCCTTCTTCCATGTAGTGCTCCTTTGCACTTTCCTGGTACTCCCAGGAAGTACTGAGACCATGTAATAAGAAAAGATGTTCAAGTGTTTTCATTTTAATCAGAAGCAAGAAAAACGGTAGTTGTACCATAAAACTCATCAGATTTGCAGCTCCATTTTGCAGAGCAAATTTAATTTAATTCAGGCAAACATTCAAATTTTGGATGCTTATCTCAGTTAGTCTTTGAAGCTTTTATGTAATAGGGATGGTGTGAACCATATCATTACTATCTGGTCTCTCTCTCTTTTTTTTCTTTTTCTTTTTTGATTAACACCTACAAACCAGGTTATTAAGGTGTTCAGTGTTTGAGTTATTATTTCTATGTTGCCTGTCTCCTGACTCTTTCCAGATAATACATCATGCAACAATTATAGATGCTTGGCTAAATCACACTCGTGTATTATACTACAATTATAGATATTTGGCACAATTCTGAGTTCATCTATATTTTAATAAATTCATAATAGCTCCATTAACTTCAGGAGAGTTACTCTGAATTCTTATTCTCTGTGCAAATTTGTGTTTGTATATGTAAGTGCAAAACAGAACTCAAGCTTAATAATGGAGCCATGACTAGTGCCTGCATAATATCAGTTTCCTCTCTCCATCTTTATTTGTAATTTGATTATGAACAGTATAGTGAAAATTGATCAATCCCAATTTTTAATGTCATCCCATAATACAAGAACAGTCGGTCATTATAACATTAACAGCTGGTATAAATCTCTCTTTCTGAAGGTTTAAGTGGGATTTAAGTAAACCATTGGTCTTGATGTGAGGAGAGGAAGGAGACGCCTTCCTCTGAAGCATCGTATATCTGTCATTGCTGTAAGCAGGAGACTGTCTAAGATTGCCTAGGATTCTGGTGCAGAAATGCAAATTCTATTTTCTCATGGTACGTGCCATAGATACGGAGCCTGATTCTCCTCTCACTTAAACTGATGTAACTCCATGCACTTTAGTGGGATTATTTCTGATTCACACAGGTGAAACTGTGAAACAAAGCCAGGCCCATTTTATATAATACATTTTTTTTTCTTTTGCTTCTTTCTCTTGCCTTCTTTGTGTTTTTAGCATCATGGCTCTGTAAGTGTCAATGTTTGGTGCTTGAAAAAAAAGCAATAAAAATAAAGCTTTTTTTAAATAAACTGCAGCATGTTGAGGGAATGCTTATGCTGTTGTAATTTTTTCCAGTAAATTCCCAGGGTGCTGGGTAAAGAAGCTGCTCTGACAGACGAACTTTCACAAGCTGCAAGAATTCAGATTAGTTCTGTGCTTCCAGTTTACAGCTCACTAGCTTAACAGACAGACACATGTAAGACTTATGTAGAAGACCTGGGCAAGAGCCTTATGCTTATTTTGTCACAAATCACTTGGAACAAACCATAAATCGATTGCAATAAATCACCATTCCTCTCTAAAGTTGTGGGAATCATGGGAAGAAAATCAGTGAGAAAATATTTCTGAGCACTTCCTACCTACATTCCATGCACCAGATTGTCTAGTCTCTTTAACGTAGCACAGGCCCTGGCAAAGAGACAAACCCGCAGAGAAAACAAGTGAGCAAAGTTTAGGTAGGGTAGTCATGCAACAGGTCAGTGGGATGTACTCCCCAACCCAGTGCTTTAGGATCCAAGTAGATCCCTAACTGTAAATGCCCTATGTTTGTACCCCAGGATTCTCTCTCTCTCTCATAGATTCATAGATATTAAGGTCAGAACGGACCATTATGATCATCTAGTCTGACCTCCTGCACAATGTTGGTTTTAATGGGTAAAGTGCCCCAGAAGATCACACAAGGGCTCTGCAGCACTTCAGTCCTATTTTGAGGATGTTGGCACTTTGCCCAGGGGTGATTTTTGCCTTCAGACCTGATGCCTGAAATGCTTTGAGGTACATGGGGCTTGGTGGCTGAAAGGAAGTGGCAGTCATGCCAAGCACACACAAGCCAGCCTGCCTGCATGTAGGGAATGGGAAACTAGGGGTGCCTTAATTTCACATAATTCAGGCATTGCTAGAATGAGGCCACTGTTCCCACTTGGACTGTATTGCAGCTCAGTGCAGCTGCTAGGTTAAGATTCTCAGTGGTTCATTTAACTATGGGATGAGAATTGGCTGCAGCTCCCCACTGAGCTCTGTAGGAGGAGTGCAGAGCTTAAAATGTAGTTCTCTGGCTGTCGGGCCAATTCATATCCATGTAGAAGAATCAACCAAATGCTGTGAAGATGCAATGAAAATGACATTGGCTTATACCCTGGTCTTTAATTTTAGTGTATAATGGGTCAGCGATTAGGAGGGATGCTTTGAATCTAAAAGGAATGCAGATTTAATCTCTGTTCAAAATGTAGGTGCCAACTTGGGGTTTGATTCTGATAGGTGCTCAGAACACCCTTGACTCTGCTTGGAGCTGGAGGTGCCCAGCAACATGCAGGAGTAGGCCCTTGAGTTTCAGCTGCAGTTATAGTGGCTTTGATTCTTTATACAAATCACTGTAGATGCTCTTTGACATATTTCCAGAGACAAATGTAAGGTTTCCCATTTAAATGGGACTTGTATCAAGTATAATTCTGGTCACATTTTGTGACTTTTCTTAATAAACTTTAATGGCCAGATTGTGGCTTTTAAGCACTAGCCTATGCTGGACCAGATGTGGAGAGGCCACACCTCAGCAGGCGCTGCTGGGTTAATTTTGTCTGACTCTAAGAACTCTAGCAGAGAACTCCCAGGAAATGCAAGAGCAGCAGCTCCACCGCTCTTTCAGTGCATGAAGCCTGTGTGCCTGGACAGATTTAGTGGCGGGGGGGGGGGGGGGGGGGGAAGGTGAAGGCCCCAGCCCCGGCCCCACCCTTACCCCAGTACTTCCTACCTCATTTCTTCTATAGTAGCTAGTGTCTGCTATAGCAGTAGCCAGGGCATTCTCTCCTGCATCAGTATGGTGCCAGGCTGTCTGTGCAAGAGACTCCTTGTGACTTCCCTTCCCCCATCACACCCAGAAGGTGGGACCAAAAAAGGAACCTTCTTTAATCCATTAAAGAAAGATGTAAAAAATAGCATTACTGCACAGTATAATTTCATTAGAACACATTAGTTTGTTGTGCAGGTAACCCAGTTAAATCACTCTACCATTACCCATATCTGATGTAGTCACATCACGTGTAATGATGTCCTCTATGTTTCAATAGTACACTGTTTAATTTCTCTTAATTTCCTTTTTTCCCAAGTCTACCTCTAGATCCTGTAATACTCTTAACATATCAGCAAGTCTACTACAGTAGCTACTTTATTTAAACAACAAGACTTCTCCTTGAGTGAGGAATTAAGCAATCCTCATTGGCAGCAGTCTGGTAGGGTGCTTAATTCTGAAAAGGTTGTGCAAAACCCAGGATAAACTACTGAAAGAATGTTTTAAAAAACAAACAAACCCCAGAGCTGAAGATTTGCTCTGTTGCAGGGTTTCAAGTAAACTTGCATTAGCCGACTTCATTGTTGAGTGGCACAGAGGCAACTGTTGCCCTGTCAGCAATACAGCTTGACGCACTATTTGAAATAGTTCTCTGGTTTGCGTCAACACCTAAAAATTACACCACGTGAAAACGTTGTTCTATAAATTATCAAGGAAAATTCTATAATGTTTTCGTAAATCCCTCTTGGCAGTAGATAACTAGGGAAACTGCACTTACAACTGTGTTTGTTAACACTGATATTGGGCACAATTGTAACTTGCCCAGTTCAAATCAAGCTTCAAACAGGACTTTAAAAGGTGCAAATCAGCCATCTTTTAACAAGTATTGACTGACTCTATTGGAGTTTCATTCAAAAGTTTGTGTTTGGATTGGAGCTGTTAGTATCTATTGATAAAATTCTGAGATTTCTTTAGACTGGAGTGTGTTTAACCCGATACCAAGGCTGTGGACATTTAAAAAATAATGCCTAAAAGGAATTTGGTCAGAAAACTCAGAGGACTCATGCAGTGTGCTTTATACAGTTAGCAACTGAGACATCTGTTTTATTGCCTAATTTAGTATGATCTGTTCTTCCACCTAACTCTCAAAGCTTGTTATGAGGCAATCATGAAGTATTATGTTGCCAAGAAAAAAGGTGATAGAACTTCTCTGTGTCGCATAGGTAAGATAATACCTAGAATACTACAGTGAGTTCTCTCTGCTAGAAATCTGAAGGTAAATTTTAGGGATGTCATAGAGGAGCAACAGAAATGATTAAGGTTCTGAAAGATTATTAGATCTAAATAATGTGTTTGGCTAAACAACAAATGAAATGAGGCAGGCCATGCTAAACATGTGAAACTAGTTAGGACAGATAGGAATGGAATAGAATAATTGGGTGGGACAAAGGGCATAATCGGTCATTAAGAAAAAGAATAAGTATGCTCAATATTATGAAAACAATTCTGACTGAGATTTATTAGACTAAAACGTTCATGGAAAATACTGGAAGCCTGATGGCTTGAGACATATAAACCTAGACGGGTACTAGCACTAGAAAGTACTGTACTTAGTTGGCAATGTACTGACCTAGATGACCTGATAGCTGTTTTCCATCTCTAACATCAGTAGTTTTCACTTTTACCTTTCATGAGTAATCCTATTTATCCCAGTGAGATTACTCATGGAGCAAGCTGTACCGATTAAGTGTGAGTAAGGGTAACAGAGTCTGGCCCATAATGATTATAAATATCTTTAAGGCAGAACTCAATATTATTTGGAAAAAGCTAATTGAAATAAGTATTAGCAGCTAACATTGCTCTCAGGATTGGATTTAGAAACAGCTGGGGGTGGGTATCTCTCAGGGTGGGAAACATGGTGAGGAAAAAGAGCTGTAGACACTGAAATGACTTTTGTATTCTCCACTGAAAAGATGAACCTAGCAAAGACAATTTCATAGTAATACTGTATAGCACTTAACGTTTTACAGCAGTAGCTATTCCTCACAAGATTTTATGGGGTAAGTACTGGCGAATGTTATTAATCCATTTTACAACTGGGAAAACTGAGAGAGACGGAGGTAGTAACTTGTTCAAAGTCTCTCAGCAAGTCAGTGGCAGTGCCAAGATTTAGGGTGGGATCCACAAAGATACCTAGGCACCTAACTCCCAGTTTTAGGCAACTCTGTGATCCACAAAACTCTTACCAAACCCCATAGGTGACTAAACTCGCTTGGCTCTTAAGTTTTCAGGGTAAAATTTCCCTTTATGCCTAAATTTCTGTCTCTGGCCAAGTGCACTGCTGCCTCCCTCTATGCATCTGGACACCTGCTTAAATCCCACACCAATTCACAAATCCAGGGAAGATAGGTGCGCATCCACTTAAATCACGTGCAAGACCTGATCTGGTAGACCTTCTCAGAGGCCACCCACCACATTAGGTCCCATTCAGAGTCTGGCTGGAAGAGGAGGTAGCACCGCTCGCTTCAGTGGTTGGAGTACTCCCCTGGGATGTGTGAGATCTAGGTTCCATTCCCCTCCTCTGCCTGAGGGGATTTCAACAGAGGTCTCCCACAACTCAGTGATTAGAGCTCACTCCTGAGCAATGTAATATTCTGGTGTGGGGCTCCCTCAGTCTTTCCTGTTGAAGCTGTTCCAACCATAGATAAATAATGAGAGTGATTTAAGGCAGGGGGACTGGATGCAGGGTCTCCTGCTTCCCAAGTCTGTGCCCTAACCAGTGGACTGCAGAATCTGTCACTTTTTTCCCCCTCCCTTCCCCCACCACCCAATGACTATTTAAGTATTGATCCACAGTGGAACAGTAGTAGTTGGGTTAACGACTAACAGTCATTGGGCTAGAGAGTCAGAGTGAGAATGACTTAAGTGGGAGCTGGATCAGGCCCTAGTTTCTGAAATAATACAATGCATGTTTTGCTTTTGTAAACCATTGGTATTTATTTCATTTATTTAATTAATTCTATAATTTTGCTTTGCTGACATATACTTTAAATAACAACAATTCAGTTTTTACTACCACAAGCTACACATCAACGTTGAGTCCAACTTTACATTTAATTTCAAGTTTTAAGTAAACCCTTCTGTTTAAACCAGTCCAGTATATATGTTAAAGAAGACCACATATTCCACATTTTTCAAAGAGCTGATTTCCTTATTTTTTGGATATGATGATCAGATTTCAATTTCCTCAAATCTTTTTTTAATTGGAAGATCTTACTAGGTAATGATGGTTTTTGACTGGTGTTTATTTTTGGTGTTTTCTGCATGCTTAACTCACTTCAATTCAGTCTGAATGAATCAAAACAATCGGCAAACATCAATTCCATTATTGAACCAAAACTATTCAAAAACCCAAAATCTCCCTTAAAAGATTCCTTTGGGGCATATTTTCTGGGATTTATCTATGTTGTTCTTGTTTGTTTTTAAATTATGAATGTCCAATTCATCTGTTTTCTTCTGTCATCTTCCATTTTTGAACAGTATCTTAAAATATTTTTATTTCATCAGGGGTGTAAATAGCATTTTGAAAGCGAATAAATATGCCATTCATCTGTCAATGAACCACCCCCCTGGGATATTAGGTCACCTCAATTTGTTTGTCTAGCCAGAGCTGGCCTCTTGTTGGGAGAATTTAAGCCAACTTGATTCATCACCAAAATGTGAACCTGGAACTGACACTGATTTTGCAGATGTGCATAATAAGTATCCCTGGAGTTTTAAAATAATTGACTTCAGGGAAAAACACAAAGAATGCAAATAACATAATGAATCAAGTAGAAGCTAATCAATTACTCTCACCCCTGTTAAAATCTGTTTTCATTTGGCATCTTGTTGATTTCCTGATTATTTTGTCTAAATAATAATTGTTGTTTTTAATAAACCCACTTAACATTCACAAATGAACTCTCTTCATGTTTATAAACAACAAAAGGAAGTGATATCATTAGATTAAGAGCTGAGAACTGGTGTGTGTATGTGTATCACTGCCACAGTGTTCAATTTTAGAACTTTCAAAGGGGCAAAAACTGTAAACTGAAAACATATTTTATCCTGGAACAATGAATGCTGAAAATATCAAACATGTTTTGAAGCACGATTTCAATTCACTGCCCAGAGAAAGTGCTTTGTAATTGTAAATTTGGGCTTCTAGAAGTGAACAGCAAAGCAGGAGTCTAGCTGGAAAAAAAAAAAAAGACAATGCCCTCCTTTCTTTCCTCTCCATTTATGTAGGCTGTCCTCCAAAGCTGTCAAGGAATCAAATCTTCTCAGCAGAGCTTTTCCAGGTGCTCTGTCTACTGTAAGTCAACATATAGACAGATCCAGAGATACAATGGCTACAGCAGTCCCATTGAATGGTGATGTCTGAATTGATTTCATTTCATTTTCTGTCCTGTGATTTAAGAATCTGACATTTAGTTTGGTTGCAACGCATCTTTTGATGGGAGTTTATATTTTTTACATGCTGATAAAGACTAACTTAACTTGCTCACTTTTACTCTCCTGACCTGGAATTGCATGACTAAAAATAGATGCTATTTTAATACTTGACTTTAATTTTAAAATCCACCCGCTGATGCCTTATGGAAAAATTTTAAACAGCCTCTTTAGAGATAATTTGCTTGTATACAATAGATCATCGGCATTTCACTTCAGCAGTTTAAATAATCAGGAAAAGCAGATTCTATAATTTTACAATTTTAGATCTTTCAGCTTATTCATGTCTTTGCAGTGTTGTAAGTACCGAAGAAATCAACTGTGATGTCACAAAAAGAAAAATTATGCCCATTTTTTTAAGTGTTTAGGTCTCCATTTTCTAATGGGGGCCTTAATGCAGGCTACAATTTTGCATTCATAATCAATTAAAGGTGCAACTGATGGTATTTAGATATCTAGGCCTATGTTTTCAAAAGTGATTAATAATTTTGGGTACCCTATTTGAAACACCTTAAAGTGTTTTCAGAAAAATCAGGGCCCTCTAAGTTGACTCAAGTTGGGGCCTCAGAAATTGAGATATTCAAAATCACTCTCTTGAAAATTTAGGTCCTGATAGAGTTGCCGACTATGAGTCTGACTCGACATTTGTGAGCACAATCAAGTAGCTAAGTATCTAAATGCTGTCACTTGATTGATTGCTAGAGCAAAAATGGAGGCTTGTGTTAATATGACCCTGTTATTTAAAGTGAAAAATCAGTACAAGATGAGCTTTTAAATAAATAATCTGTTTTCATGTCAATTGAAT
The DNA here is from genome assembly GCF_009764565.3 of Dermochelys coriacea. Lineage (NCBI taxonomy): Eukaryota > Metazoa > Chordata > Testudines > Dermochelyidae > Dermochelys > Dermochelys coriacea. Next base: position 198,875,052 of record NC_050068.2, on the reverse strand, counting down.
TATCTCGTTAGACCAGTGGTTCCCAAGCTTGTTCCACTGCTTTTGCAGGGAAAGCCCCTGGTGGCCGGGCCGGTTTGTTTACCTGCCACGTCTGCAGGTTCGGCCGATCTCGGCTCCCAGTGGCTGCGGTTCGCTGCTCCAGGCCAATGGGAGCTGCTGGAAGTGGCGGCCAATATGTCCCTCGGCCCGCGGCACTTCCAGCAGCTCCCATTGGCCTGGAACAGTGAACCCGCGGCCACTGGGAGCCGCGATCGGCTGAACCTGCGGATGTGACAGGTAAACAAACGCCGCCATGGGCTTTCCCTGCACAAGCGGTGGAACAAGTTTGGGAACCACTGCGTTAGACTGATCTCACGCTTGGTAAGGCAAATCATATCTTTTCATGTATTTATACCTGCTCCTGTATTTTCCACTCCATGCATCTGATGAAGTGGGTTCTAGCCCACGAAACCTTATGCCCCAATAAATTTGTTAGTCTCTAAGGTGCCACAAGGACACTCATTGTTTTTCATAATAATAAAAACCATGGTGCTGGGAACACATACAATTTGTTATTGAGCACCAAATGGCCTCTAACTAGAATTTTTTAATACTTTGAGGTGTTACTAGTGATGTTGGCTGGGTTTGCAATACAGTCCATAATCAGGAAAAAACGAAGACACTTTTGTGTTGCGTTATAAACTCAATTTAGTGGCATGGAAAGGCACAGAAACCTTTCAAGTTAATTTGAGCTCATTTTCCAGATAACTAGTGGCTGTCTGTGGTTTCATGTGGTGTCTTTAGAATTTAGGGTTTGAACGTGCAAATCAAATTGAAACTCAAAGGTTCTGAAACTACATGAATCCAAACTCAGGAAAAAAGTTTCCCACGAAACCCTATAGAGTGAAACTCCTTGTATCAAATAGCTTGATCAGTTGTATATTTGTTACTAACTTTAATCAGTGCTGTTTCAAAGTGTCATTAATTACAGAGCTTAATATAAAATATAGTCTAGGTTTTAAAAAAAAAAAATCCCTGTCAACGAAAATATGTAAGGGGAGTTCTGTGACCTTGCTCAGATGGTTCCTTAAAAAAAAAAATAGTCAGAAGATACCAATGCTAGAGAAGGGAAGGAGAGGATTCAAGTCTCAGTTAAATGATTGACGAAGGAGAATTATTATGACCATTGTTTCTCTAGCAATCCTTTTAAAAATGTATTACTATATTCCACAGAATTAAATCAAAACATTATATCTTAGGTTAGAAAAACTGCAATATTTGGGTGATCACTGAAATGTAATGAGGGTTGCTGATTTTTTTTTTAAGTCCATTTAGTGAGACAAACAAAACTGTGGGTGGTTTTTCTTTCTTTTTCTTTTTTTTTTAAATGGTACAGTGAACTGTGACTTAAATTTAAATGCATATGCAATTGATTTTTTTTTATCAGTCATCAGGTCAACTCTACTTAGCAACCTCAAGCTAATGCTGAATCTCTGGTTGCAACCTTTTATGCATGCAAATGTTCCTTTTGTTTGTCTGTCTCAGACTGGGCTGTTCCACAGCCCACACAATGGCTGCTTGTCTGCTTCCCGTTTATAAACTTCTTTAATAAGATCCCAAGACCTCAATCAAAGAGCTTTGGCCAAAATTTTTAAATGTCATTGCCTAAAGTTAGGCACCTAAAGCAATATTTAGGTATCTATATAAGCAATATATAAAGTATCTATTTTCAGAGGTGCTGAGGCTGAGCACAGATAGCTCCCAGGAACTTGAGAGAGAGCTGTAGGTGCTTAGCCCCTCTTAAAAATCAGGCTACTTATTTAAGTGCCTAAATGTGGATTTAATTGCCATATTTTAGGGACCCAAGTTAAAATGTAGGCATTAGGATTTTGGATTGAGTGTTACTAAACTTTCATGGAGGTTTTAGAGGCTCTAGCATGTGAATACAGTTAAGATAAAAGAAAAGGAGTACTCGTGGCATCTTAGAGACTAACAAATTTATTTGAGCATAAGCTTTCGTGAGCTACAGCTCATTTCATCGGATGCATTGCTTATGCTCAAATAAATTTGTTAGTCTCTAAGATGCCACAAGTCCTCCTTTTCTTTTTGCAGATACAGACTAACACGGCTGCTACTCTGAAACAGTTAAGATAAATTTTTAAGTATCCTAATTATTAGCAAAGATGAAACAGGCAGTAATCCATTAGACCCATATTGCATAAAGTTAAGGGTAGCTGTTTTTATTTTAACCGGCTTTGGTGAGAGGTACGGGTGCTCTCAGACTTGAGCAGATAATCTGGAGCACAAGCATCACTGGGTGGCTCACAGAGCATCAGGTGTTCAGCATGGTGGCATAATGAGTACTTTGCAGTTTCTCTGTCCCAAGCATCCTGCCTCCTAACTGTTCCTGTTTGATGATTAGAGCTGCTATGTGAATAAGATTGGCCCAGAGACCAGCACAAGAGGTATTTCCTTGATGTATTCATATTACCTTCCCCTTCATTGGCTATTGAAAAAAGAAAATCCCTATTTGCAGCAATTCCATGGAAACCCAAAGTAAATCATTAATGCCCAAATGTGAGTGGGGTCAGTTTGTCACCAATCACATCCTGCCAGAAGCAGGATTTAAGGAGGTCAGCTTTTACAAGGTCAAGTCTGGATTAACTATTTTACGAAATAGCATTAAGAAATAAGCACTGCTGTTGAATTAATATGAGATGGAAGGGAAGACTGGACTTCAAACTTAACATCTGAAATTAGCCAAAGGATCTGATTTACGAATATGTTGAATAGGACTGATCTCAGTACAGACCCCTGGAGGATACCACTATTTATCTCTCTCCATTCTGAAAACTGGCCATTTATTCCTACCCTTTGTTTCCTATCTTTTAACCAATTACCAATCCATGAGAGGACCTTCCCTCTTATCCCATGACAGCTTTCTGAAAATATCTATGTACACTATATCCACTGGATCCTCCTTGTCCATATGCTTGTGGACCTTCTCAAAGAATTCTAATAGATTGGTGAGGCGTGATTTCCCTTTACAAAAACCATGTTGACTCTTCCCCAATAAATTATGTTCATCTATGTGTCCGACAATTTTGGTTTTTTTACTATAATTTCACCAGTTAGCCTGACTTCAGTACGAGGCATAATGGCCTGTAATTGCCGGGATCACCTCTGGATTCCTTTTTAAAAATTGGTGTCACATTAGCTGTCCTCCAGTCATTTAGTACAGAAGCTGATTTAAATGATAGGTTACATACTACAGTTAGTTAGTTTGTTCTGCAATCCTAGTAAATTACTATTACTTGTGTTATATTTTATGGTACATGAGAGCTTAAATATAGAGTAAAAAGATGCTTTTTTGTTTTTGTTTTAAAATCATATTCGGATTTCTTTCATTTGCCTGCTGGTTTCTGAACTTAGTGTGCAGTCAGGTCACATTTTCAAACTTTTCTCTGGAACCACCAAGGTTACAAATGTATTTTTTTTTATTTTATTTTTAAAAGAGACCTGAGATTCTCATACAATCTCTTGATTGCAGCTCTGAGGCTTTACAAAAACACAAATGACAGGAGAGCTGGCAACACTGTGACAGGAACCTTGTTTTTCGCAGTCTCCCTTTCTGTGGCTGGCTCTTTATATGTGTTGGAATCAAGAAGCTGCAGCCTTAAGGGGGACATTATGGAAATAACTGCACCTCTCTTCCAGCTGGTAAGTAGTTTCGAATCCTGTTATATTTTTCACCCTTTTTTCTTTTGCTTTCTTCTGGGGAGATGACAAGATTGGAAACGTAACACATGGCACAAAAGGGAATTTTGAGGCTTTCAAAGTGGTTTTTGTATTTCTTATTAAAATACAGTTCTGTAAAAATGACACCCCACATTCATGCTGATAAAACTTCCTACCATACCTCAGTATCGTGTATTGCCCATCTTACAGACAAACTAATTCAGGAAGGATTTTTCTTTTTGGAAATATATATTGTATCCCTATGCCTGTATAGCCAAGTGCTTTAGTTACTATAAGTCCAATTTCTCTCAGAGGGAGAAACATTTAAACTAATAGACGTTAAAAAAAAAATCAGAAGTAAATTTTGGTACCTTTAAAAGTGGTGGTGCTTAGAAGTCCAGCATCTTGTGGTGCTGCAGGCTTGAGGGAAAATGCTGGGGTCTATTGAGAAGAGTACTCATATCCCTCACATCCAGTGGTATAAAGCTTCTTTTTCTAATCCCTGTAGTATCCTGAGATATCATACCTTAAAGCTAGGGCATTTTTTATGTATAGAAAAGCTGTCTGGGCCTTATGCAAGTGTAATTGCGTGAGCAAGGAAAAGGAAGAAACCTTTCTCTGGCAAGTTGAGAGATATATATTTAATAGCATCTGTTTGAAGCTGCTTAGAGGTTTGGAGTGTTAGGATAAGAGGGATTACTGGACAGATGACACTGCCCTAGACATGTAAATTGCACAGGTATGTGACAAATTTATCACATGAACATTATCTGCACACCCATGATGTCAATGCGTAGGTCTTCCTATCCATCTATTTACACACGCAGGTCCCTACTCTGTGTGTTAAATGTTATATCTTTCTATTTGTAGGCATACTCTTCTATCCCTATCCTTGGGGCTGGATTGAAGGCACAGGCATCATAGGCCTGTACATAGGGCCAAAGCTCCTGAGCTAATGGGACTACATTAGAACTTCAGTTTTCACTTAAAGTAAATTTTCTATCCTCCATAGTTAGGAGACAAAAATTGGAAATGTAAACGGAGTGCAGACCAATGCAATGGGGTCTGTCGGCATCTGCAGAGAATATACTTGAAACAATAGCTCCAAGTGTGTGAATTGCCCCATTTGTCTCACTGGGGTTCTAACTCCAAGCCCCTTTGCTCTGAGAGGACCTGCCAGTGCCACCCCAGCCGAGGACTGGTAGAAGAAGAGTACCATGGGTCTGGCCCACCCATCCACGTAAAAATATCTGGCTGCTCAGAGTCTTCCCCGCTGTTGCTCTCGAGGTGAGACGATCCCTACCGCTGCCCCTCCTGTCCCTGAAGGCAGGAGGGTTGGGCCCCCTTTCCTGGTCCTGAAAGGAAAGATGGACCCCCCCGCACCCATGCTGCTGCCCCTGATTCTCTGGCAGTTGGGGGCAGGGCAGGGCTACAAGTGTAAAGCCATGAAAGGCCCAGTGTTGAGGCATGGCTAGAGTCACTATCTGCCTTAATTTGGCCCTGCCTATCCCTACCCTTTTTTCTCATTTTACTTTAATAATGTTAAAATATCTTAACAGGCATTGGAATGTATACTTTACTTTTCATGGGGGATGGCTATCCCTATATTATCCTCTGTGGACTGAGATTCTCTTCCTGAATGTAACTTCATTTAGGTGGGGAAATACTGTGTGAGGTGGAGTGATGGAGTGTGGGCCTGGTCCTATAGTCTTTACTCAGACAAAGCTCTTATTTTCCATGGGAGTTGTGTCTGAGGAACGAGTGCAGAAAAGGGCCCCATGAGGATGTTCTCTGAGTATCTGTCAAAGTGCAGGAACTTAATACAAATGTGTGAAAATTCCACAAACCCGAAACACTTCCGCAGTGTCTGGTATTTGTGGAATATAAATTAAACAGGTAAATCAGAAGGGAATGTCACAGAACTTGGAGGGAAAATGTCTGTATGCTACAAGAAGCAGTGATGGTATGGTATCCTGAGGAATACATTCTCCCGTGTAGTCTTTTTGCCAGACTCTAGCTGAACCTTCTGGTGATTATTTGACTATTTCCAGAACCAATGAGCTCTGCACAGGTGCTGGCATCCAATCATGACCTTTTATCTGATGAATAGATTTAATTGGCTGAAAAATTTTCAAATCACTGTTCTACAGGATGTGCCTGGAGTCAAACTACTGTTACACTGTAATGTTCAGTAGCAAGTCAGATTTCAGTATTGTATGTCCCTCTTTACTATCGGGATGTTCAAAGAACTTTGCAGTTTAAGCTCTAATTGCAATGTATTTATGAAGAACCCTTGTCAGATGAATCGGAAACACAGAGTTAATGTTGACTGAGGTGTTAAGTAACACAGAAAAACATGAATAATTATCAGTTGTCCTAATACGTTCCATGGGCCACACACATATAACTGAGGGTGGTATTTGGCCTACTGAATGAGAATTTGTTTAAATGGTCCTCTATAAAGGACTAAGGCCCAGATGGAAGTTAGGAGCCTAAATACCTTTATGGATCTGGGGTCAAAAATATTGAGCTGTGATGGAATTAGAGCTGGGCAAATAGTAGAACAAATATATTCTGCAAATATTAATTTGAAAATAAATTTTCTTTGCCTGTGTTTGCATACATTTAATATTCTGGAAAATGAGTTTACTGGTGGGAATGTTCACTGAAGCATGTTCAGTTCCAAGTGAATACTGCTGAATATTTGCTGGCAGCAATGTTGAATTATTAATTGAAAGTATTGGATCCGCAAACTTGATCCTACGAATCTATTCTTATCCAGTCAAGGAACAGAAACTTGCCATCTAATGTACGTGCCCAATATAAACAGCTCATATTTTGAATATTGCACACTTGCAACAAACTGCTTGTGAACAAGCTAAAAACCAAGAGCTATTTACAGAAATATTAATTTCACTTAGCAATTGCTTTAGAAAATATTGTGACTATTTACAATTTGTGAACAGTAAAAGATACATTAATCATGATTATTCATGCATCTCTTGCTAGAATATCTTCTTGCTAGAATAGCTCTTCTATCTAGAGTTCACAGTTTGCTTTAATAGATACACAGCATTTTATATACCTATATAAACAAACAAGTTTGAAAATCTGGTAATTAATTTCTAATGGGAATTTGGCATCCAAATCCCTTAGGCAGCTTTGAAAATCCCACCCTGTATTATTTGGAACAAATTGTTATGTCATTGTGAATCTTTGTTCAAGAAAGGACTAGGACTGGAACAAGAAGTCTGATGGGGCAAAACTAAGATGTCTTGGTAGACTTCATCTGGCTGAGTCTCCCACCTAGCTCCAAATAACACAGCTGTCAAGGCAAAAGGTCACTCCAGTTGTGGTCTGGTTTTATTAACTAGGCAATTCCAAAATAATTCATGAACCCCAGCCCTATGCTCTGTTTCCACAAATTAGGTTGCTCCTAGAGTTACTTCTCTCAAGACCAGACTTTATCTATTTATCTATCTTTATTTTCAAGGTGGAGTTTAATGAGCCACAGCTGCATCAATATGTCAGCAATAGTTACCCTGTGGCTATCCCCAGGATTCCAACCCCCTCTAGATTGAGTGGAGTAACGAGTATCCTGGCACCATTTTACAGCCACATTAAGTGGAAAAGGGTCTTTATACATCAGAACAGAGCAGTAAAAGGCAAAATATTTTATTTTAATTCTTGCTGTGCAGGTCACCTTTGAGTGGAATTTTTGCTAAGATTGCCTAAGTTATGCAAGAGCCATAGGCATTCCCTGACATCCATTTAAATGGATTCCTTGGGAAACACCCCAGTCAGGCAGAAGTCCCAAATAAATGGATGGTTGATTAAAGACTGTGTAGGTATCTCTACAAGTTTTAATAACAAATTGATGTTTCTCACTTGAAGATATGTGTAGCATCAGGTGAGAATGTAAGAGGAGGTTGTTAAGAGGAAATGCATTGAAGCAATAAAGTTTAGGTCCTTCTCCTACCTCTTGTTAAAGTCAAGGGAGCAGGACTGGTCCCTAACTGTGCAATCTGGTTGGATGAGTGAGTTAAGGAAAAAACCACAAAGCACCTCTAACAGCAGCAGCATTTTCTACAAAGGTATTAGAGTATTAAGCGCTGCTGCTAGTGAAGAAAGTTGAAAATACATTAAAAATAGTACATTGCACCAGTGAAAACATAATCTCAGCCAGAACAGTACAAGAGGTAGCATTGCAAAATACCCAGTCTTCCCTAGCATCCAATGGCATTTTTTGGTACAACAGTGAGGAATTACAAATCTTGCTGCTGGAAGTGTGTGTATACTGACTGGAATTGCACCTAGGTGCAGAAACATTCCGGATCTACCTCAGAGGTGCCAAAGCTTCTGCTCTCTAGTATATTTTTCACTTAGCCCCTTAAAATGAACTTTTATCTCAGTTTGAGTTCACTGTAGGGTGAGCTAGTAGTTTTAAGAATTAAGTTATTTACTAATGTAATTTCAGAAGCTTCTATCTGTCATTTCTTCCTCTAATTACCCGTCCTCTGTACTGAAATATTTTGTGGGTCTACAACAGTATGATCACCTTAACACTGAATGTGTAAGAGGTTTTTCTGCAATAAATCAGATGACTTGTTGGATGTCTTTCTTTTTACTTCTTCAAAAGAAATTGTTAGTGACTTTGAGGGAGCAGCAGTACAGGCTTGAGTCAGGAATAAACTGTACAAATGTAGTAAGGAGAATAGACAGTTCAACTAATGCATCTTAATCTTTACCTGCAGCAGCTTTATTATTTTAGTCCTGGTCCAAGGCTGCCATTCAGGTAGTTGGTTTGAGATGTGCAGGAATAGGGTGAGATTAGCAAACCCGTTGTCACTTGTGATTGAAGGCACAGTTTGTACCAAAGGTTTTATGCTATAGAAAGGTTAGAGGAGTAAGTGATATACAAAAAGCTTAACACTGTCACCACAACAATTTCCACAGTTGTGATGACTGTGGGTGCTTATATAATCTCCTATAATCCACCGCTTTATGGAACCATTGGACTGGGGCTTTCCCACCCAGAGAAAAAAGGGGGGGATGAGGCAAAAAGTTGTGCAAGGAAGAATGAACATCTTTGAACTTGCAAAAGGTTTCACTTTGAGGGATGGATAAAGTTTTGTGTTGCATTTTTTTTATCTCCTTTCCCTAGTATGTATATATGGCTGGATAGTCATTTACACTGGTGCAAAGGGAGAGAAGCAGATGTAAAATGCCACCAAGTTGGAGTAGTAGTATTTAACCCCCACTTTGCATAGATGTAAACAACTACATAAGGCAGTGGGGAATCGGGCTGGCAAGCTCTAGTTTCACATCTGTTAAAAATGAGTATAATGTGATGTCTCTAGCTATCTGGCAGGATTGTTGCAACAAAATATTTTGGTTAGTATTTTCAAGGATCTTTGAAGATCAGGAGTGATGTAAGGGCTAAGCCTGCGGACGGTCAATGTCAGCAAATTGTCTCGCGGCCCCCAATCAGATTACCCTGATGGGCCACATGTGGCCCGTGAGCTGCAGGTTGCCCACCACTGAGCTAAGTATTATTGTAAGACGTATAGTAAAAAGCAGAGATTATAAAATTATCCTCTTTTGAGGTCTGATTATACAAACTCTTACTCAGATGACCATTTCTTATTGATACAAGTAGTGACATTAACATCATCCTTGTCATGAACATTTGAAAGTTTATTCATTCATAGTTTCCTAGCTCTTAAGGCCAAAAGTGACCATTTGATCACCTGGTCTGACCTCCTACATATCACAGGCCCTTTAATTTCATCCATTTACAGCTGTACTGAGCCCAATGACTTGTGTTTGGCTTAAGCATTTCTTCCAAAAACGCATCCAGTCTTGACTGGCAGACATCAAGAGATGGAGAATCCACCACTTCCATTGGGAGTTTGTTCCAATAGTTAGTCACCATCACATTCGATGTGGGGAGCATCTTTTCTCTGTTGATTACTTGAAAACACATTCTGCACTGGGGCAAGGAAAGGGGAGAGGCTCAATCCTGTGCGAGACTAAATGTCTGGTTGGTTGGCTGCTGTTTATTTATGGATGTCCCACTATTGTTGCTTTCTTAATAATTTATTGTCTCCTTCTCAGAGATGTGACTCATTTAAGTATCTTTTTGCTTCACTTTATTCTTTTGGTCAAAATCAGAAACAGAATGTGTCTGGATTTTACTCCTAACTTAATCCTATAAACATTGAGCAGGAGCCCTGACTCAGTGCAAACACTATAATTAAATTGGCAATAGAACTCATGATATGTTTATTCTTTAATAAATTAAGCTTTCACACATGCCAATAGGCTAGTTCATTAAGTGAGCAAAGGAAAATGTAGGCTAAGCTGCAGGAAAAATGTCCTAGCTGTTACATCTATAGGTGACTGTGATTATTCTCCCAAGGGAGGAGGTAAAAAAAAATTGCTGAAGTCATTGACTAAACTGAATAAAGCACTTGCGAATATACTTTAAGGAGCACTGTGACATTGGCAGAGTCATAGGTACAGCAACCTACTGACTCTGTGTAGCTATAATAACCCTGCTGAGGCAGTCTTTGATTTTATTTTATTGTTCACAGCTCCTCAGTTATATTGCTCCTCCATATTCTAATGCTCCTCAACTTCATTGCTTTCTGCATAGACAAGATGAATTAAGAAGGTTCTCTCATCTCTAATTTCTATGATTCCATTTATATTCATTAAATTCTTCATCTCTGGAATGCTGTCCCATTCACCTTGCACCAGGCTTCATCCTTCCCATTGAGATTCAGTACACTGGGTTTCTTTGTTCTTCAGTTCACAGCATTTTGTCAATTTCTTTCCATACTGTAAGGTGTTTGGGAGGATTTTTTTTATCATTTCTGTCTCTCATAAGAACAGGAATTAATGGAATCATCTGGTACGGTATTCCCTATTGTGATGGGGCAAGGCCAGATGGCTATAGAAAAGTAGTGGGAGATAGATACATTAGCTCCAGGCTAAACAAATCCCTGGTACCAGGTTAAGTGAAATGGAAGCTGCTCCAGGTCAATTAAAACACCTGGGGCCAATTAAGAACTTTCCAGAAGGCAGGGAGAATGCTAGGTTGATTGGGACACCTGAAGCCAATCAGGGGACTTACTGAAACTAGTTAAAAGCCTCCCTGTCAGTCAGGTGGGTGTGCATGTCAGGAGCTGTGGGAGGAAGTTGTGCTGTTGGAGAAGCTGAGTAGTACACACCATATCAGGCATAAGAAAGGAGGCCCTGAGGTAAGGGTGAAGTGGAGCTTGAGGAAGTGAGGGCTGCTGTGGGGGAAGCAGCCCAGGGAATTGCACGTGTCATGTTTCTAAAAGGTCAGCTACCATAGCTGATACTATTAGGGTCCCTGGGCTGGAGCCCGGAGTAGAGGGTGGGCCCGGGCTCCCCCTCCCCCACCTTTGCCCCCTGTTTAATCACTGAGACTGGGAGAAAACAGAGACTGTGCAAGGAAGAATAACTTCTCCTCCCCTCCCTCGCTGGCTTATGATGAAAATGGCTCAGTAGACTGTGATCCTTGTCTCTAGAGAGAGAAGGGTCATGTGGAGGGTCACAGTGAGCCTCTGAGGCTAGCAAAATCCGCCAGGAAACACGGGACCCACGGAGGCAAGGACAGAGCTTTGTCACGCTATGAATAAAAATCTCAGTCTCCTTTTGTTATGCCATATCCAGCAGGCCAAGGGATGCTAGACAAGTCTCTAAATCTAAACCTTTGAGTCAATGGAGAAGTCTCTAAACCAGGGATCGGCAACCTTTGGCATGCAGCCCATCAGGGAAATCTGCTGATGGGCCAGGATGGTTTGTTTGCCGGCCGCGTCCGCAGGTTCGGCCGATGGCGGCTCCCACGGGCCTTGGCCTATGCCACTTCCCGCAGCCCCCAGTGGCTGGGAGTGGTGAACTGCGGCCCATGGGAGCCGCCATTGGCCGAACCTGCGGACGCGGCTGGCAAACAAACCATCCTGGCCCATCAGCGGATTTCCCTGACGGGCCGCGTGCCAAAGGTTGCCGATCCCTGCTGTATACAATGGAAACAACTTCAAGCCAGGGGGTGCGGCAGCATCCTCAGAACCCCTAGTTACAGCACCTATGTACAGAGGTGTATGTAGTGTCAAAGCCAGGATTTTGAACCAAGAGAACCTGCTTCCAGTCCTCTGCTCAGACCATCAGACTTCCCTTCACTTTGCCATGGCCTTGATAGATCAATGAAAGCAACCACAAACTCTAAACGTCCTTCCCCATGACCAGGAATGCGACAGCTCACCTCTTGTCCCCCTGTTTCTCTTGGGAAATGTAATGTCTGGTGTGCAGTAATGCCATCCATTTTAAGTGGAAAGCATGGTGAGGAAAGGGGCAGAAACAGAGCACAGAGTATTTATTCACTGCTTTGCGCATTTATTATGATGATTCTAAAATAGCAGAGAGTGCTCAATGCTTAGCTCAACACAGGAGGGGGGGCAGGTTTCATTAGCAGCTCATGTGTTGTTAACCGTCCATGGTGGTTGAAGATTTATTTCATAAAGAGACTTTGCCAAGGTCTCCAAGATCTAAATTTGCCTTCTTTCTCACTGTTGGGAATGGTGCTGCTGTTTCAGTTCAAGTGTTGCTGTTTATGTAGATCTAGGAAATTGCTCTCCTTAGCTACTTCCTTCAAATCACGTGTGTTAATTCAAGGAAGCTGACAGTGATGCTATGGATAGGGTTAGCAATAACCATTTCAGCAACTTTGCTGCCTTCGCTTATCGCCATGCTGTCAGTCAGCAGCACCTTCCTGCCAGCTTCCGGGGTGCAGATTCTGATAAGCAGACCCAGCTGGACTGGAGGCAGCAGCTGAGATATAAGTTGTAGAGAATGTTGATGAAATCTAGTGGGAAATGTTTTATATCAGCCCGGCTTCTGTTGGCAGGGATGTACTAAGGATGACTGAGCCACAGAGTTTTTCAGTTGTTCTGTTTAAAATAAAACCCTCAAGGTTTATTAAAGAAGGTGGTTTGCACACCCTGGAATATATAACCAGGTGGTTCCTGAAGTTACTCATAATTGAATTAGAGGGTTCTTGTTTTGTAAGCATTTTGGCTGATGAATACAGATTCTCTCACTGGTTGGAAAGGGAACAAAACACCCTGTAATCTGACTCTACTGAGAGTCTCTCCAGGAACCATATAATTACATTAAAAAGAAGTTATTTTAAACTAAAGGAAAAAAAGATTTAAAAAACAAATCATAGTTTGTTGTGACGTTCACACTATTTAATCCTCTCCTCTTAGTGACATTGACTTAAAACACTCCAATGAGCTACAGTCAGTTGGAAGCAGTTTCAAAATATACACAAGACACCTGATGTGTTCATTCATAGAAATTTGGGCTGAACAGCAGGGAAAAACTTCCTTGACAGTGCAATTCACCAGTCTGTTGAATAGTCTGCCTAAGTAAGTGGTGGAAGCATAATCCCTTAGGCCTTTTTAAAAAGTAGACTGGACAAAAAACTAGGAAATGTGCTATAGGGAACAGTCCCGCATGGGTCTTCAGGGGATGAACTAGATGATTAAACAGACCTTTTCCATTTTGAATGTCTATAAAAATCTGGATTATCTATAGCCAACTGGTTCAGATAAAACACTATTTCTTTCCCTCTCTCCCAAACATCCATTAATGTAATCAAACTCAAACCAAACTTTTTTTCCAGTGCATAGAAAATCCACTCCCCTGAGCAACACAGTTTTACTGACCTAACATTGAGTGCAGACAGTGTTATATTTACAGGAAGGCTTCTCCCGTCAACATAGCTACCGCTTCTCAGGGAGGTGGAGTACCTACACCAGTGGGAGAAACCCTCCTGTCAGTGTAGGTAGCGTCCTCACTAATTACTACAGGTGCAATGGTGCTACTACAGCACTGCAAGTGTAGACAAGCCCCAAGTAATTGCATGGGACTGGAACCTGGGGACAAAAAGTTCTTATTGTACATTTCCACTCCCAGCCAGAAATAAATGTTGAAAGTCTTATAGATCTCTTTCTCCAGCTCAGGATTGTAGATGTGGGATAAACTGAATATTCAGATGATTATCTGAACCAAAACTGATTTCCAAAGTTTTGCTTCCAAAGGTTTGCTTATCCCTTAGCAAGTTTCCTGATTAACTGTACATCCCTTAATGCTCTATGATAATTAAAAATAATACAGGCAGGTAATGGACTTATAGGGTAACAGAGTCGCAGTGAAGATGGTGTTCTTTACTTTTTTACAATAGCTATGATTAGTACAAAACTTTTCCCTTTAATCTTAGTACTTTTATGGCAAAACATTGGGGAGGAAATACAGCATTGATGTAAAAGACTTTGCTGTATCTTAACTTTGCAACGAAGACAAGCTCTAACTCAAGTTATAACTTGTGTGTTGCCCTGAATTCAGGTCCTGTTCACTCACCCAAACCTTAACTTGAGCGCAGTGGTATTTGAGCTAGCTGGCCCATCAAGGGGTATAGGCTACAGTTCAGTAGCTGCTAACACAACCACGCTATAGTGTGGAAGCTAGCTAACTCCACCTGCAGGCTGCTGCTCCTCCAGTGCCTTCCCACAATTCCACCCAAGGGGCCAGAAAAGACAGACAAGTTCTCCCACAGTTCACTGGGAAAGAATTAGTAAGCAGAGCTGCTCAGTTTACTGCAGTACAAAGAACAATGGTATGTGACCCCAGAAGTCTTAGTGCCACGCACGAGTGAGTGCAGTGCCAATGTGGACACAGCAGCTAGAGTATGATTTCACTTAGGTTTCCGCTGCAGAGTTAACTCAAGTTATCAACAGTAGAGTTTGCCCTCTTGAGTTAACCTATCATTACCTAAAGAAGCCTCAGTACATTCTATTGCCACAGACTGTTGTCTATTTGTTCCATCCCACCTGTTGGATAAGATGGAGAAGGCCTATTAAGTGCTAATCGGTTCTCTCTTTTAATTAATTAATCCCAGAAACATGTGCATCCTCTAACTTTATGCAGAAGAGATGTAGGGAAGAGATTTGTGTGTTTTAGTTGTAGTCCCAATGCTGTCTGTACTGTATACATAGGGCCCGATCCTGCTGTGAAGGAAGTAAATGGAAATTCTGTCATTGACTTCGGTGGGAGCAGGGAGCACTGTGATGTGTGTATTTGTCTGGCCATGGATCATTACCTTATTTGTGAATGCTCAGAATTTCATGCTGCCAGAGATTTTGAATGTTTTTTCTTGCAAATCACAATGTTGTACTTTTCTGTGCATGTCACATCCCTAATCCTTTTTGAAAAAAAAAATTAACATGAAAATTGGCTGCCAATTGATGATCATCCAGTTTTCTGTATTTGAGAACAAACATCTTGCTTCTCACTGTGAGAAGAGTCTTCTGAGAACAAGGCAAAAGTAGGAGAGATGTAAATGGAAAATCTTAGAAGAATGCTATCTTATGGTGGTTGTGGCCGAGTCAAATTCTGCAGCACTTTGGAAATTTTCAAATTAGATAAAAGGCATGCAAACCCCTATTCTCTCTCTTAACCACAGCAATCTGCCTGTAAGCAATTCAGTATTATAGATAGTCTTTCTGCCGTTCTTTTTCAGATCCTCTTAAAGTTCCTTAATATAAGTGCATGTAAAGATCTCATCTTGCAGTTAAAGTGGCTTGATTTAAGATCATATTCAGGCACCCTTACTCCCACTGAGTAATCCTTCACCCCTCAAGTAGTCTCACTGAAGTGAATGCAATTACTCAGAATTAAGATACTATTCAATGTAAGAGTGGCAGAATCTGTCCCTTAGATTTTAGTTGAAACAATCTACCAGTATATTTTCCTCCTTGCTGAACTTTTTCAGTTGTAAAGCAAAAAACAACACAGAGAGTACTTTGTAAACGTTACGGTTTGTGGACTATCTTTCTGGAATTACACAGGCCCTTTATTGGAGAGACAGAGTTTTTTCTGTAACATTTTGAGGGATACTTTCAAGAACAATTCTATAGACAAAAAGAAAAGTTCCTTTTCTGCCAAATTGATTCGGTCCCAGACAGTATTAGAACAAGTTGCGACTGAATATGTTGGGGAAGTAACACCCCAGCCCTTCCATTTGTATTCAGTATAAATGTATCAGAAAACAAAAGACACATCCAAGAATATTTCCATCCCTTCAAACAGAGAGACTGAATTACAATCAAATTCTTTCATGACTTCTGTTTTATATCTGGCCAATCTTTGGAATTAGGTAATGGAAAGCTAATCTTTCATGCTGAGAACTATTTTGCAAAATCCACAACTAATCTGTCCACCTGCTCAAATATGAAGTACAAAAAGATATTTAACATTTGTTGTTCTTGTTCCTCTAAGACAGTATTTTTAAATATTACATGCTACAATGGGTTGATAAGGTTAAATTAAACTCCCAGTTTAATAATTATTCTAAATGTCATATAGCACAGAGTACCTACCAAGGCAGCTGGCTCCTAAAGTGCCGGTTAAAAACATACAACTCCTTCTGAAATGGCTTGATTAACAAGAAAATGCGTTCACCACGCTTAAACTCGTATCCTGCACTGACTCTTCAATCAACGAGAAATCTAGCCTCTCGTTCACTACCACTTAAGGTTATTGTGGGATTAACAATGATATCTAATGATATAGCTCCCTCTTACAGTCACACAAGTGTCTAATGCCACAGATACTGAAAATAGTATAAATGCACGGCATAGGATCCATTGCTGAATGGGAAGAAAGTCTGTAACTTAGTGCAGCTGTCAATAATAGAGCCATTTTGGATTAAAGATGAATAGATTATCGCATCTCTTATATGTTTGTCTATTATAGCAGAATCCCCATATTTCTACATGACTCTCAGACCTGTGCATATTCATCCAGTCCAGATTCTCCCTCATGCGGGGGTGCTGCCTGGAACAATCTGTAGAGTGGGGGTTTTGAGAGCCATTGAATCAAATTGTAAACCCTGCATATGATGGAAACCACTTCAAGCCAGGGAGATGTGGCAGCATCCACAGCACCCCTAGTTCCAACACCTATGCTCTTGTGTATTCAGTGACCATTTGGCCAAGAACGTATACTAGTTACTACACCTCTCTATCCCTCTCTTGTCTTCTCCATTCCCCTCTCCAAGAACTTCTTAACTGAAGAGTCAAAAAACAAGTGATGTTGTATCAATGCTGTCAATCCATTAGGAAAAGTCTTGCAGGGGAGTCTTGTGTCCCTGAGGGAGTCAAGGAGTTTAATGCAATCTCTGTTGGAAGCACAAATTAAAGAATTACCCGGATGCCCATGGGCAGGAAGGCAATATTTTTGATCTTCCAACTGGTACTTAAAGAGCAGGGAACAAGTGAAAGCTGTTATAGAGCACTTGGGTGGGAGAGTTGGCCTACCAATTCCCATATTCCTTCTTTATACATTTCCACAGTGTGGAATACTCCTAATCCTGGAAATATCCCATTTCTAGGAATGTCAACATGTCCCCTCAAGGGAGGATGTAAGTCTACAGATATTGGAAGGGTATCAGCCCTAAGAAGGGAGAGGAATTCTTCAGTGTACTACTTGTGGGGATGAAATTAAGAAAGGGGAAACTTTAGGTTGAATAGCTGGGAAGAAAAGGGGTGACAAGATGGGTCACCCTTGATGGTGAGGATTCAGGCTGTGGAATACTCTTCCAAAGGAACTGCTTGAACTTTCCCTCTTTTGGGACTTAAAAAACTAAGCACTAGAAAATGAACTGCAGGGAATAATGCTGCATTGGCAGGGAAATGGACTGGATGATGTAATTCTTTTCCATCTTTAACTTCTATGAACAGCCAGACTCCTCTAGCAGCTTCTTCTAGACTAATTTCCAAGATATAATTGGTTAGGGATTTTGTTGTTTAAAAAAAATTAATGTTTTTCCTTTAAAATTTGTTCTTTAATCAAGCACTCCCAAGGCTTGTTAAATTGTGACCTTCTCTAGTAAGGAAACAAGTTGCTTCCCTAGGCTGTTTTCCCAAGCTGTGAAAGCTTTAGTAAAATTACATATTATGTTACATGTGGTATTAATCTCAGACAAATATTAGAACAGGTACGATTTGATTTTTACAAAACATTTTTTAAGACTTTGAAGGCTGATAGTGATTTTCTTCAACCACATTTGTGAGGTTTGGATCACTATGGGGTTCTCTGTAATAAGAGTGTTTGACACTGAAAGGCACTGAGCACTGTAAAATCTAATTGGAATTACTTTTGGCAGATTGCAGCTGCTAATCACTGCTTCTTAACTGGCCAGAGATGAGCCCTTTGAAATGAGGTAAATTTCACCCACTGTGAATGGAAGATTATATGCTATTGAAAAGGGCTGCACTGTCAGGACTATATTCTGTTGTAATTAGAAATGAGATATTGGATGTGAACCCTATCAGACTTTAAAAATAGAATCGCTTGTCTCATGCATATCTTTCTGTATTGGGCTGAACTCCCTTGAACTTTGGATCCATATATGAGCCTTATGATTTGGTCTACCTCCGTAGTGCTAACGACATATGTTGCTTTCTTCATCAGTTGTTGTGATGCACACAGTATGGAAACAAATTGGAAAATGATGATAAAATATAATGGTGCCAACGTTTCCTAGTCACACAATATTAGGTGGTTTTCTTAAGGCCCCAGCTCCTGGATTCATGTAATTTGAGAATCTTGGCTTTCATTTTAAAATAAAAGTAAGTTTCTAGCCCCATGGCTTTGGATAAAACCTTGAAAATGTGAACCTTAAAGGATCAAACACCAGAATTCAAATAACAAGAATCCAAAATGTGGTATTTAAAAAAAATCTCATGATTCCAATATTATGATTTTTTGTGAGCCTGACTCATTATTTTTAAATGCTTGGGGCTGGCAATAGTGTGATGTGCTGTATATATGAGAGAAAAAAGGGAGAAAGCTGGCCTCATAGTGCTGGCAAAGATTGTATCCTGAACTCAAGTGAGCTGGTATGGCAAGAGTCTTGTGATGAATCCAGCAGCCCCTGAAACACTGTATTGCAGATGCATTCCCAGAGACAGAGATTTTCAGGCTTTATTGATGTATTTAAGAGGTGACTTAGAAAAGCAATTAATTTTCTTCAGAGCTAAACTCAAACTGTATAAACGTAGTGGAACCAGAAGGTGTGATTCTCCACTGCTTTGTGCTGTTGTTTAATGACAACACAAGGTGCAAAAAAAATTGGAGAATCACACCCAAGAATTCCAGTTCAGATACATTTCAGAGAAACTCCAACCCAAACAATATTCTGAGGGAGTCCAGTTACACGCATTACCTCATTAGAATGAACTGTCATTGGCTGTTTACTGATCCTACGGATAGGATAGTTTTATTGGTCTTCTGAAAGTAATCATAATAAAAACTTTTACAAGAGACAGAAAGAACCTAATAATCACAAAAGCTGCTGGATGTCCATAAACCATCTCCAACACAAAGGAGGGTGGTTGTGATGCTTGCTCTTTGAAACTGAAGTAAAAGAGGAGTGATTTGTGTTTGTCTACAGAGTTATAAACTTCTGAAAAGTGAATTTTCTAATGAAAATGTTGACACAATCTGCTACAACAGTACAAATGGCATCTCTAATTTGTCAAAAAGACCTATAGGTGGATTAGAGCAGTATTTTTCAACGACCAGGCCATGCACTGGTGCTGGTCCCTGAGATTTCCCTGACATAGTTTAGGAAGGCAGTAAATTTGGTCCCTGGTATCAAAAAGGTTGAGAAACACTGCATTAGATGATTTCAAAGCAATCCATGAAGCCTTGTGGTGGAGAAAAGCATCTGAGATGAAAAAAGAAGAAATTACAACATTAAGGCTTAGATACTTTTCAGACACAGAAAATTTGCTTTTATGTTCTTTCTCATTCTGAAGTCTTACCGGAACGTATGGGAAACCAGATGATTATACTACAAAGGGGGGAAGATATCAAGATAACAGTGGGGCATTTTAAAAGAATAAAACTGAAGCCTTTACTGCAATAAAATTCCTTGGTTGACTTGGAAGCACTGCAGCAACCAAGCTGATTGTGAAATCTGAGACCTACCATAAAGGGAACTGATTCTGCTCCCATTAAAGTAAATGGCAAAACTTCCCTAAAATTTAATGGGAAAAGGATCAAATCTAAATGCATTACTGGACTTCTCTCTCACACCCCTCTAAAGATTTTTCCTGAGAGTCAGCATAATCTTAGTAGTTTCCTTATACTTTAGAACATGTTACCATGATTGTGTTTTAATGAAAGGTGTATATATAAACCTTTGATGAAGCACCTCCAAATAATCAAAACCATTGAATGGTTCCCATTCAAATCAATCAAATTCAAATGAAGAGCTCTCTTCTAACGAAAGAGGTCCTGCTCTCTCAAACAGTTGTCCAATGCTCTCTAAGGTGGTATGGTCATTTGCTCCGAATGCCTACAAACTTCCCCGCAAGAATCCTCTTTGACTCAATGAAAGCAGGATGGAAAAGATCCCCTGGAAGACCTAAAACACAATGATTGGATGGCAACAACAGACTCCTGTCTCTCATGGGCATCATATCCTGTTACACACCAAATTTAGTTCAGACAGAACATCATGGACGTGCATAACATGTTCAGTGGCAGTCCATCACAGCATGAGAACTAACTCAAATAGTTCTTCGGTGCGCTTTGTACTTTTCCTTCATTTAATAACGGAACTGAAGCATAAAATATATTTTTGTTGAAGGAAAAAATGCTCTGGCTTACTAGTGTGAGTTCAGTTGTTCCATTTTCTGGAGATGTGTAACTGACATATGAAGCAAAGAAATTTCACACGTACAAAAGAGCCTATATCTTTCGTATCTCACATTCATTTAAACCAAGTATGCTGGGAGATGGGTTTAATATGATATTTCTATACAACTATTCATTGTATTTTAACCATTTTAATTGTTTTTTTTTGCAAGATTATATATTTTATCTATATCTAGATTCTAGGAATGTCACTCTCTCTGTGTCACACTGAAGTCTATTATGTCTGTACAGTCAGTGTGAAGTGATGGAAGCAGCAACAAACATGGATGGGAGCTCTTTTTGTTCAGAATATCACCCTGTTGAATCATCACTGGGTTTTGCAGTTTATCATCCAGTATTAAAGTTATCAGCCATTTTTTACTTTATGAATAACACCCATATGGTAAAAAGAAAAGGAGTACTTGTGGCACCTTAGAGACTAACAAATTTATTTGAGCATAAGCTTTCATGAGCTACAAAATGCATCCGATGAAGTTTGCTGTAGCTCACGAAAGCTTATGCTCAAATAAATTTGTTAGTCTCTAAGGTACCACAAGTACTCCTTTTCTTTTTCCGAATACAGACTAACACAGCTGCTACTCTGAAACCCATATGGTGTACGGCTACAGTAAGGCATCTACCTAGGACAAGCCAAGAGTACTAGATCATTGTGATAGCAGTGATCACTCAACCAATCAGCACCCATATTCTACAGTTAATTTGCATGCAACGTCATTGCTCGTATAAGGGAGACTGCACAGATGGTGAATTACTTGGCCCCAAATGCCACACCAGGCACCCAGCTGCCATCCACACAAATCAGAACATATCTCCTAGCACAACCCCCAAAAATGCAAATCAACACAATCACCTATACAACAACACATCATCATGCATGATAACCCCAAACACACACAGCCCCTCATTGTAGCACATTCCCTCACTTGCCACCTGCACAAATCGATACAATTCTGCCAGCACAACACAACCCACAAAACACAATCTGCACACTCAATAACCCCAAACACACACAGCCGCTCAGCCCTTTCTAGAACACGGCCAGCTATGTAAATATATGTGTTAATTAAAAAGGCAAAATTAGGGCTAACTCATCCTTCCTTCTCGATATTCATAAGCCCACACATAGGGACTCTGAGTAGGGGGATTGTGGGTTGACAAATCAGTTTTAATTTTCTTTAACTTCACCCTTTCTAATACAAATAGCCATAATGACAGCTCTTCCATACTTAAATGGTTGAAGCATTCTTTATCTGTCTGTGATTTTCCTTTATTACTTTGTATGTGAAATATTTTTGATCAGATTTTTCTTTGGCTTTAAAAATGATCAGAAATAATCTAAAACTGTATTTGTGCATCAAAGGTATAAAAATACCTCCTCAACAGGATTTTGACTCACCACTTTAAAATAGAAGAGAGATGATTTACATCCTAGGGTACCAAGTCTGTAGTGAATAGTCATGGAAATCAAAAAAGATATTGACCAAGATTTTCAAAAGTTGGGTGCTTTAGTTTTGGGTGCCCAACCTGGGGCACCTGATATGGGCATGATTTTCAGAGGGAGGGTGCTTAGCACTTTCTGAAAATCTGGTCCCTTTGAAGTGTCTTAAATTACCAATTGAAAATTGTGACTATATCGTTTTTGCTACTGGTGGGCTATTTTCCATTAAGGGCCTGAACCAAAGCCCATTGAAGTCAGTGGAAATTGCCCACTGATCAGGCCCTACTATACCCTGAGAATTAGGAAGTTTTTCCTAATGTCCAACCTAAACCGTCCTTGCTGCTATTTAAGCCCATTTCTTCTTGTCCTGTCCTCGGAGGTTAACAAGAACAGTTTTTCCTCCTTGGAACAACCTTTTATGTACTTGGAAACTGTTATTGTTTCCCCGCTCAGTCGTCTTTTCTCTAGAATAAGCAAACCCATTTTTTTCAATCTTTCCTTTATAACTCATGTTTTCTAGACCTTTAATCATTTTTGTTGCTCTCCTCTGCACTCTCTCTCCAATTTGTCCACATCTTTCCTGAAATGTGGCACCCAGAACTAGAAACAATACTCCAGTTGAGGCTGTATCAGCATGGAGTAAAGTGGGAGAATTACTTCTTGTGTCTTGCTTACAACACTCCTGCTAATACATTCCAGAATTATGTTCGGGTTTTTGGGGTTTTGTTTTTTTTTGTAACAGCGTTACACTGTTGATTCATATTTAGCTTGTGATCCACTATGACCCCCAGCTCCCTTTCCATGGTACTCCTTCCTAGGCAATCATTTCCCATTTTGTATGTGTGCAACTGATTGTGCCTTCCTAAATGGAGTACTTTGCATTTGTCCTTATTGAATTTCATCCTATTTACGTTAGATCATTTCTCCAGTTTGTCCAGATCATATTGAATTTTAATCCTATCCTCCAAAGGACTTGCAACCCCTCCCAGCTTGGTATTAGCCACCATTATCTAAATCATTCATGAAGATATTGAACAGAACTGGACTCAGGACTGATCTCTGTGGGACCCCACTCAATATCCTATTACAGCTTGACTGAGAACCACTGATGATTAGTCTCTGGGAAGTTATGCACTCACTTTGTAATAGCTCCATCTAGGCTATATTTCCCTACTTTGTTTCTGACAAGGTCATATGAGACAGTATCAAAAGTCTTACTAAAGTCAAGATATGCTACATCTACTGCCTCTCCCCTATCCACAAGATTTGTTGCCCTGTCAAAGAAAGCTGTTAGGTTGGTTTTACATGATTTGTTCTGGACAAATCCATGTTGACTGTTACTTATGATCTTATTATCTTCTAGGTGTTTGCAGATTGATTGCTTGATTATTTGCTCCATTATCTTTCCAGATACTGAAGTTAAAATGATTGCTCTGTAATTCCCCAGGTTGTCCTTTTTACAGATTGGCACTATATTTGCCCTCTTCCAGTCCTCTGGAATCTGTTCCATTTTCCATGAGTTTTCAAAGATAATCCCTAATGGCTCCTCAGTCAGTTCCTTGAGTATTCTAGGATGTATTTGATAAGAACATAAGACAAGCCATACTGGCTCAGACCAAAAGTCCATCTAGCCCAATATCCTATCTTCCAACAGTGGCCAATGCCAGGTGCTTCAGCGGGAATTAACAGAGCAGGTAATCATCAAATGATCCATCCCTCCATCACCCATTGCCAGCTTCTGCCAAAACCACGACTAGGGACACCATCTCTTCCCATCCTGGCTAACTGCCATTGATGGACTTATCCTCCATGAATTTATCTAGTTCTTTTTGAACCCTGTTTTAGTCTTGGCCTTCACAACATCCTCTGGCAAACAGTTCCACAGGTTGACTGTGCACTGTGTGAAGACTATGCATTGTGTGTTTCATCAGGCCCTGCCAACTTGAAGACATCTAACTTGTCCAAGTGATTTTTAACTTGTTCTTTTCCTATTTTAGCCTCAGCTCCTACCTAATTTTCACCAATTTTCACTCACTATATTAGATGCTTGATTGCTACTAACCTTTGTGGTGAAAACTGAAACTAAAAAGTCATTTAGCACTTCTGCCATTTCCACATTTTCTGTTATTCTCTCCCCCCCCCCCCCATTGAGTAATGGGCCTACCTGTCCTTGATCTTCCTCTTTCTTCTTATTTGTAGACTGGTTTCTTGTTATCCTTTATGTCCCTAACTATTTTAATCTCATTTTGTACTTTGGGCTTTCTAATTTTGTCCCTACATGCACGTGTTGTTTGTTTATATTCACCCTTCATAATTTGACCTAGTTTCCACTTTTTGTAGGACTCTTTTAGGAATCAGTACTGGCAGAAAGTGGAGTATATCTTTAAAATCTCAAATATACTTTGGTTTCAATTTTAAGAACTCTATTTTATCTCCCTATTTAGTTCCCCCCATTAGCCAATTAATCTGTCTTCTTTAGAGGCATTCTAAGTATTTATTGCTATCTGCATTTCAGCAAGGAAATGTAACCATTTATCTAAGACACAGTATTGAAAAAATTAATGAAAGAAAACAATCAAGACTACTTTATCAATGCAGCAGTTGATGGCATTCAATATGACATCTAATAACTTTCTGAACTCTTGGAAATTAGATACAGACATATAGTTCTATATTGCTATTTCATTTTTTCTCTAGACTGACACATTTGTTACTTTTAGCCAGACAGTTAAAGAAAAAAGGAAAACCACTATTATTTGCATATATGCTAATACAATCTTATTCACGTTGATTTTTTTTTGCTGACTCGTGTTTTTCTAACTCGCTTCCCCTCCTTCCACAGTGCTGGATTAGCCATTTATAATTTTGGTAATTCAGCTTCTTCAAGACTGATAGCCAGGCAACAGTTCTTCATCAGGCCCAAAATGTTTGGGAGAAAGAATAGGCTTCATTCAGAGCCAGTCATTAGCTAATACTTCTCAAAATATATAGGCCCAGAATTTGAGCTATCTTCTGTTTCTTCTTTTGGCAAAATGAAATCTAGGTCTTTGTCTGGGAGAAGAAGCCCATATACACATGCCTAATGGTAGGCCCAGAGCTTAAGCTGAAGAATTGTGAAAATAAATGCATAATTAAAAACAGTTACCCTAAATTTCTGGTGTGCTTTTGGACATTTTATTTTCCTTTGTATTAGCTGCCAAAAAAAGCACTAGTTTAGGTGATTGCTGGAACGGTGGCTTAGGTATGCAAATGCCTTTTGAAATATGTATGGGCTAATTTTTTTTATTTTATTGATTTATTTATTTATTTTAAACTCAAAGGCCTTGACAGAGGGAAGGAATGGTCTCGTGATTAAAACACGGGGATGGGACTCGGGAGCCTTGGGCTCAAATCGCCACTCTGCCACAAATTCCATATATATATGGTCTTAGGCAAGCCACTTAGTCTCTCTCTGTGCTTCAGTTACCCCTCTGTAAAGTGAAGATGATGTTGTGAGAATAACTCCATTAATGTTTGAATTGATCAGCTACTATAATGGTGGGGGCAGTGAATAGATAGAGACGCTACGATCCAAAAGTCATATTGACAGCTACTCACCAGCATCCCTTTGTTAATAAACTGTGTCTTTATAATGGTGAACAAAAAAGAAAATTATTAAGGAAACTGTACAGTTTCAGCCTTTTAAATGTGTTGTAAAGGCCAAAAGTATTTCTTATGAAGGCCAAATGTAGAACTGGGTTCAAAAAAGAATTAGCCATCCTCCACAAACTTATCTATTAGCCAAGATGGTCAGAGACACAACCGGTTTGTCCCTAAACCTCCAACTGCCAGAAGCTGGAACTGGACAAGAGAGTAATTGCTCTGTCCGTTCATTCCCTCTGAAGTATCTGTCAGACAGGATAGTGGGCTAGAGGGACCATTGGTCTGACCCAGCATAGCTATTCTTATGTTAAATCATGGTTTAAAAAAACAATGGGGGTGAGAATCACTTAATTATGAAAATACCTTGTTAAATATTCTCTCTTTTCCACTGTGATTGGCTCACCTTAAAAAAGTGCATGGAGTGAAGTATATTGCTAGGACCGTTATATTGTTAGGTACAGTGGCTGCAGTTCTTTCAAATGCCATTTTAATTTACAACATGCTAGTCAGTGAATAAACTTATAGCATGAAGCAATTCTCAAAGAGGTGAAGGGCCGAATCCTCCAAACATTTGCTGCAAAATTAAATGTTAATGACCATAACAGTCCAACAGTTATGCCTATCACTGTTTGCAGGACTGAGCCCTAAATAATCAGTAAATGCATGTTATGCAACTATCATTCCATTTTGGTGTTCTTATGCCAACATAAACCAATAATGTGAAGCCTCCAGAAATGGAATTCCTGAGATGAAATCAGAGCTCTCTGAAGCAAAATGTGTCTGCTTATCTTATTTTAATATAATGCATGGATGCAGTTTTTCTCTCTCCTTCTGTCTTTCTTTCCATGGCAACCCTTTTGTGCCTAAGTTCTCCAAAGTGTGGTTCAAACAATGGCCTGATTTTTTTCAGAGGGGTTAAATACTGCAAATACTCAGGCCCACTGAAAATCAAGCTACAGGAGCTAGTTTAAGATGCAACCGTAGCTAAGGGGCAATGTAGAGCATAATCCCCCCACCTGGCTTCTTCTGGAGCAGGAGGTGGATTGGCTGCACTGTCATAGAATCATAGAATCATAGAATATCAGGGTTGGAAGGGACCCCAGAAGGTCATCTAGTCCAACCCCCTGCTCAAAGCAGGACCAAGTCCCAGTTAAATCATCCCAGCCAGGGCTTTGTCAAGCCTGACCTTAAAAACCTCTAAGGAAGGAGATTCTACCACCTCCCTAGGTAACGCATTCCAGTGTTTCACCACCCTCTTAGTGAAAAAGTTTTTCCTAATATCCAATCTAAACCTCCCCCATTGCAACTTGAGACCATTACTCCTCGTTCTGTCATCTGCTACCATTGAGAACAGTCTAGAGCCATCCTCTTTGAAACCCCCTTTCAGGTAGTTGAAAGCAGCTATCAAATCCCCCCTCATTCTTCTCTTCTGCAGACTAAACAATCCCAGCTCCCTCAGCCTCTCCTCATAAGTCATGTGCTCTAGACCCCTAATCATTTTCGTTGCCCTTCGTTGTACTCTTTCCAATTTATCCACATCCTTCCTGTAGTGTGGGGCCCAAAACTGGACACAGTACTCCAGATGAGGCCTCACCAGTGTCGAATAGAGGGGAACGATCACGTCCCTCAATCTGCTCGCTATGCCCCTACTTATACATCCCAAAATGCCATTGGCCTTCTTGGCAACAAGGGCACACTGCTGACTCATATCCAGCTTCTCGTCCACTGTCACCCCTAGGTCCTTTTCCGCAGAACTGCTGCCGAGCCATTCGGTCCCTAGTCTGTAGCGGTGCATTGGATTCTTCCATCCTAAGTGCAGGACCCTGCACTTATCCTTATTGAACCTCATTAGATTTCTTTTGGCCCAATCCTCCAATTTGTCTAGGTTCTTCTGTATCCTATCCCTCCCCTCCAGCGTATCTACCACTCCTCCCAGTTTAGTATCATCCGCAAATTTGCTGAGAGTGCAATCCACACCATCCTCCAGATCATTTATGAAGTCCTTGGGGGGCAGTGCAGCTCGTTCCCCCGTAGTGCTCCAAAGGGTCAGGTCAAAAAGATTCATGACTGTTCTTCCTCTCCATTCCCTTTGGGGTGATGCAAGTCCCTAGGGACTCCTGGAAAGAGCTGCCCCTATATTTCCCTGGGCACAAGTCTGCAATTATGACTAGTCCTGGTATGGGGTGTTCATGAGGAGGAAAGAGGGAGGAAAACCCTTGATCATTTCCAACCTCGCTGCACACCTGAGCAAGGATTACCCACAATATAACCCTAATTAATTAATCATCAAAGTGCCCCTATGAGATAGGAAGGAGAGTACTATTCTTCGCATTTTACAGATGGGTAAATGGGAGAGCAGGGAGATTATCTCAGGTCATCTTGCAAAATCAAGCCCCACTGAACTTCAACAGAGGGATGATGCCTGCCCTGAAACATGAGACAGAGAGGGGGAAAAAAAAAAGATAAAATAACCATGAAAACCTACCAGAATCACTACCGAGTTTATCTGAGGAAAGATTTTGATGATTCACAGGTGTCTCTTGAGCTGCCAATCTTTTCACGTTGCTTGCTGTGCATGTAATGTTGCCAGTCACCTGTTGTTAATTTTAACATTCTATAAATCCAATGTTAGAAAGCCAACAGTGAGATTCTCAGTCTATGTGCTGGCTAAATGGACACAACAGGATCAAAAAGTCATTCTTCAGAGTGTATTCCTGGAGGAGTTTCCGTGAACCTGGCATTGTCACAAACTGATTGTTCTATTAAGAAAAATGCAAGTGGGTGTTTTGAAACAAATAAGGAGCCTGGCTTTGTATTATCATCATAATTTTAGGCAGCACATCACCAGACACCACCACTGCAAGCTCTCATGTAATCAAACTAGTTTTTTGTGATGATAAATATTTTTGTTAGAAGCCACGTTACCCTCTTTTCAATAGATCTCATGACCTCTGTCTCCGTTCCTGTTTTCTGACATTATTGGAGTACCAAAGAAACATGGAAAATAAAACACAGCATGCTGAAATCACTCATTTCAGTGGCGCCCGTGTGGTATTTTTGAGGACAATTAAAAGCATTTGATTTCAAGCAGAGATAGTCAAATTCTTCCCTCACTTTCCTGGGGGCAACTCCATTAAACTAGGTTTCAGAGTAACAGCTGTGTTAGTCTGTATTCACAAAAAGAAAAGGAGGGCTTGTGGTACCTTAGAGACTAACAAATTTATTGGAGCATAAGCAATGCATCTGATGAAGTGAGCTGTAGCTCACGAAAGCTTATGCTCCAATAAATTTGTTAGTCTCTAAGGTGCCACAAGTCCTCCTTTTCTTTTTCCATTAAACTAGTGGAGTTACACTTCTGGTAATGAGGGAAGAATTTGGCCTTGGGAAAGTCACTTCACCTTTCTTTCTCAATTTTCCACTGTAAAACAGGGATAATGCTTACCTCCTTTCCCCCTCAATCTCATAGGGGTGTTGTGGTTAGTTTGTGTCTGTACAGAATTTTGAACACATAAGTTATTAAAAATATCGAGTATCATTATTGTTGACCCTAAGTATATTCTGCCCTGGGTGCAATTCAGATAACTTCCACTTATGTTAATAGGAGAATGGCCCACAGTGGTGCAAGCGGAATCCATTTCTTACTGGTATGGCCCTACCTGGCCCATGGGGGGGGGGCGTGTGACCTCACGTGCCCCTCCACGTGACTCCTCCCCACCCAGCCCGGGGCCTCCGTGCTCTCCCCATCCCCTCTCCATGATTCCCCCCCCCTTACCTGGGGAGAGGGGGCTCTGACTGTCCTCCTTCCGGCGCAGCTGCCGTACTGCCCCAGCCCTTCCACGCAGGGTCTCCTCTGTCTGTACAGCAGCCAGCCCCGCCAGGGCTGGGGGTGAGACAGCAGCCACGCTGGAGAAGCTGCGGGCCTGGGGCCGCCTGTGGCCCCGCGCTCTGCTCCTTTCCCTGCTGTGGTTCCCGAGAGACGCAGCACCGTGGAAGGGCAGGGCGGAGGTCCTCCTTTCTCCGCTGGGACGGGCAGCAGCTTCTCCAGTGGCTGTACCGCTCCCAGCACCGTCCTCCCGCACAGCTGCTGCGGGGAGCCGGAGGAGGCGCAGCGCCATGGAAGGGCTGGGGTTCCGCTCCCTTCCCTGCTGCGGTCCCCGGGAGAGCCGTGTGGTTCAGGGCTCTCCCGGGAACCGCAGCGGGGAAAGGAGCAGAACATGGGGCACTGGCTGGCCCCATGCCCGCAGCTCCTCAGGCGCTGCTGATCTGCCCCCAGCCCTATTCTCCGGCAGGGCTGGTTACTGTACAGATGGGAGGAGACCTTGCATGGAAGGGCTGGGGGCAATAAAGTTGCACTGGAAGGGCTGCGGGCGTGGGGCCACCCAACAGGCCCACCTTTTGCTCTTCCTCTTTCCAGGACGCCGTACCAGCTACAAATGCCTTGCTGCTATGGCATACCGTACCATACCGCCCTACCTGCACTGCTGCTGGCCCAACGTCTAAACAGAAAGAAAACACATATTCGGGAATTTTCCGACCCCCTGATAAAGAAACTTTAAGTTAAAATTCTGAGTGGTGGTGGTGGTGGTGGTGGTGAATAAATACAAAAATCCCAATTCAGCTCTCAGTGACAGGAGTCCAAACCCAGTGTAGTTTATGGAGTCACTTTGATTTTAGGCCCTGATTCTGTAAAAACTAACATACACAGGTAACTTTACACATATGAGTAGTCCCGCTGGACTGACTTTACACATGTGAGTAGTCCTTTCACTCACATGCATGAATTTTTGCAGGATTAGGGCCTATCTGCTGGTGTTATTGAGAATAGAATTTGGCCCAAGATATTTAGCGTATGACTTTATTGAAAGTGTGTGTATATACCCAGATGTATGTGTTTTATATATAAAATCCTGTTTGTTTTAGTAACTGAAAAATAATCAGTAAAGTCCTGTTCCCTAAATCAGACCACCTATACAAAGGCATGCAAAGTCTCCAAAGTGCATTAGGAAGGATATATAAAGCTCCTGTACTGCAGAGTTAACATGCTCTAATGGGAAGTTCATACAATTAATTTCTAATACACCTATCTCAGTTATGTATAATTTCTTTCTTTGCTCTACATTGATCCAACACAAAGCTAGTATTTTAGTGTTCCTTGGATGAGAGACTGCAGTTTATTTTTTAAAAAATTAAAAACTAGGTATATGTTTATTGGTTCTGCTTGCTAGAAAAATATGGCTTTGATTATTCTTAAAACTCTTGATTCAACCTAGTTTGAGAGTCAAGATACCTTATTTTTTACTGCCCATACAACATATTGTGCATTTTAACTCAGATGAGATCCAAGGTACTGTACAATGGACTTATATCAAAAGAAATTGTTGCAGCAGGCTCTGATTGGAAAGTGAAGTGTAATTTAAGAACTATTAACAACAGAAAGATAACACAAACAGTTCAGGTTTTGGGCTAGTTATTCTCCCAGTGGTTCAAAATGATGATTTTTAAGACAGAAAAAATGTTAAGTTAATAAAGGAAATATTATTAACCCCTGAAAAAATAAGAGTTTTCCTAAACACAAGGCTTTAAATAGCCTCAAAGCATTAAGTGCCAGCTCTGTTCTTGCCCAGTGTTAGATTTTCATTAGTTTATTACAGAATTTTAGGCTGAGGCAACCTGTTTAAATAAATTTATAATATCCCGTTACCAGTGACCAATCTTTCTCTGATACCTGTCTATCTCTCTTTTCTTTTGTCTGGATCCCTGAACCACTATGACTCCACCCACTTTGTCTTGCCTGAAAATGATTAATTCTTTACCAATTGGATTATTTGACTCCATGCATCACTCAGCTGTATCTGCAGACACATGAAACTCTGAGAGGGTATCAAAGTGAGAACTACAGTTTTCC
The DNA here is from genome assembly GCF_009764565.3 of Dermochelys coriacea. Lineage (NCBI taxonomy): Eukaryota > Metazoa > Chordata > Testudines > Dermochelyidae > Dermochelys > Dermochelys coriacea. Next base: position 198,843,532 of record NC_050068.2, on the reverse strand, counting down.
TGAGCTTTGTAACAGTATACGACAATAGGTTCTAGTCGTTTGTCCCATTACAGCGAGAAGGCTGAATTTGCAGCTAACTAGTTAATGATGTAATTGGTAGTATTTGGTAGGAGAGGAGACATGGGAAACTATTTTGAGGCAGAAGATCATTGTGAAAGGCTGATATATGTACTTCAATTTCAAACAGGCATTACTGGTGTCGTCTTCTCACAGGGGAAGTTATTGACACTTGTACTTGCTTCCAAAACTAGAATTAATGTGCTCATCCCTAAATAATGTACTGTTGTAATATTTATATGGATGAATAGGGCCAAAATCCCTCTGTCATTTAGCAAAATGAGTCATATTTCATGCTTTTGGGGTCATCTGCCACTATATTTCACAGCTGTGAGATTTTGACCAGAAAAAAAATTAAGTGGGTGGGTGGCGGGGAAATGTTTACAGTGCTTTTGAAAAATAAACTTGTAGTATGCAAGTGACCTAAAATCAGTAGGACAATATTTGAATGACTTCTGCTGTCCAATCTCAACATCCAGTAATGGAGATAGGTTTCAGAGTAGCAGCCGTGTTAGTCTGTATTCGCAAAAAGAAAAGGAGTACTTGTGGCACCTTAGAGACTAACAAATTTATTAGAGCATAAGCTTTCGTGAGCTACAGCTCACTTCATCGGATGCATAGTAGCAGTATTGAAAATCAAATTTAGTACATGAGTTTTCTTGTTCAAATGTTTTTAATAGCAATCAGATGTGATATTAAATATCAATATTAAAAGACAACCCAGGAAAACTGTATAAGGCTATATACGCTATTCAGAATTATGAAGACATCATAAACTACGTAAACTTTGCTTATGTCCAGTGATATTATCAGAATATGTGTATAATATATGTAGCCTTATAATTCACAGTAATATGTGAAGTATTCTCTCTTTGGACTGTCTATTGTTTATTTCAGAGGCTCGCTATTTTCTTCCATTCCTGGAAAGCTGTGGTTTCTTTTATGTTACAGCAGTGAGTTTCAAGCTGACAAAGTATTGGAAGATTTGAATGAGCGAGAGCTGGAAGACTGAGAGAAAAAATTTAAATATTTTATTCACAATATAAATCACTTCAGTTTATCATGAAGACCAGATGACAACAAATTGCCTCAATCAAAGGTAATACCTAAGTGGATTTTTTCTAAAAAACTAATAACAGTCGACAGATCTGGAATGTGCACTCCATGAAAATATTTTTCCACTGTGGCTTTTCCAAAAAAACAGAAGTTCAAAGCTTAACTAGTACATGTTATAAAAGAACAAATTTACCATGACACTTAAAGACATGAGTCAGTGTGTTTGGCTTTTGGAAGGGGAGTTTATGTTACTTGTCAAGACAAGATTTGAAGCAAAGACATTTGTTTTTATATCATTTTCAGTAAAAAAGTTATCAATACTGTATTTGGCTGAATCCAAGTTATACTATGGTATGGCCCTTTCCACCTGAAGATCTCAAAGCACTTGATAAATATTAATTAATTAGAATTCACAACACTCCTACATGGTAAGCAAAGTATTAACATCCTCATTTTACAGATGGGGATACTGAGTCACAAAAATTTAAGTGATTTGACCCAAGTTTACCAGCAAGTCAGCAGCAGGTCTGGGAATAGAATCCAGGGGTCCTGACTCCCATGTTTTCGCTCTACTAAAGAATAGTCACTTTCGTTAGAGAGTTGCACAAGCAAAACAAATAGTCTTCAAGCAGAAAACAATGTGGAAAAGGTTCTAACATTCTATAGCTGGAACTAAATTTAATCTGTGTAACCGTGATTGTGATTATGTTCTAGACTTTGTGGTCTTTTTAGTGGTGGAACTTACAGGGTACAATGGCCACTTGACCAACACTTCACCTAATGAAACCATGGGGTAAAATCTGACTTTTTGGTCAGAGTGGCAGGTGTTTGTTTGTCTCACCCTTTTCCCTAATGACATTTGGTTGGAATCTGATTCCACCACATACTTTGACACAAATCTGCAAGATGCGTGCAATAAAATTTATTGTACCACCTACTGCATTGCTAACACCATTTTCTGCAGCCCCTGACTTCTCCCCACAGATCTCTCATCCAAGTATTAAATTCAGCTCAGCCCTCCTGGTACAGAATCTTAAATGTTGTATGAGAAGAAACACAGGACCAAGGGCAGGGCTAAAACTGACTCTTCTCACACAAACTATGTAGGTATATGTGACTAATGCACTAGAGTCCTGTTAATGGGTCTGGACCTTGGCAGAAAAATAGTTGCTAATTAAGGGCCAGATAACACCTGTCTCTCTGCCAGTGTGCAAGTGGGGCTGGGGAGAGAGTTCAAGGAATTTTGTCCCCTTAACCCACGTTCAGGCATAATCCTGATCCTTGTTCTCCCAGATTGGGTATCTCTAGCAATGCTGGCAGTGGGGTAAGGGCAGGTCCTGCCCCATTTCAATACCAGCCATTGTAACAGGCCTCATGCAGGGGCAGCACATGCTGCTGTGGTCCATGCCCCCACCTTACAATCTCTTGCAAGCGACAGAGAAAGATGTAATCATTAGGGAAGTCAAGAAACTCTGATTTGTAACCTTGATGATAGATAGAACAGGAGAGACCAAGAAAGCCAAGTATTTTAGGCATTGGGTAGACTCCATTGCCAGACACAGGATACCAGACAAGATGTGCCATTTGTCTGTTCTTGAATGGAATTTCCTATGTTCCTAATACCAAGCAAACTCTACTTATTTCTAATAGAGCAGCTTCGGGTTTTGTCGAGATGGTATGTAGCATATTCTTTCTCTCTCTTTGTAATTCTCAGAGCTCAGTTTAAACATTGTAAAGTAATTTATTTAGCAATATGAAGTTAATGAGACTCACAGGTCAGCAATTTGCTTTGCCATTTAAATAAGGGGTGAATCACTAAAGGCCTGGAAATTTGGTTTGGTTCAAGGTAAATTTAGAGGTTTCTCTGAAGCTTAGCTAAACTAACATGCACCTCCATGGGTTAGAAACTAGACTAAGGTTCTCACAAGATCAAGGCCAGGATTTTCAAAAGTGACTCGTGATTTTGTGTGCCCACCTTGATATATCTTAAAGGAGCCTGATCTTCAATCAGTGCTGAGTACCCTCATTCTGAAAATTGAGTACCTTTAAGGTGTCTCAAGTTTGGCAGTTTCACCTCTCTGCCTCAGTTGCTCCATTGGTAAAAGGGGTGAGGTAGTAATATTTACCTACGCTACCCCCCAGGAGTCCAGTTTCTGATTTCAATTACTTTGGTGTAACAGAGTTCGGAATCTGACCCAAAGTGTAATTAGTTAATGCTTAAGTGCTGACAGATATCGTGATCCTGTGTGTACTATAACTTGTGTATTGTCTGTAGGGCAGAGAACAAACTCTCATGCTCATTGCTAGACATAGTCCGGATACTTATTAGCAAAATAGATACCTTTTTTTTCTTTTTCTTTTTTTTTTTTCAGTTGAGGGTTTTTTCCAATATCACTAAATAAACTTAGCTGTGTTTAGCTGTGACTGGACAAGACACAGCTGAACATGTTGGCTTATATAGAGTGAGCTCAGCCCCCAACAATAGTTTAGTCAGAGTTGTTTTATGAATTTGTTTCTTTATAAGCATTTTTGATCAACAGTTGTTATATGACATTTTAGCTGGTCTACATTCTAAAAAGTTTATTAGTAATGGAACATCTCATTTTTTGTATTACCAAACTGTATTAGATCATCAACTTTTGAGATGGTCTGGATGCTGGAACAGAGGTTGAGGCAGATACTGCTGGCTGCAAGCTTAATCTCCTGGACAGAACCCTATGACAGTCCACACAGTAGACTCTAGGCAAGAGAGACTAGAACAACATGTGCCAGTTTGGATAGTATAGCTTAGAGAAGGAATCCTGAGGCTCTGTGGTGATTTGAAATCTGAGTCCATGGTTTGCACATGGCCCATGACTTTATAGCGGCTAAAAAATAAACCCTGGGTGCTCTTCTTCCTCACACAGACACACACACAAGCACACTTTGGAGTATTCAAAATCCAGATGCAGATCCACATGTGTTGGTTAAGGCAAGCTCTAACATCGTTCAGCTGTGCAGCCGACAGAAACTCCTGTGAGGAGGCTGCTGCTCCTGCACAGCTATAATCTAGCCAAGAACAGTGTATGCTTCTTCCTAAGTATTTTGCACAACTGCACCTAAGTGGCTGCTCATGTTCAGAAATGAAGGAAACAGTCAGTGAAAACCGTGATCTTTTCACGACACGACCACCACTGTTTAACCATTATACTAGCCAGTGTCATCCTACCTAAGGGTGCCTGGAAATCTGAGGCTGATAGAGACTGTACAATATGTAGTATGGTCCCAGAAAGGAATAGCCGCACCTGGAAACAACATAACGCTAATTGGCAGATGCTGGCATCATTCATAGCAGTAGTTCTTTCTCAAGGAGGTACCACAAATGAGGCTGTCTGGTTTACCCACAGGTAGCCAGATGTTTTTCTTGGCAGGCATCGGTATCACCAGTTATTTGGCATTGTGATTCTTGCCCATGTCTAGCCTTTCTTATTTTTGCTGATGAGAAAGGACAGGCTTGTGGCTAAGGCACTGGACTGGGGATTAGGTGAGGTGGGTTCTGTTCTGAGCTCTGACAGGCTTCTCTGCATCTTTGATCAAGTCACTTATGCCAGACTTTTCAAAACTGCGCAGGCATCCATAAATGGATGGGATCAGAGTTTCAAAAGAGCAAAGCTTCCATTTAGGCAAGCTTGAAGAAGCTCTTTGGAAAATCTGGCCACAAGTGTCACAGTGGGAGCTGCTGGGGTGCTGAGCACCTGTGTAAAAATGGCTCTTATTGAGAAGCCTATTGTGGGAATTGAGTTCTTCTGTTTGCCCCAGTTGCAGGTGCTGAGCACTTGAAAATCCGTCTTTGAGCTGTTTTAAAAATCTGGTCCCGCATCTCTCTTTGCCTCAGTTTCTGGTAAAATGGGGGTAATACTATTTCCCAGCGTGCTTGTGAGGATAAGTTCATTGATATACTGTATGTAAGATGCTCAGATGCCTCTTCAGCAAGGGAAGGGAGTTGCACTTTTTAGTATAATACCTTTCCAGACATACCAATCATCTGTGTTAGCAGAAGTGTGTTCAAGGGACTGCAGCAGGATACTGGGAGTCAGGGCTAGCTCTATGTGAAATTCACATTTCTGCTGTTTTGCAGATTTTTCATCTATTATTATTATTATTTGTCTTGTGGAAGCACGTAGGGGCCTCACTGGTGGACCAGGGCCACAATGTGCTAGGCGCTATACAAACACACAACAAAAAGACAATGCCTGCCCAAAGAGCTCATAATCTAAGTTTAAGACAAGAGACAAGTGAATATGACAAACAGATGGGGGAGCACAGGGTAAATGGTTAAATACCATCCTACTTCCCATTTTCTTTCACTTGAGTTTACAAGCCCACCTTTAAGATTTGCTTTATTCAGCATTTCTATCAAAAATTGGCTATTTTCATATCAGATGTGCAAAAATTGTAATTCCTCACTTGTTTTTTTTATTTTTAAATCAAAGACCATCTTGGCTTAGGAAATGAGCCATTTTTCATTCACTAGAGGCTTGGTATACCCCCAAACTGGGAGATCTGGAAGATTCTGTGTTTCCTGTAGCATATGCTATCAACAGAGGCATCTGCTGGTCTTTCTTCCACTCACCACACCTCCTCTTCTCCTGGCAGCATGGGTCTCACATGAATCATAGAATCATAGAATATCAGGGTTGGAAGGGACCCCAGAAGGTCATCTAGTCCAACCCCCTGCTCAAAGCAGGACCAAGTCCCAGTTAAATCATCCTAGCCAGGGCTTTGTCAAGCCTGACCTTAAATCATATGAATAAATGATTAAATCTTTGATCATATAAATAAATGATTGAATCAATAATCAATTGAATCAATAAATGATTGAATCATCAAATAAATGATTAAACCTTGAATCATGGCACCATTACCTTCCTTCCTACAAATAGGCCACACCTCACTTTTCTATTCTTTTCCCTCTGGCACTATCAGAACCAGTCTGAGATAATGCTACACAGAATTTTCTCATAGATCTGCTGAAGGATATCATGCGTAATGGCTGTCTTCTGGCTACATTTGCTAAACACAAGATACCTCAAATGCACAGTGTTTTCAGAGAAGGGAGAATGACAATTTTAGGACCACTGTTCTTTTTGGCCCCTTTGCTGTCCATTGGGATTAAAGGCGGGTTTGGATAATAACCATTTATCATTCAAGTGGAGGAATGCTGCAAATATTTTACAGTGCATAGCAATACCACAAAGCAATTTAGGACAGGAAGTGAAAAACCAAAATGTTGTGTCCAATGTAAATTACATGTGGTTTCTATGGAAGCAAAATAAATACACACATTGGAATTTGGCCATGATGATGACAATAAGTCCTCTAGTCTTGTGAAAAGTACTATAAGGTCAATAGAAGACAACTGTTGAAAACTGTAGTTTCACATGTCAAACAGCAGATGGCACTTCCAGCAGCCCATCTTCCCTAGTGCCATGCTGGGACATTCATTGCTTCAGGCTGACTCCAAGATAAAAGCACCACTTACTGTATTGCTAAAACCACTTCCTGTGGCACCCGAGTTTTCCATAAGGATTTCTCATTCAAGTCTTGAATTCAACCCAACCCTCCGTAATGTAGAAACTTAAATGCTGTGCAAGAAGAATTACACTGCAAGTCTTGTGTTACTGTAGAAGCTCAGAGTTACGAACCCCAGTTATGAATTGACTCATCAACCACACGCCTTCTTTGGAATCGGAAGTACGCAATCAGGCAGCAGCAGAGACCAAAAAAAGAAAAAAGAACAGATACAGTACAGTACTGTGTTAAACATAAACTACTAAAAAAATAAGGAAAAGTTAAAAAAATATTTGAAAAGGTAAGGAAACTTTCTGTGCTTGTTTCATTTAAATTAAGATGGTTAAAAGCAGCATTTTTCTTCTGCATGGTAAAGTTTCAAAGCTGTATTCAGTCAATGTTCAGCTATAAACTTTTGAAAGAACAACCATAACATTTTGCTCAGAGTTAAGAAAACCCTCCATTTCCGAGGTGTTTGTAACTGAGGTTCTGCTGTATTTCTACCAGTGTCAGGATAAAAACAGCAGAAGAGCGCAGCAGTAGTGTGACAAGCGTTACTGTGTTTTAAAATATCTAGTGAAATAAAACCTTGTTATTGTAACAGTTTTGAGATCAAGTTTACTACAGTATAAGCAACATTATACAAGAGTGTTTTATAGAGTGAGGAGTGATTTTAAACAGCTCAGCGAGACAAAAAGTTTCTTATTACAATGATTGTTATCTTATGTGTTGGAGCAAGGGAAGGAGGAAAGGATGGGCTGGTGCTTCTTGGGTCTGAGCTTACAGGGTACTGAATGCCTCTGTGGAAATGCTAAGTAACTTCAGGCCCCGTTAGCTATGGTGGGAATTTAAGGACTACAGTATCCATGAGCTCAGCACTTTGCAGAATCAGGCCTTTTGTCTATGAATTTTCACTGAGTTACAAGAACATCTGTCAAAATACACCTAATGGATTTTTATATATACGTGTGTGTGTGTGTGTGTTTCCTCATTTTCACATAACAAACAATGTGTAGCAAGAATAAAGGCACAACAGCTGGGAGAATATCTCCAACTGTTCACAAATATATGCTCCCATAAATAATTCTATTTGCTTTGCCTGTGTTTTGTGTTGACTTTCAGTGAATATTCTAGATTAGTGTTAGGAATGGTGTTGGAAACAACATTTCAAGTGAATATTAGAGGATGCTCATTGCAAGTGAATTCTGAACTCCTTAAGGGGAGTATTTATTTCTGAAATCTGATTCAAAGAATTATATTTATCCAATTGGGAAACAGAGACCATAGAAGCTATATGCCCTATCAAAATTAACCAACACTTTGTATTTCAGGGGCTAAGTATTTGCAACTAGCTGCTCATGAACAATCTACAGTCAATGATCAAAGTGCATCGGGTCTTTAAAAAACAAAACCTTAAAAATGATTTAGTAGTTTCACAGTGCACAAAAACAGAAATTTTAGGGCTTCAAATGATTGTTTCCCTGTGACCAAAAATCTGCCTTGCTTTTCAAGATGCAGTTTTACTACAATAAATGATACATAGATATTATTTCCAATTTCATATGACCATGGACTTTGGCTAGTGAACGTGGGCAGCAACTAATTTTTGTATGCAAACTTATGGCACAATAAAATGATGTTTGGGTCAGTGATGGCTTAAGCATGTAAGCCTAGATCCTCAAGGGTATTTAGGCACTTAACTTCCATTGAAATCGATGGAAGTTAGGAGCCTAAATATCTTTAAGGATCTGGGCCTCACTGACACAATAAAGCATGTAATTTCTGAGAGAGCAAATAACGGTCTATAGGCATCTCTCTGGTTGGGCACTGGGAATTCTTGGGCAATGGCAACTGTGAAAGACAGTGTAGCATAGCTCAAATAGAGTCATGGTATGTGGAACTGGGGAGAACTGTAGGAGTCTCCATGACAGGCACAGAACTGCCTTTGGCTGCAGGAGGAACCCCTGGGGCGATAAATTAGCATCCTTCCCCTCCCATAGGTATTTCCTAAGGAAGAAGTGATCTGGACCATGGCAACTGGAGGAGGAAAGGACCTCCAGCTCTTACTCCATCTTGGACATCTTCCTGCCAGTTCAGGGTCCTTCACTGGAGAATATACTGTAGTGCTATTCATCAGCAAGGCCTTGACATGAACCCTTATGGTTACTGCCTCGCCCATTCACACAGGGACTGCTAAAAAGTGCACAAGTGCAGTAGTGACTATGATCCTGCAGGCAGGTAGTGATATTTGAAGTATACAATCGTCGAGTGTTTACAAGTCATCTACAGCTACACACTGGAAATTGTTCCCTGGGCAATTGTTTTTGTTTCAAAATAGGTTAAAGTGATCCCTGGGAGTTTTTGCCAGAGCTGCCTTGGAAAGTTCACTTACTAGCATTGCTTTGGTTTTATTTCAAAAATGTCTTGACAAATACTGACATTTTTTGGAACCGTTAAAGCACAAAAGATTTATTCCTAAAGACCTAAATTGTCATTTTTTCCCCCAGCAAACAACGTGATGTGCTACTATGGTAATTTCTAGCCACTGGTTGAAAGGGAATGAGCTCAGAATGCTGTTTTTTATTTTTTTTTAAAATGTATTTTATGTGGATTTTAATGCTGGTGGGAAGTACTGAATTAACTGCTCTGTAGATTTAAGTTCACCCTTCATCCACAAAACAGGTAAAGTAAGGACACTGCAATGTAAGCTTCCCCTATTAGACTGCCTCTGTTCCTCAACCCTGATGCAGAGTGACCACCTTGTAATTCCTTTGCTGAGGCTGCCAAAAAGGACCGCATTTGTTGGTTTTATTCTAGTGACCTGTGTCTGCTGAGAGATGGACTAGGACTAGGATCACTGATTTCACTCTCCATAGAAATGCTGAGCAATTGAACAGTTCTGAGGGTTTGGGGGGATTAAGCCAAATTTGGAGTAAAATTCTGCTCTTCGGGCCAGGAAAGAGATCAGCTCTGATATCCCTGTGCTGACTGGAATTCCATGCAAGGTGGGGAGAACAGAACAGCAGAGCAGCTATCATTTGTGTAGCTATGAGACCTGAATTTTTACCTAGCTTCCTTCAGTCAGATTTGATGGTCTACAATTTGAGTAGCCATGGGACCTTACCATTTTCAATTATGTTCTTTTAAAAATTATATTGAATAAATCTGAGGCAATATCAGTACCTTTATTGGAGAGGTTGTAATATTTTTTTGTTACTTCAGTTCATTACAAAGGGGGTCTTGTTGGGCTCTTGATTGAGTTTTGGATGTGTGGATAGCAGCAATGGCCAAAAATGCTTTTCTCCAAGTTCTCTTAACTTGAAGGTCAAGTGCAGACCATACCACAGTTATCTGTGCCTTCCTCACCTCCAGAGAAGATTGCTGGTGTAGTGTAGAATGAGGCTCCCCACTTACTTAGCAGGGAGTGGACGATACAGATGTTCCAAAGAACAGTTTATTTCTGGCTTCTACTCAATGTGTTAGTTTTGACTTATATTGTGTGCCCTTTGTGAATTGGGTCCTGTGTACCCTAAATGCCACCTCTCTCTCCATGATATCCTTGACAGTTGAGATCAACTGAGATGCTTGACCTGAATGTCCCTAGATTTGTGCATCAGGGGCATGGTGGATAGATTTTTCTCAGCAAAAACCTCTTGACTGTGGAACCTGCTTTCCCACCCCCACCCCCCCAGCTTGGTCTGAAATAGCCGAAATTTATTGAGCTTCTCAACAGGCAGCATAAGCTGTTTACACAGGACTTTCCTTAGGGGGTCAGGGAAGATGAGCTTAGGTTGGGATGCTCTCCCCCAGTGTCATTTGTTTAATGATCTGTAAATATGGACCTTTTATAGCAATTTTAAAATGTTACACTTTGGGGTGACCTAGAATGTTTGTGACTGAGAATACTTTAAGAAACGTTTGAAAAAATCAGTGCGTAATCGCTACATACACGGTCCTCTTGGAGAAGAGGCACAAGGTGTGGTTTTAGTATATTATGCATGATGGAGGGATGCACTAACTGAACAGTCTGGTAAATCACTGGGCTGGCAAGATGTGAGATGTTTGACAGAATGTTTCTAACCTCCTTGGAATTCAGTATTGTTTTTGAGTGCCCTTCTGTTGAACTCGGTGTAGGTGTGGATGAGACCCTGTAATGAATGATGTCCACATACATGCACAGACACCACAGTCATCCGCTTATTGCATACATGCAGCACTGGGAATAGGATTTACGACCTTTGCCTCGACAAACACAGCTGCTCCCCAAACTGTAGGCTCTGCAGCCAGCAGAGGGAACTGATAAACACTCAAACAGGTCTGATTTCCCTCCCCCACCCCATTCCCACACCCTGCCATCTAGAAGAGGGCACTGGTTCACACTTACTTTCAAGAAGAGACCCTTACATCTAACCCCTCAGCAGTTTACCCTTACATGCCAGATGCACTAAATTTTATTTAGCTGGCTTCTGCCATGAAATATAAACTTTTGCACCAGATCTTAGTACATTAAAAGATGCCCATTTGCGAAATGGTGATATAATCCGATCATACAATTGACAGATTAAATTCATTATACACCAAAGTAATATGAGAAAGCATTGCTACATTTCAGTAATATATGAATAAAGACCAAGCAGAATTATTTATTGGTGTGTCGTGTATCCATGACTGCAGAGATCAGGCCTAGCTGTTATATAGCTCAATCACATGGGGCTCCGGGGCTAGAATCCTGTCAGTCAGGTGCATATGTGTAGTCCTGTACAACGTAACAGTGGCTCTCCAAGCTACTTTATTCTTTTCAGGAGTCTGATTTGTCTTGTGTACCCCCAAGTTTCACCTCACTTAAAAACTACTTGCTAACAAAATCTGACATAAAAATACAGAAGTGTCACAGCACACTGTTACTGAGAAATTGCTTATGTTCTTATTTTTACCATATAATTATAAAATAAATCAAGTGGAACACAAATATTGTATTTACATTTCAGTGTATAGCAGATAGAGCAGAATAAACAATTCATTGTCTGTATGAAATTTTAGTTTGTACTGACTTTGCTAGTGCTTTTCATATAGCTTATTGTAAAACTAGGCAAATATCTAGATAAACGGGTGTACCCCTGGAAGACCTCTTCCTATCCCCCGAGTATATGTACCCCTGATTTAAGCAAAAGAAGAATTCCCTTGGCTGCTGCCAGTAGTAGATCCCTTATCCTCTTTGAGGACATGCCACAAGAGGGCAACATCATTCACTCACATACTCCCAGGATATCATAGCAGGAATATTAGGAAGCATTCAATATAGTTATTTATTATTTTAAATCTCCTTAATTTTAATAAAAAATGGAACAAGCAGCCAATGTTCCACTGTCCTTTTTTGTTGCCTGGCGTAGCCCTTCCTAATAATCTGATGACCAAATGTTATTCTCAGAAGTGCAACATTTGTGAGAATAGAAAATTATCTCCCAGAAGGGCAAAGAATCCAGGAACACAGAGTCGCTTTTATGTCAAGAAACTGTGTAGTAATAGCAGAACGTGTGGATGTTAAAGTTCAGGGTAAAATTCAGCCCTTTGCTGGCTGAGATGTGTAAAATAAGTGATGGTAGAGGGGTGAAAAATTCCTGAGCTGCTCTGTCTGTATACTGCAGAGTAGATGGGGTGCGTGGGTGCTACTTATTCCTTCTGCAGAAGTGGATAGCTTGCACTCTCTGCAGTGTCTGCAGCTAGACAGTGGCCAAGTAGCCTGGTCATTTTCCCCAAACTGGACAGAATACCCTCCTCTCCCCCTGGAGCTGTAGAATATGGATGGACAAGTTAACCAACCTTTCCCCCTAGCACTCAAGGGTGTTTTTCTAAGTTGATCAAAAGAACTAACAAAACTGTGCCATAACCCAGATCCATTAATGCTGTAATAATATAGACAACGGAAACACCCACGTGATTCTCAGGGTACAAATCTGAGAGGTACAGGCTAGTTCTCCACAGTCAGCACTTAAGTCTCTTGGTCAACTTCATTATAATCTCTATAAACCCTTTTGTTTCAAACTGATTCGCAGCTCTTTGATTCCTTTGCAGACTCTACATTTATACCTATTCCTTAGCTTATTCTGCGGTACTTCAAGGTGCATTACAAACTGCTATCTTCCTTCACCAGGTCATTTGCACCAGATGCTTGGTCTTGGTTCTTCCTATTCTAATAAATAGCATTTCTTATTAGTGTTACTGATCTTTTAATTGTCTGTCTCACATGCTCAGAGTTCTGTCCCAGTGAAAACTTTTATTTTAAAAAAAGAGGAGACAGTGTCCCCAAAGGCTGCTATGACAATTACTTCTTAGACCAAACATCAGCATATGATAGACATCCAACAAATGGGGACAGGCAGCACTAGCTCACTTCAGTTTCCTCCCAAATAAGTATTTCTCCACAGAACTATGGACTATTGCATATGCCAACAGCCAACCAGAGTCTGACACTCTCATTTGTCTCCTCATATTTATCCACCATTTTAGACACAGACATGGGAGCCATACTTCTTTCTCATATGCTGTTTTTCAGCGAGCTGAGGGTCAGGGAAAGAGTATTTCAAGTTTACATACTGCACATGAGGAGGAGGTTCAAAATTCATGAGACATTGATTCTCCCCTCCACCTTTCTTTTAGGACAGTGCAGTTGTAGAAATTCAATGTTAAAATTGTGTGCTCTCATAAACGGGATTTGGGAACCCAGACTTTAGGGAAAGGGCAAAGAATTTTTTTGGTATTGTCATGTCAGTTACAGAGATGTTACCAGGGAGAGAGTGTAAAAAGAATGAGTGCTTTGGAATTGCTTTGCACAATAGCAAGGAGCTCCACCAAAGACTGCAGAAGGGCAGAGGATGGAAATTTGCTCCCATATTTCTCACCCCAGTGTCAGTCTCTGCCAAAAATATTAATCTAATTACCATGCTATTGTGCAAACTCATAATAATAACATGATGTATGTAATACTCAGCATATAAATAATTTTGCATAAACACCTCCCACTTTCTATCTGAACTTAATTTTTAAGGTTTATCATTACTTAGTTGTCAAGTACCAACTGTAGTATGTGTGTATCACTCACAATGTCTTGGCTATTGATTGTAGATAGAGGGACCTGTGTTTGCTCATTCTGCCTGAGGTGGCTCAGGCCTAAGGAACCAAAGTGGGGGATGCACAGTGGATAAGAAAAGATGATTTTCTGGTTAAAGCACTAGGCTGGGGCCCAGAAGAACTGGGTTCAAGTCCCTCTTCTGCTACAGATTTCCTGCATGATCATGAGCAAGTCACTTAGTCTCTCTGGGCCTCCATTCCCCACTTGTAAAAATGAAGGGGATCAATACTTCCCTATCTTACACAGGTGTTGTGAGGATAAATTCATGAATGTTTATGAGGCTCTCTGATACCACAGAGATGTTGATTAGTATCTACAGAGTAAGTATATGGTTTAGCCTGTGTAACTAGGTGTCTGATACAAAGGCCCTTGACATCAGTGGGAGTTTTCCCTTTGATTTCAATGGACTTCAGATCAGTCCCTTAATGAATAGTATTAAAATATAGGTACAGCCACTACAGGGAATGACTGGACATGTCCACCCCAACATTTTTCTGTCTTCATTATGTCCCTTCAATGTGGCTTTAAGATTAATGCATTCTGTCAACTCGGGGGTGTGGGGGGGGTTATACCATGCTCATTGCACTCATATCTGAGCACCTGTTTCCACTGCCACTTCCATTTTTTTTAATGTATCTGCACTACTGTTTTTAAAAGACTGGGTGCAGTGCTTAATTTGTGCCAGGGCTTGCCACGGTGGAGCCCTAGCACTTCTAGGCTTGGCAGTCAATAGCCCCAGCACCTTGGGGCTTGCTGCATCGGTTCTGAATATAAAAAACTTGAGCCACAGCACCTCTTTCATTACAAATTAAGCACTGATTGGGTGCATCTATGGGTGTGCTTTTGGTGTTCAAACTGAACTGTATTATTTGCTCTCAGAGCAGAAATTGGTCTTCAGTTTTCATTTCAATACCAGGAAAAATGAGGGCTGTGTTACAAACCTTGAAAGCACATGTCTAGAAGGGTAACTTCTCTTGGTTCCCTTCTGCATTCAATTTTCTTTAGTCCACTGCTATGAAATGATGCTCAGCTGAATTAACTGCCCATTTTAAAGGATAAATTGCCCTCAGGAGATTTTAGTTTAGTTTAAATAGACACACAGTTTTTATGATATGTTCTAGGATGTATTTTCATATGCAAAAATAACACATTTCACCCCAATCTCGACTAAAAGGTACTTCAGTGCATGCAAATGTTCTGTGCCAAATGTATTTTGTGCTGTGTTTCTTCCTGGGAATTGCCCTAACAGGTAAGGCAACACAGTTCATGAGAACCGAGACTTCGTGGTAGGATTTTATTTTAAGCTAAATTCTACAAACAATACATTCTTAACATTCTATTTTCTATGTTCTTCCGTACAAAAATACCAAATGTAAAGTAGGAAAATAGAATTTGCAACACAAGTTAGAATGTCAGTTAGGGAAAAACCTATTAGGCTTTCTTTGTAAGTCTCGTGGAGGAAGTTTATATGGATTAATTGTTTTTCAAAAAGAACAGGTTTTACTCCAACTTAAGCATGCTGTGGAATGTACTGTATTTTGTTCTTAGTAGCAACCTCAGGGTTTTTTTATTTTTTTAAACACTTATGTAACCTTTCAAGGAAACAGTTGAAGATGTTGATTTTTTTTATACTCATTTAAAAGATAAAATAGATAATGCGTAAGATGTAGGACAGATCTAGATACACTACACAGAAAACAGTAGCATGAACAGTTATGCTGAGGTTATAAAATTCTATCGTAGCTACTGTATTTGTAGCTATTGTGCAGAGGTGGTTATTTATAAAAAGACATTTTGTCTTAAAAAAAAAGTCTCAGGAAAGAAAGCAAAGCATTACTTGAAAAGGAGCTCTTTGGCTACAATGAAGAAAATACCAGCTTTTAACTGCAGAAATGTACTACCTACAGAGTATGTGCATAGTAGGTACAATCAACATCTACTGTTCATATAATATTTATTACTGATTTCTCTCCTTGCTGAATACTATGGAGGCATTCTAGGATTAGGATTTGTATGATGGAATTTATTTAAACTGGTGACCGTGTGTTAAAAATACCCTGACTCACAACTTGAGAAACTGGTACAGATCATTTAGATTCATCTCTGGGAGGTTGGACAGATGAACAGAGAGCAAAGTAAAAACATTTTTAAAAAATATTTTTTGCTTTAATATGTTTAGCTTCTTAACTATCACATTTAGGCTAAAATATTTGATCTCTTTAATATTCTCTTCTTATAACATTTGAAATATATATATATATATATAGACAACTTTATGTATCATATAGAAACATAGTTCAAACAGCTATAGATATAATGAAATTCATCAACACAGTGCTTTTATACATAATGTCCTGTTGCAAAAGGTGGAATTTTGGTCAGAAGTATGTTCTTAAATCATGTTTAGTCCCAGATGGTGAATTTCCTTCCCCCCTTTCTAACATCCACCTGATTATTGTTCCTCTGTGAAGGCAGTAGTTCAAATATGTTTTTTTCCAAAGCAGTAAAACCTGAATCAGAAGATTTGCTGAAGCTGTCTTGTACATTTCAAAAACATCCCCAAATGACCACCAGGCCTTTTGAGTGTACTGTATATTTTAAGGGAAAATGTTAGGCAGCTTTAAAGTGCACTTTTGTTGACAGTTTTGACTGGGCTACCCTCACTGAGATGAAAAATATTAACAGGATAAAAATTGTTTAAAATTTGACTGGCTATAGTACTGAACTTTTCAATATCAATCAGAACAGAAAAGAAAAGCTTTTCCCAGTCACATATGTTAGTCTTTCTCAGCAAGAAATGTTTTCATTTCATTGCTAAAACAACAGTAGTTACTAACCTAAATGTCAGATGGCTTGACATCTGAAAAAAGCTCCACCAAAACCACATAGCAAGACAGTGGTTCAGCTGACACTGAGACTTCCTCAAAACTAGCCTGGTAGAATAGAAGCCTGAAGTAGCAATAGCCTTACCTTGAGTGCACAAGTTCCAAGGAGAGGAGATGACTGGTTCGCAACAGTGGAGGACTGTGAAAGTGCTCTGATCAGCTGCTGGTAGCATGCACTTGGCTTTTATGTGCAGGTGGGAGGAGCTACTCCTTACAGTAGGTGGGCAGTGAAGAAAGCAAGCAGTCAGAACTCAAAAGGCACTGTACAATAGATTCTGTTCTTCAGGGAGTGAGAGGGAGGGGTGAAAGAGAGAAGGGGAGAGAGAGAGAGAGAGAGAGAGAGTTTGAATGGCATCACAGAGGAAGAAAAGCCTGATTTATTTGTTTTTATTACTCATGATTATAGCATTTATATTATTCCTCTCTAACTGGTACATTGTTCCAGTATATCATATATGAAGGTCCCACTTCACTTACTTTTAAGGACTTTTATATCAATAGGATAATAATCCAAAGTAGTTAGCAGAAGACGAGATAATTCTCTTCATAGATTCTCCTTCATAGAAGAAAGCAGCCTCTTGATCCTGAAATTCCCTACTACACAGTGATTGGGCTTTCCTTATAGTCCATATCACCACTAGAATCATTATTCCTGAATACTCCTCATTTTCTCTCTGCTGTGCTACCTGAATTTTTCTTGATGCAGGGGCAGCGTGCATCAGCTGAATTCACCTTAGTTTGGAGCAGTTTGATTGGTCCTTGTGTCTACATTCCAAACAATTTTCACCGTGTCATATCGTCAAAAAGCAAGTGTAGCCAAAAGGAATACTACTTGTGGTTTCTGTGTAAAATTATGCATTGTTCGTTCAGTGCATTCACTGCTTTCAGAACGTGGGAGCAGACTTCACAGTGTCTAGGGACATCCATTCATTGACTGGATTCTCAAGATGAAACAGATACTGTGTATACAGCTTCAGTGGATTGATTCTTTATCTTTACAGTCCCTAGTATAATGGGGCCTTGATCCTGACTGAGGCCCCTGGGTGCTGCCGTAATACAAATGAATATGTGATAATACAATGTTCAAAATTGTTCTAAATAGAACACTAACAAATGCAATGAATGTGGAGAGTGATGTGTATAGATCTGCTTGGGGGCCAAAGCAGGTGGAGCAAAGTAAGGAGATAGAACAGTAGTGCAACCATATTGAAGTTTGGGGAGCACCAGTATTGAGAGTAAATGAGTCTTGTTGACACAGTGTGTGGGACAGACCTCAGCTGAAGAGGAAGCAGCTGGGTGAGACATGTCCCCCTCTCTCCTCCCCCAAATTGGTGTGTGCATGAGATAAGGGAGTAGGAGTATATAACTTCACAGGGAAGGATAAAGGAAGTCCATGATGAAGGTCGGTTATGACACGGTACCACTTCTTGATCTGAGACAAGTCTGGCCACCCAACGTGCTGGATATCGAGACTCTGGATGCTTGTAGGGCCTGTACACTTGTGCTAACCACTTGAAACCTGGGTCCTAATGCTCCTGAATCCATATTAAGGAACCTATTTAGAGGTTCCCTGATTTCCAAAAGTGCTGAGCGCTTCCAGCTTCCGCTGATGTAAAGGGAGGTGTAGGCAATAACTTCAGTGAATGCGGGCTCCTGGACCGAAGATTTTTGTGTTAGGGGAAACAGCTAAAGTCTTAATGAGGTGAAAAATAGTGAATTCAAAGTAGTCATCCACTCTCATCCCCTTTCTTTTCCTCTCCTCTCTACCGGTAACTTAATGAGACATTTATTCAGTAGCTGAGCTGACTCAGCTCTTTCTTCTAACCCCAAAGAATGAGTGCCATGCAGTTTACGGTGTTTTTCTCTTTTTGGATGAGAATTTAGACACTGAGCTCCTGTTTACGTGAATGTTAATGGTCCCAGGTCTTTTTATTTTATTTTATGTTCAGCTGTTTGCCTCAATGTCCTTGGCGAAAATGTCCCCTCCAACTGTGTGCACTGTTTAGTTGTTCTGTTCCATCCCAGAGATAACTGCCTTGTATTTGTGGTGTATGTGAATGGTCTGTAGATTTGTGCCCTTCACAATGAAAGGAATTCTATACTTTATTATTAATAATTATAATAATTGAATTGTTGTTGGATAAGTTAACAGATTTCTATTGCTAATTGTAACTGAAATTTCCATTATTATTTTATTTTTATAGCACCAAAAATTGCACTTTGATATATTACAGTAGACATAAAAAACCAGGGTCCCTGCCATGAAGGTCTTACAGTCCAACTTTAGACATGTTACATCAAGTGGTGGTAACAAATAATGAAGAAGGAATGGGGTGAGGAAGGATGAAGGGTTATTGCAATAAGATCACATGGTTAGTCAGTTTAGGTATGTGTACATCATGGCAGATAAATTAAATTATGCACTTTATACCCAATACTAATCATTCCCCACAAAACTGGGACTATATTCAGTTGATGTGTAAAACAAGTAAGCAGTTCTCTGCTAGTAAAAATCTGCGTCAAGATTTTCAAAAACAGGAGTCTAACTTTAGGCACCCAATTCCTTATTCCGGTACCTAAATCAATGGCCTGGTTTTCAAAAATGCTGGAGCTCCTAGCAACTCCTTTAAAGTCATCGGACACTGCTGGATGCTTGGCATCTTGGAAAATCAAGCTTCTTCTTTGGGAACCTAAATATGGATCAGAATCAACATGACTAGTGTGGTTTTGCTGAACTCTGTGTGTTTTAACCAGTTCAGTTACACGTGATTCAGCGCTCTAGTACCGAGACAGCCCTAGAGTCCGGTTCTGTCGGTGACACTAACTTTTACTAAGGGAATAGGCTGAGAGGCAAGTGCATGGCACCTCTTTGCCATTCAGTAAATCTGTCCTTGTGGGTGGGAAAGCACGTGCTGTGCTCTGTAGCAAAGGGTGCTTTGGACAAGCTCCCCATAGCCCCAGGAGACACTGCTTACCTCCAGTACCAATGTCTTTGGGAGCTCCCACTGGGGCAGTGCATATCACAGGAGTCTACCAAGCAGGTGCTTTCTAGCTTTCATAACATGGTAATTCACTATAATGACTACTTCTAAAAGAGTATTAATAAAGTCTACAGTACATGGCATACAGAATATGAAAAGACACCCTTTGGGGGCCATTAGGAGGATAAATTACTACAAAGCTTTCTTTACAGGCTTCAGATCTGATATTAAATGTATTTTCCCTTTTGCCTTTAAATCAATGGCTTCTATTAAATTAAATGGTCCCTGGGGCTTTCACGCTAAAGGACATGGTGGGCGGCATCAGTTTTTAAATGTAGGGTAAAACTGCAGCTGTATAAATGAGTGGCTACTAATTGAGGGTCTTTTAAATAGAAATGTACAGTACGTGATCCAACTATTTTTAATAATAACTTTGCATTGTTTTAGAGGGCAGTGATCCTGTTTTCAAATGGATGAATTGGTTCCAGTAAAGGAACTGGTTTGTTCCTGAGAAGTCTTTTTAATCACCTCTAAGGCTAGGCCATATTCCCTACTGCGTAACTTGAGTTTTACCCCATTGTAACATAGTTGAAATCAGCAGAGCTGCACCACTGTAAACTGTAGTAAAACAGGTTTCAGAGTAGCAGCGGTGTTAGTCTGTATCCGTAAAAAGAAAAGGAGTACTTGTGGCACCTTAGAGACTAACAAATTTATTAGAGCATAAGCTTTCGTGAGCTACAGTTCACTTCATCACTTCAGTATGCATCCAATGAAGTGAGCTCACGAAAGCTTATGCTCTAATAAATTTGTTAGTCTCTAAGGTGCCACAAGTACTCCTTTTCCTTTTTTTTTTTTTTGCAGTAAAACAGTAGTGAATCAGGTCCTCTATGTGTTTCTAAGATTACCTTGGGTTTGTTCAAAGAAAAATGACAAGGGTGTTTGCTGTGAGTTCCACAGAGATAATTGTAGTCTTGAAGCTGAAGAAATATGCTTAGATTAAATATATTAATAAACAAAGTATTTAGACATAACAATCTCTTTACTGACAGTCTTCAGTTGAAGGTCCATGCTAGGAAAGTCACCTGATAGGAGAATTTGTTGGATCAACTGAGGAAATTTGGCTAAAGGAGGACAGATGGTATGAATGGATGGCAGGTTGTCCCTTAGGAAAGAAATGATGGATTACATAACATCACAATAGGTGGCTAATATTACTAAGAGTGATAGTTACAAGAATTGGATTTCAGAGCAGTTGAATAGTGCTGTAACTGACAGACTATTGGAAGCCAAGGGGAAAAAACAGAAACTGTTAAAGCAAACCAGATAGGATCACAGGTGCCTTCCAATGTACAGTAGAGATAAGATAATAGTAACCTCATATGGTAAAAGTCCACACTTCCAACATCTTTTATGGCGCACCACATTTTTAAAAATACTTTTCAGATTTGTTCATGATGTTTATTATCATAAAGTCATTCAGAAAAGCCTGCAGGTAATATTTTGTTAATGTACAAAACCCTTGTGGAAAGGAATTATTCCTTTCATTTTATTTATTGACTGTAGTACGGAAGATATTAATGATTTCTCCTCTTGTCTAAAAGTATATTTATTAACGTGTGGTTTCAGGCAATATTCCATCTTCTGTCATGTTTCCCATCGTTATAAGCTCTCCCAAAGTCTTTCAGACAGATTTGCCTTTTAAAAGATTAATGCTACAGTGCTGCACTTTATATAGAACGACAAAGTTTACAGTGAGGATCCACAAACCTAGAGGGAAAGTACGAGAAGAGAGGGAGCACACCATGTTTTTCAAAGTTCCAGATCATGAATTATTGATTTATTTTGCCTCCTCTGTCCCCTTGATCTTACCCTGGATGGTATCATTCAGAAGTTACTTGTTAAACTTGACTAGGGTCCTGCCAGAGTACCACCCATATGCCAATCCAATACTGGATCAGAAATTAGAATAAACTGTGAAACTTCAGGTCATGTGTTCTGGGTGACTCTATATTGGGGGATGAAAGTCAACTGTGAGAGGCAAATTTAGATAAGACTCCCACAATACCCAACAAATATTGCTCAAGTGAGACAAGGTTCAGGCCACATCTGGCAACATGATTGACAGAAGCAATGATGGAAGAACTGAGAAGAGCTTATATGGAACGTTCAGTTTCCATAAGTGATGTCCTTTTGCATGCATCTGGCCTACTCTGACCCTGTTTAGCTTTGTTTGCCTCAAGTAATAAGATGTGAAAGTCATAAAAGTTCTAACAATTGGAAAATGCTAGAACCTTTCTCTTCCAGCTGCTTAAACCAGTCTCCCAAAAACCTATATATTGTATTTTTGTATTGTACTTAATTGTTTGCATTGTTTGTATCCCACATGAACTATATCTTTACAGTCGTATAACAGATAGAGATCTCTAATGATATCCAAAGGTTAAAAATAGAAGCTAGACATATCCAGATGAGAAATAAAGTGCAAATTGTTAACAGTGAGGATAATTAACCATTAGTACAACATACCTAGGGATGAGGTTGATTTTCCACCACTTGCAGTCTTTAAGTCGAGACTGGATATCTTTCTAAAACAGCTGGAACAGAAGTTATGGGCTTCATGCAAAAGATCAGACTAACTGATCAAAATGGTCCCCTCTGGCCTAAAAATCTGTGAATCTATGATTTGGGAAATTGGTCATCCCATGGAAATCTCCTGCACCTTTATGGACTAATACTGATAAAGATCCCTAGTGCTCAAATTAAAATGTTTAATCTTTATCCATTGCTAAAAATAATGCAAAT
This sequence comes from Dermochelys coriacea, assembly GCF_009764565.3. Taxonomy (NCBI): domain Eukaryota; kingdom Metazoa; phylum Chordata; order Testudines; family Dermochelyidae; genus Dermochelys; species Dermochelys coriacea. The sequence continues at coordinate 198,821,072 of NC_050068.2, read as the reverse complement.
TTGTTACAAATGGAAATTTCATTTTTTTAATGAAAATTTTGGGGATTAAACTTTTCTTCAGTTCTACCAGATTGGTGGCAGTATTATGTTTTTCGTGTGTGTGGTTTTTTTATATAGGATGCTCCTGGTATTCTTGCACATATTTTTGTCAATTAACAAAAAAAAACAGACATAATTGACATTAAATTTATTTATTTATAAATCTTTATGAAAGTTCAAACTATCCAGTGTTACAAAAATTAATAAACCATTAATAAAAAGCCTATAGACATTTTATCCTAGGTATCTTTTAAAATTTTTCTCCAGCATTGGGGAAAACTCATCCTAATTGCATGTTGATCATGGGCAATACTGCTTCCTTCCTAATGGGATAAATTCTACCCTCACTTTCATCCAACAAAACCAACTAGAAGCTGGCAGAACTGAGAGCAGAATTTGTTCCACTATGTTAGAAATATTCCTATTGTACTTTTGGATAATTTCCTAAATTAAAAATAATATGAAATATGAAAGCATATGCCTAAATCTCATCACTCCCTTCCAGTGTCCTATCTACTAGATTAACAGTCTCCCAATTCAAATCAATTGGACAGTTCACATGTGTATACATTATGCATCCATCTCAAGTTTTTCAATTGGAAATGTAACATCAGAGGTTCCACATTCCAACAGCTTTTTTAAAACAACTGGTAATTCATAAATTAAAATTGTAACAAAAAATAAACCGTTCTCCATATAAATGAGTAGAAACTTTGCAGAGGATACACAACCTACATATTGTTATAATCAAACACTTCCTTCAAAGTATATCATTGACATTTCAGTTTGAATCCAGTTTACCTGCTGACAGCATAGTGGAGTTAGTGGACCAGCTGCAATCTAGTCTTAGTGACACCAGTCTAAGTCTGGAGTAAAAGCCAAATTCCTGGTTCCATGAACATCAATGACAAAACTCCCACTGACTCCAGTGGAGCTAGGGCCCAATCCTGCAGCCCGTATGGTCTTTATTCTGGTATAATAGATCAGAATATGGGCAGGTGAATGTTTCAGATGAAAAGCCTGCCAACTCAATGCAGCTTGCAAAAAATTCATAGCTTTCATTTATTTTAATTTATGTTAAGTTGTGAGAAGTATTCAGCTATGGCTTTTGGTATGCAGTTTAATGTTCTCTGTTACTCTGTTTTTAATGCAAACATAAAGCTTTGCTGACTTTGTCCCAGGAACTGTAGGCTAATTTCATGTCTGTTAGGAGTTATAGAAGCTATTTCATGGGCTTCTTCTGTTTTGTTTTTTAAGAAGAACTCTAATGAACCGTTACTAAGAGCTGGGAACTTTGGAAACAAGACCTCTGAGCTCCCATTAGCATGATGACTAACAGTGTATTTGAGTGTTCTGTCCAGCCTGTTTCTCAAGTCTCACATAGACAGCAGTTAATACAATTGTAAAGAGGCAGCTGTCAGACTGGAGGAAGCTCTGAGACAGTTTATTTCCCTCACTGTCATGCTGTTGGAGATTACATTGCAACTTAGGGAATGAAGTCCAAAAGTGCCTAAGCTTTTTACAACATTGATGATTTAACAGATGAAGATTTTATTTGCCACACAGCACTGTCCTTCAATTGAAGAGGAAAATAGAACTCATGCTTGCTTGACAATATGTTTATATTTATAATACTGTGTGCCATTTCCACCAGAAAAATGAAATATTTTGCAGTTTTCCTTCACAATTTTTCAGGTATTATTTTCATTCTCTCCTCAGTCAAATAGTATTTTTTTTTCTTTTGAACATTCATAATCTTACCTTGAGCAAATGTGTGGGAAATTATCATTTATCCTGGAGTGGATAGCAATGGCTCCATTACTTTCCTCTTCATTTTTCCCCTAAGAGTTCAACAGTCCTTTCCAAAATGAGGCTGGACACTTAGTTTAAAGCCCTTAAAACAGTCTGATTAGAGTTTCACTTGACGTTCTTAGCTTGTCCATCTTTTGCATAAGCGATGAGATTTTCTAAAGTGCTCAGCACTGGCCTAGCTGTTCCTGTTTAAAATCAGTGAAGTTAGGCCAATGCAGAGCACTTCTGAAAATCTCACCCTATGACTTTTTTTTATTGTCCTTTATACACCTGGAATGTGATGAGTAGTGACAGGCAATTAGCTGAGATAAAGTAAGGGCAAACTCAACTATTTGGTGACGCTGAACCTCTTTTGCATTTCAAAAGATGTTGGTTAATTTGATTTCATTTCTGCATGTCTCTAATTTATTAACTTATGTATATATTCATTGGCATTCCTGTGGTACTATGAATTAATTAAGCCTCATAACACCCCTTTGATAGAGGGATGTATTAATCCTATTTTGCAGATGGGGAAAATTAAGGCCCAGGGAAGTTGTAAGGAAAAAGACAAACATTGACACTGATCTGCATAGTTTTCTATGAGCCTCTGTAGAGTCAAATTCAATTTTAAAATGACAGTGCAGAATGTAACGCTGCCAGTTCTTAAGTACAATTTTCAGTGTTCCAAAAAATACATGGGGGGATGGAGTGCGGGGTCCAGGGCTGATACAGGAATCACAGAGAAGTAAGGGCTGGAAGAGACCTGGAGATGTCATCAAGCCCAGTCGCCTGCACGGAGGCAGGACCAAGTAAACCTAGACCACCTCTGAGTGGTGTTAATCCAAATTGCTCTTAAAAACCTCCAGTGATGGGGATTTCACAACCTCCCTTGGCAGCTTACTCCAGAATTTAACTACTCTTATAGTTAGAAAGTTTTTCCTAATATCTAACCTAAATCTCCCTTACTGCAGATTAAGCCAATTGCTCCCTATCCTACCTTCAGTGGACATGGAGAACAATTGATCACCATCCTCTTGATAACAGCCTTTACCATATCTGTAGACAGTTATCAAGTCCCCCCTCAGTCTTCTTTTTTCAAGACTAAACATGCCCAGTTTTTTAACCTTTCCTCAGAGGCCAGGTTTTTGAAACTTTTTATCATTTTTGTTGCTCTCCTCTGGACTCTGCAATTTGTCCACCTTTCCTAAAATGTGGAACCCAAAATTGGACCTAATACTTCAGATGAGGCCTCACCAGTGCCAGGACAATTACCTCCTGTGTCTTACGTATGACACTCCTGTAAATATGCCCCAGAGTGATATTAGCCTTTTTCGCAACTGCACCACATTGTTGGCTCATATTCAATTTGTGATCCACTATGTCCCCCATATCCTTTTTAGCAGTACTACCACCTACTCAGTTATTCGCCATTTTGTAGTTGTGCATTTAATTTTTCTCACTTGAGTATTAGTTTATGCTTGAATTTATTGAATTTCTTCTTGTTGATATCAGACTAATTTTTCAGTTTGTCAAAGTTGTTTTGGAATCCAAAACGCCTGCAACTGCTCCCAACTTGGTGTCATCTTCACATTTTATACACATATTCTTCACTCATTTATGGAAGTCTTTAAGCTGTCATGCACCTGGCATTGGCCACTGATGGAAAACAAAATACTGGACTAGATAGACCTTTGGTCTGACCCGGTATGGCCGTTCTTATCTTCTTATGTCATTAATGAAAATAGTGAATAGTACCGGATCCAGGACTGATCCCTGTGAGATCCCATTAGATACAGCCTCCCAGTTTGACAGCGGACCATGAGTATGATCTTTCAACCAGTTGTGCACCCACCTTGTAGTAATTTCATGCAGATCACATTTCCCTAGTTTACTTTTGAGAATGTCAAGTAAGACTGTGTCAAAAGCCTTACTAAAATTAAGGTAGCTCATGTCTACTGCTTCCCCCTGATCCACTAGTCCAGTGACCCTATCAAAGAAGGGAATTAAGTTGATTTGACATGATTTGTTCTGGCAAATCCATGCTGGCTATTCCTTTTAACCCTATTATCCCCTAGGTGTTTACAAATTGATTTTTAATAATTTGTTCCAGTATCTTTCCAGGAAGGAAAGTAGAGATACTCAATAATTAAATTACAACAATTCTAGGGCCTCCTCATGTCAATGGAGTTTTTGCCATTGATTTCAATGGGAGCAGGTTCAAATCCCTAGACATAAACAGACTCATTCTGCAGATTGTCATGTAAAGTTTAGTCCCCTGAATTCTGTTAAAACACTATCTACTTTGTAAGCTATTAATGTCTGCAAGCCTTCCACAGTGACTCCTGTGGATGAAATCTAAAGGGACAAACATCATACAGTTCAGGCCAGGCTTCTGTCACAGTCACCCTGAATTGGCAGAAATTTAGAATATCCTAATATCACAGGGTCCATCTTTTAGTCTCAACATAACTCACAAAATAACTGTTCTTTCTGAGTGAGATTTGCTTTTAGATACTATTCACCTTGTTGGTCCCCCTGCAATTCCTGCAGGCAGCATGGGGACTATTTAAAAAGACCGTAATAGAAGCTCAGACTAAATGTATACCCCAAAAGACAAAAAGAGGACTGAAAGAATGCCACCTCATGTGCCCACCCCTTGAATACTATGCCCAGTTCTGGTTATCCCATATAAAAAAGGATGTGGTGGAACTGAAAAAGGTTCAGAGAAGAGCAACAAAGATGATCAAGGGAATGAAATGGCTTCCATATGAGAGATGCTAAAAAGATTAGGGCTGTTCAACTTAGAAAAGAGACAACCAAGGGGGATACAAAAGAGGTCTATAAAATCATGAATGATAAGGAAAAAGTGAATAGAGAAGTGTTATTTACCCTTTCCTTAAATACAAAAACCAGGGGCCACCTGATCAAATTAATAGGTAGCAGGTTTAATACAAACACAAGGAAATTATTTTTCACACTACCCACAGCTAACCTGTGGAACTCATTGGCATGGGAAGTTTTGAAGGCCAAAGGTATAACTGGTTTAAAAAAAGAACTAGATAAGTTCATGGAGAATAGGTTCATCAATGATTATTAGCCAAGAGGGTCAGGGATGCAACCCCATGCTCGCAGTGACCCTAAACTGACTGCCAGAAGTTTTGAGGGGAAGATAGGGTGGGAGGTCACTGCCTCTGCCTTATTCTGTATAGTCCCCTGAAGCTCTGGTACTGGCCACTGTCAGAGGCAGGATACTGGCTAGATGGACAATTGGTCTGACCCAGTATGGCCGTTCTTATGTTCTAACACCATTTAAAGGGCCAAATTCTGCTGTTTGTTCCTCTTACAATGTCGATCCTCCATTGTTCTTGATGAAATTGAGCTTGACTAATCAGAATTTTGTCCTTAGAGCAGGGCCCATTGGTTTCGTTGTTAGACGGGAAAGGTCAAGTGTCCAGACTTAGCACAACTTTGTGACAATCTTGTTCTTCCACTGCTGGAGAAAAAAATAAAAGTAGTGTACCCTTTCTGTGGGAGATGGAGGGATTTCTGTTCACTGAGTATTATTGTAAGACATTTGAACAGGATACCCATTAAGAGTCTACTGTGAAAACAGAGAATGTTTTATAACTCCAATCTGTTTATTGAAGTGCTTATAGTTCCCATTTTGAAGTAAAATACTTAGTATTAGGTATTTAAAATATTAGTGTAGTGTATGTCCTAACAGCACTTGATTATGGATTGTTTGTTTTAGAAAGTGCAGGAGCACTTACTACAATAATCTGTCATAGACCCCAGTTCCTATTACAAAAGACAAAATGAACTGCTATAGCTTCTCTTCTGAACTCTGTGTGTTTTGCAGTGGGTATTTTGCCCACTATATGAGTGAGCCTCTCTGCCCAGATTTGAAAGCATTTCATATCTTTTAATCATTTATTTGTATTTATGTTGGATTGAAAGAGAGAGCCAACTGTTGTTTTTTCTAAAACAGTTTAATGTTTACGTTTCTGTAATTTACTATTAACGTTTTAATAAACACTAAGCCAAGATCATTTTGTCCCACAGGCTTTAAACTAAGTTTTTGCCAATTAGAGAATTACAGCAGCTGGTTCTTTTTATTTGTTTGTTAATTTTTTTGAATATGTAGAACTGCTGTGAGCTGATCACTAGACTTCTGAACAGCACTAGAACAATTCCTCCCACAGCACTTCAGGAATGTATTGTTATTCACCTTATGAGTTCTGTCTGGCAAAGCAACTGACGCTACTACTAATGCTGATCACTCTTCCCAAGAGCCTAGGGATGAGTGACTCTCAAAAGGTTCTGAGTTCACTTTTGGTTTGGATAACCACCCGTACTTATAGATGTTTGTTTGAACTATGTGGGCCAGGAAAAAAAAAAAGGCTTGGAAATGTGAGAACACATTTTCTCATAGGATTCCAGGTACTTACCATTTCCAGTTGGACACACGATGCCACAAATGCAGCCTTTCTCATTCTTTTAAGGAGTGATTTCTAGGAAGCATGCATTCACATGTGCGTGCGTGCGTGCATGCATGCATTCTGTTAATGAGTTGGAATCTTAGGTGGGTTTTTTTTCTGTATTTATTTTATTTCAGTGAAAGCATTTTCCATTAATCCAAAAATCATTTGCTCTGAATAGTCCATAGGCTAATTTTATGGCAGTAAGAAAATCATAGCAACCCATGTTTTTTAAAGTAGATCTTGACTGAACTGTTCAGAGTTTTGAATCTTGGGAAATAAGCCTTTCAGCCATGAGAATGCTCTGTCTGAACTGTACTGCTCTTATCTTAATGCTGCCATGATGCAGGAGAAATTAAGGATGTATTTTTAGTTTAGGTCAAGGGTGCCTAGAATATACGGATAGGGGCCTTTATAGCATTTGTATAATTCTAATAAATAAAATAACCATGACTGGAAAGAAATTGCAAGGAGCTTGGAGACAAGTAAGAGGTTAGAGTTTTGAGATCTGTGGCATTGTATGTCTTATTCATCTGTGCTCAAGCAGAACTCCCTTTTGAAGGGAATAAGGATTTTTTAATATGAATTTGTAGGCTAGAGAATCCTTTTATTTGTTTTATTGTTGTTTTTTATATGTCCTGGTCTCAAAAACTTGTTTCCTTTCATATATCCTTGAAACAAGTGTATGTGTATGTGTGCGGTGGAGAATACAGTAATTGCAGCTACCACTGTGTGGTAACTGTTGGCAAGTATTGCCTGATTATGGTGACCAGTCCAAGCCTGGGTCTTAATCTTCAAGGCCTTGCAAAATGTCAGGGCAGGTCTATATCAGACACAGCCTCTCCAGTCATGACTCACTGAGGCTGCTGCACACTTCTCAGACAATGCAGCTACCAATTTGTAGGATGATGTTTGTGAGACTTGGAGGTCAAATGTACTTGGTCAAGGGTGGTGAGTGTGGAATGATCTACTGGAAGAGAGAAGACTCAGCCAGAGTCAGACTTTTCAGATCATGCTCCAGAACCCCTGCTGGCCATGGCCTTCCTATTATAAATGAAGACAAAAGCCAGGATTTTAAAAACTGACAAGTGACTTGAGTGCCTCAGTTTTTGAGTGCCCAACCTCAAACATCTTTAAAGGGACCTGATTATTCAGAAAGTGCTAAGTGTCTACTCTCTGAAAATCAGTTCCCGATAAGGTGTCTCAAGCTGGACACCACAAGTTCCTTAACACGTTTTGAAAGTCTTAGCTAAAGAATTTATGACGCTCAAATTTTAAAAACAATGAATGTAAAAGCAAAGCTTGGAGAGGCAAAGAGCAGAATTTACTATGATATCCTTATGAACAATTTTAAGCAAGCCTAAATTACTGTATTTAGTGTTTAGATCCCACAGCACTCTTCAACAGCGGTTCTCAAACTTCATTGCACCACAACCTCCTTCCTACAGAGTATTAATGCCAAGGCCAACAAGGCCTAGGCCTAGGGCAGCAAATTTGCAGGAGAGGCAAATCTGTAAGAGCAGCCAGAGGCGCCAACTTCTCCCAGCACCAGTGAGTGCTCGCGAACCCCCCGGCCCCACCCCAACTCCACCCCTTCCCCGCCCCCATTCCAACCCTTTCCCCAAAGTCCCCACCCCAACTCCACCCCTCCTGCCCCATTGGTCCCCTTCCCCCAATCCCCGGCCCCACCTCCTCCCTTGAGCATGCCCCGTTCCCCCTTCTTCCCCCCTCCCCGTGAAGCTGTTTCACGCACAAGTGCTGGCAGGGAGCGGGAAGAAGCAGGACCTGGCAGCATGCTCAGGGGAGGAGATGGAGTCGGAGAGGAGGGGAGCTGGGGTGGGGAGGGGAGCTGCCGGGGGGGCAATTATTTCAGGGCCTAAGGGTGGCAAAATCATTAATCCGCCACTGCCTCCTTCTGACAACAAAAATTACCACATGACCCACGGGGGAGGGGGCAGGGGACTGAAACCTGAGCCCAACTAAGCCCCACCGCCTCAGGCGGTGGGGCTCAGGCATCGACTTCAGCCCTGGGCAGTGGGGCTTGGGTGTCAGCTTCAGTCCAGGGCCCCAGCAAGTCTAACACCAGCCCAGGCAATCCCATTAAAATGAGGTCCCAACCCACTTTGGGGTCCTAATCCACAGTTTGAGAACCACTGCTGTAGGAAAACCTCAGATGCATAGATCCCTGTACTTTTGTTGCCAATCAAGCTATTAATCCCCTTGAGAATAACCTGTCTCATGTTATTTAATCATACTTCCTTCCAAATGTGGGGGAAGCAGGAAATGGAGAAATCCTCAAGAGTAAAAATGATTTAACTTTTTCCCCAACCTAACTTTTGATCTTCAAAAGGTTGCTTTGAGTTGGGATGACGTGTTGAGATTGAGTCTTATTTTTTTCTGAACAGGTTAATCCAGCATTCATTTTAATTATTTATTTTAAAACAGGGGCTGGGATTGACCTTTTTCTGCAGCTTGGATAGTGGATGCAAAGGGAATGTGGGTATTTTTAGACCTGTCACTTTTGAAATATATTCATTGCAGCAAGTAGCTATAGAAAGGGACTTAAGGGAATTTACTTAACACAAACATTTAACATTCTAAATTCCTAAAGTAACAATATTTTGATGGCATCATATTTTCCATATTCCTTAAAGAAATTTAGAATTAATGGTAACATAGTATGTATGGGAAAATAATCTATAACTTGATTAAATGTATGTATTAGCTTTTGCTTATTATTCAAAATGATAGTTTATTATTTGATGTAATGAACTGGCTACTTCTAGAATGTACATGCACAATTGCCCTCTACTGGGTTGAATCAGAGCTGCTTTCTAGTATGTCATAGGTCATATTGCTCCCAGCTAATGAAGATTCTGCTTTAGATCAAAAGGTAAGAGCCTGGGCTTTTGGAGCTGGAGGATCTGTGGTCTAGCTCCACAACTGCCTTGAAGTTCAATTGGCTATCATGTGCAGGATAGTGATATGGCCTGGGAGGCCCATGGATTTGTTATATTATTTACGTATATGCTGCCATTAACTGTATCATGGCTCTTAAAAAAGTAGCCTAAACAAACCACAAACATAAATTACAAATGCAGTAGAACCTCAGAGTTATGAACACCTCGGGAATGAAGGTTGTTCATAACGCTGAACAAAACATTATGGTGGTTCTTTCAAAAATTTACAACTCAACATTGACTTAATAGAGCTTTGAAACTTTACTATGCAGAAGAAAAATGCTGCTTTTAACCATTTTAATTTAAATGAAACAAGCACAAAAACAGTTTCCTTATCTTGTCAAAAAAATTGTTTGACTTTCCCTTTTTTTTAGTAGTTTGTTTAACACAGTTACTGCATTGTACAGTATTTGCTACTTTTCTTTCTCTCTCTTTCTTTCTCTTTCTTTTTCTGGCTTCTGCTGCTGCCTGATTGCCATTTAATATTTGTATTTCAGATTATTTTCCTTGGTTGTATTTTCTTGTATTTTTTTTAAACTGAATCTTCTCTTATTTTCTGTCCATGCTTCTAATCTCTGTAACTGCTTTATGTATTTCTCTGTCCTTGCTGCTATTGACAACCTGTCCCAGTTTCAGATCATCATCTGTGAATATTATTAATACTCTGTTCACTCCTTATCAATGGGGAGACTAAATCAGACTCACTCTAGCATGAATCCCTATCATACTCCCCTAGATACCTCACTTATTTAGATACGTTGCCATTCATCATTATCCTTGTGCTTAAATGCTTTCCTGACTCAGGGCCTGGGAGGCTACACTCATTTTTTTTTAAAAAAAAATGAGTACTTGTGGAACCTTAGAGACTAACAAATTTATTAGAGCATAAGATTTTTTGGTGGAAAAAAATGCATCCGATGAAGTGAGCTGTAGCTCACGAAAGCTTATGCTCTAATAAATTTGTTAGTCTCTAAGGTGCCACAAGTACTCCTTTTCTTTTTGCGAGTACAGACTAACACGGCTGCTACTCTGAAACCACTCATTTTTTAAGTAAATGAGAAAGATTTTATAAAGATAGCTATTGATAAAAAGTGAAGGACTATTTGGAAAATGTAAATGGATACAAATAATCCCTTCCAGATGATGTATATTAAGGGAATTAAACACATTTACTGAACCACTGAAAATTATTTTTGGAACGTCACGGAAACTGGGATGGTGCCAGAAAATTGGAATTAACAAATGCAGTGCTGTTACAAATGCTGTGCTGATCGTTGCACCCTCCCTCCTTTGCCCCATCCCCACAAAATCCTGGCAAGTACTGATCACTAAATCTAACTATTATCCCTAGTAAAATAAAGGAATCAATATTAAAGAGAAAAATCACTAAACTTTCAAAAAACAGGTCTGATTCAAATTACGCATATTGATACCTCTAATAGGAGGAGGAAGAGGAGCACAACCACGTTGATCTGGTAACTAATGTGTGGGATTCCTTCAGCAGAAGATTGGGATCCGAGGGTTCCACCAATGTGGTCAATACCAGATTTTGGACAAACCCCACTGAAAACTGGGAAACTGACGGTGGTAGCAGAAGGTAGCACCTGTCACTGAAACAGCAACTGTTGATCCCCTGATATACATTTGGATAAAGTAAATGATGGGCTAGAGCAGCCCAGGTGTGCGTGTGTGTGTGTGTGTGTGTGTGTATGTGTATATATATATATATATATATATATATATATATATATATATATATATATGGGCTCCTGAGCTGAGGCAGATATTGATACGGTCTGAAAGGCAGCACTGTGCTGGAGTCAAACTGAGGGCTACTAAAAACAGATTGACATAATCATTCATTAAAATCTACAGTGTGGTCCTGATCCTGTTCTACTTGAAATCAATAGGCTTTGAAGAATACATGTCTTAGGAGTGGTCTACACTTATAAATTAGCTTGCCCTAGCTATGTCACTCAAGATTGTGAAAAATTTTGCACCCTGCGCAACATACTTAGGTTGACCTAACCCCCAGTGTAGACACAGTTAGGTTGACAGAAGAATTCTTCCATCACCCTAGCTACCGCATCTTGGAGGGGTGGATTAACTATGTCAATGGAAAAAAAACCCTTCCGCAGACATCGGGAGCTCCTGCACTACAGTGCTACTGCAGCACAGGTGCCGTGCCAGAGCTGGCCTGCTGTAGGGAGTGGTATTCAGTTCACAGTAATTAATGATACCTAACTTACAGGACATTCTGCACTTATCCGAGCCCTTTATAGTGCACAAAAGTGCTGAGGGTTAGATTCTGACTGCCCCATCATTTGCAAGGGGGAGAGGGTGCTTTCACTAATAAGCTCCCTCCACAGAGTACTGGCTAGCCTGGCCAGTGGCACTTTACTCCCCATCGCATGATAAGCTAAGTGGGATGAGAATGTAACTAAGATCCCACCCTTACATACAGACGTTTAAAAACTGGTGCTGGAGGAAGTGTTTTAAGAGACACTTCCAAGCATGCTCTATTTAAAGCCTATGAAGGAGTCCTGTTTGCTTCAGCACTCAACAATCAAAATGCTTTTGTACATTATTTTATATGCTTTTAAAACAGGACATCAGGTCATCAGAATTACAAGAAGTATATTTTATTTCCAAATATATCACCCTTAATTTTGCAGGGTAAAGAAGAGACATCTCTGCCTCAGTACTTTTCCAGACTGTTCTTGGGGCGATCAAATCTCTTTTCCGGCTACAGTTCTATATACGGCAAGTCTGAACAAAATAAAAACTCTGTCCTGAGGAATAAATCTTTCTCCATACTATATCCATGAGCTGAACTTCTCAGTCACCAAAGAAAGCTAATATACAACCACAGGGCAGTGTCTAGTTTTAGGTGCATTCATTTATTTATAAGCTTTCCTATGGCATTCATCCTCATAGAATCTGAGCACCTCTCAAACATTAATGAATTTATCTTAACACCCATACAAGATAGGAAGTACTAAAATCCTCATTTTAGAGATGGGAAACTGAAGCACAGAGAAGTTAAGTGGCTTCCCCAGCATCATATAGGAAATCTGTGGCAGAGAAAGAGAGAGAATCCAAATCACTTTGGTAGCAGTCAGTGTCTTCACCACAAAACCGTCCTTCCTCTCCTCTTATTTCTTGGAATTACCAAATGAATTAATAAATCAAATACTTAATGACCTGATTCTCCATTGCCTTGCACCTTATGTATCCATTTTCACCAGTGCAAAATGAGTGTAAAATGCTACCCAATCAGACTGGTGGTGTTTTATGACCATTTGACACTCACTGGTATAAATGACTGTACAAGCTTTGGGGAATTGGAGAATCAGGCTCTTAGGTGAATAAAAACAATATCTGCAGTTAAATATGTTATGATAGAGATTAAAAGGGCTATCAATACTCATGGTTCAGAGCATAGTGTTTACTTGGTAGGACCAAGGAGAAATTTCCCCCCACACCAGAGGTGGTGCAGTGGTAATGCACTTTAATCACTGGAAGCAGCTGATGTCTAAAAAGATATCTAATTTTTTTTATCATAGAAACATACTATGGGGGGGGAAGGCAAACTAGTTGGAGACAGGTGTGACTCACCTTTGAAACAACTGGGAGGTTTCCTGCTACGGTGACCCCCACCCCCCTTTCAAAATGTAAAAATGGGATTCATGCGGGAGCCTTGCCCCCTTTGTGGCCCTGCCCTCCTCTTCTGCCTGAGTCCTGGCACCCTGGCCAGGCTGGAAGTCAGAATCGGGCCATGGTAAGAGCTGCCCAGGAAGCCCAGGCCACTGTGGGGAGCCCCAGATCCTCCACCTGCCCTTGGTTGGGGGCTGGGGTGCCCAAGAGCAGCCCCCAGCCCATGTCCCCACCTCTCGGGGCATACCATCCCAGGCAGGTCTCGGACTCTTGGGCTCCCTCAGTGGCCTGGGCTCCCTGGGCAGTTCTTACTACTGACCAGCTCCGGTTTCTGGCCTGGCCAGGGGCAGGGCCTCGGGGAGAAGAAGAGGAGCGGGGAAGGGGGGCTCAAGATGGGGGGGGCTAAGGCCCACCTCATTCTCTCCCCACCCACCGGGAAGAGGCTGGTGCCACCCCTGACCTTGGGCAGGCTGAGCAGCACTGCAGGGAGTCTGAGACTTGAAATGTACATTTTGGGACTGTCCCACCAAATTAGGGATGGGTGGTCACCCTATTTCTTTCCTGGGCCCTCAGAAAGGTAGGAGTTCAACCCCTTTCCAGGAAGCACCATTCTTTGTTACTAATGAAACTCCGCAATTTGGGTTCACCCTCATATAGAGTAGGAGCCTTTCCCAGAAGGCTTCTCTGGCAGTAGATCCATTCCATTTGGGAGAGGCAAGCAATTGAAGCTCTAAAAGTGGCCATTTTGTGTCTGGCTACTTACTGTATCTATGGTTTCAGAGTAGCAGCCGTGTTAGTCTGTATTCGCAAAAAGAAAAGGAGTTCTTGTGGCACCTTAGAGACTAACAAATTTATTAGAGCATAAGCTTTCGTGAGCTACAGCTCACTTCATCGGATGCATTTGGTGGAAAAAGCAGAGGAGAGATTTATATATACACACACACACAGAGAACATGAAACAATGGGTTTATCATACACACTGTAAAGGAGAATGATCACTTAAGATAAGCCATCACCAGCAGCGGGGGGGGGGGGAGGAGGAAAACCTTTCATGGTGACAAGCAGGTAGGCTAATTCCAGCAGTTAACAAGAATATCAGAGGAACAGTGGGGGGTGGGGTGGGAGGGAGAAATACCATGGGGAAATAGTTTTACTTTGTGTAATGACTCATCCATTCCCAGTCTCTAGTCAAGCCTAAGTGAATTGTATCCAGTTTGCAAATTAATTCCAATTCAGCAGTCTCTCGTTGGAGTCTGTTTTTGAAGCTTTTTGTTGAAGTATAGCCACTCTTAGGTCTGTGATCGAGTGACCAGAGAGATTGAAGTGTTCTCCAACTGGTTTTTGAATGTTATAATTCTTGACGTCTGATTTGTGTCCATTCATTCTTTTACGTAGAGACTGTCCAGTTTGGCCAATGTACATGGCAGAGGGGCATTGCTGGCACATGATGGCATATATCACATTGGTAGATGCGCAGGTGAACGAGCCTCTGATAGTGTGGCTGATGTGATTAGGCCCTATGATGGTATCCCCTGAATAGATATGTGGACAGAGTTGGCAACGGGCTTTGTTGCAAGGATAGGTTCCTGGGTTAGTGGTTCTGTTGTGTGGTGTGTGGTTGCTGGTGAGTATTTGCTTCAGATTGGGGGGCTGTCTGTAAGCAAGGACTGGTCTGTCTCCCAAGATCTGAGAGAGCGATGGCTCGTCCTTCAGGATAGGTTGTAGATCCTTGATGATGCGTTGGAGAGGTTTTAGTTGGGGGCTGAAGGTGATGGCTAGTGGCGTTCTGTTGTTTTCTTTGTTGGGCCTGTCCTGTAGTAGGTGACTTCTGGGTACTCTTCTGGCTCTGTCAATCTGTTTCTTCACTTCAGCAGGTGGGTATTGTAGTTGTAGGAATGCATGATAGAGATCTTGTAGGTGTTTGTCTCTGTCTGAGGGGTTGGAGCAAATGCGGTTATATCGTAGCGCTTGGCTGTAGACAATGGATCGAGTGGTATGATCTGGATGAAAGCTAGAGGCATGTAGGTAGGAATAGCGGTCAGTAGGTTTCCGATATAGGGTGGTGTTTATGTGACCATCGCTTATTAGCACCGTAGTGTCCAGGAAGTGGATCTCTTGTGTGGACTGGTCCAGGCTGAGGTTGATGGTGGGAT
Source organism: Dermochelys coriacea (assembly GCF_009764565.3). Lineage (NCBI taxonomy): Eukaryota > Metazoa > Chordata > Testudines > Dermochelyidae > Dermochelys > Dermochelys coriacea. The sequence goes on along the minus strand of NC_050068.2, from coordinate 198,805,991 downwards.
GGAAATTGTTGAAATCACCCTATATCGGAAACCTACTGACCGCTATTCCTACCTACATTATGGATAGGTTATTGCTGGCAGAATACCTAACTTTTTGGATGATTTATGGCATTTCCTAAGGTCCATATGGAGATGAAATGTTATTGTGATGCAGTGTTGTGCTCCAAAATGGAGAAATCATTTGATATAATGCAGCGGACTCATTTATTTAATTATTCATTTTTATTGTATTCTATTTGTTTTGAAGTTTAATGTTTTACTGGAAAAATAGGATCCAAATCAAAACAAGTTTGGGAGAAAAGGTTAATGTTTGTTAGCTATCAGAAGTGAAGTGGAAGACGATAATATTGGAGATGGACTCAAACTATACCCTGGATACCAAATTTGGGGGCTATTTGAAATCTGAACAAGGATCCAGATATGACCTTACAAATAGCCACTTCCTTTGTATTGGCCTTTACAACAAATGCTATATCTTTGTATTGGAGAGAGAGAGAGAGAGAATATCCACTGACCAGAAGAAGGATGGCAAATGAAATCTGTATAAATGTAATTAAGCAAGCAACTTAGAAAGTCAGTGTGCAGTGGGGCTAGCAGATTTTCCTCTTCTTTGAGGGGAGTGATTTTGCATCAGTGCAAATAAAGAGTTGTGTGCTATCATGGGTGAAAGGGAGCAGAGCAGCAGTACAGAGGGGATGATTCCCTCAAAATTCCTTATTTCATGGACCCTGTATATGAGATTTTGGGAGGCTGAACACCCTGCCTCCTCCATAGCCCACAAGAGGAACAAGAGGAGAAGATTGCAGCAAAATACATGTGGTCAACTTTGCAGGCCTTAAAAGCCCTTCAAATCTTTCCCACGGGTAACTCCATAGTAGAGAACAATTTGTTCCATAGTTCTCTACCAGCCAAGGTCCAAATGGGGAAACCAGCTCTTTTCTGAATGTGTGACAGAGAAGTAAGTTGAGAGGCAAAATCCCAAGGAGCAGAAGTGGAAGTGTGAAATTATCTAGATTTAGCTTTGTTCACACAAATAACGTTTCCCATAACCTCACTTTCATGATTCAGCATTTTTAATAACAATCTGGGCCAGATCCTCAGCTGCTACATATCAGCATAGTTCCACTGAAGTCACCAGTTTAGGACTGATGCATAGTGAACAATAATACTTTGCCTTTCATCCTAGGATCTCCAACCTTTCTACAACATTAAATAATTCTCGCAACACCCCTATGATATAGGCACTGCAAGTGTTGTTATACCCAGTTTACAGATGGGCAAACTCTGTCATTTACAGTAAAATGGAATCTCGATTTTACAAAGACCAATCTTATGAATAACCAGTTGTATGAACCATTTTTCCCAATGGATGACAAAGATCACATGACAAAAGCAATGAGGATGAAGAGCCAGTGGACATCCATTCACATTTCAATGTTTTCAGTGCATTGGAAATTGTTTTGCAGTGGTTTGAAGGGCAAGAAGAAAGTGATATAGTGCACTGTACTGCTGCTTATGCAACATACCTACTGAGGTTTTAAGATGTTCAATTTTATGAACTTTTCAATTTGATGAAATTCTCAATCCCCTGTTAGTTTGTATAATAGGGGTTCTGCTGTATTAAGATAGGAGCCAAAACTTCAGGTTAACGCAGGTCCAAGGTAGAGCTATCCAAGTGAGTGCCTTGTGATTCTTCAGTGCAGAACACTTGGTACTGCATGGGATGTTCAGAATTTGCTCATCTTTAAACAGGTTCTTATGCTTCTATTTAATTCCATTATGTAATGTCTCCTCTTCAACATCCAGGGCCTGTCTCTGCAACTTCATATGTGTACTTAACCTATATTTGTTAATTTCTGTGGCCCTGACTCTCCACTCTGTGATATCTGTTTACACCAGCTTAACTCTACTGACTTAATTTCTCAAATAGGGATCCTAGCCATAAATTAGGGGTTTGATGACTTTTCCCTGTTCTCTTTCCCCCTGCTCCACCTTTTGGTTTTCTGTGCTGTAACCAGGAACCGCTTCACAGTTGTATTAAAGTGGCCTTTAATCATAGAGATATAGCAGGGGAAAGACAAGGAGGTCGTATCTATCCCACTACTGTAAAGAGTTTATTAAGAGAGTGAGTTTGATTAATTATTCTTTATTTCTTGTGGCAGTCAGTGGGCAAAATTCTTCAGTAAAAAATACAAAGAGGAAAAAATAAACCAAGGAGAAGCCACCAGGAGCAATGTTATGCCTAGATCTGTAACTGAGAAATGGCTACTTTCAGAGCAGAATAAATGGTCTCAAGACAGCAAAAAGACTGTCCCCACATACTTTCAACTGGTAATGTTTTTTTCTTCCCATAAGCGTAAGAGAGACCTTGTCATGTTACACCTTAGAGACTAACAAATTTATTTGAGCATAAGCTTTCATGAGCTACTGCTCACTTCATCCGATGAAGTGAGCTGTAGCTCACGAAAGCTTAAGCTCAGATAAATTTGTTAGTCTCTAAGGTGCCACAAGTACTCCTTTTTTTTTTGCGGATACAGACTAACACGGCTGCTACTCTGAAACTTGTCATGTTAAAATATCAGAACACCTCAAGCAAACATTGCTTAGTTCTAAGTATGCCATAAATCCATCCTAATACAGTTTAGTTTCAACTATCTTAACAGGACTTTTTTTCAATGATTTTGTTGTAAGTGCTCAGAGTTTTTATATTAATACAAGGCAATAACTATTTGAGGTATTTTTGGACAACAAAATATAAGCTCAGCTAGATTTCTGAGCTGCCTAAAGGATTAGTAAAATTATATAATATAGAGCTAAAGATTATTAATCGTTCCTTTCCTTCTAAAATGTGAATAGCTGATGTCACACATATTTGGGTCCAGATGTCCCTCACTAGGCACAGGTGCACAAGTAAGTTGGGTGACTTAACCCCCATGCAGGAGCTACACATTTTCCTGCTAGAGACCCTCTCATATGCTTGCCAATTGCCTTGTTGGTCTCTCTGCTGGGACTGCCAACATGGAGATCAACTGAGATGATGGGCTTTCTGATGAGGCCCCCGGACACCTGTCCACTGCAATCTGATACATTTTATTCATCAATTTTCACTATGTGGTATGACCACACTGTTACAATGTATTTCTCAAATATATGGTCTGCCACTTCTTGACTCTCCCTACCTTTAATCAATCCAAGATGCTGCTTCTAAAGTCATGTTCCTTTCCTACCATACGAATATCCTCCTAGTCCTCTCACCGGACTGCTCCTTTTGCCTATTTCTCTTACATAAGGTCCTACATGCTCCTATTTTTTCTTGTTCAGAGCTGAGTCTAGTTTTGCATGGCTGTACTTTTGTACAACTGATGGGAGTTGCACATGTCAGAGTAAATTCATAAATCTGTGGGCCAGATTCCAGGCTGTTACGAATTGGCAGGAGCTCCACTGATTTCACTGGAGCTATATCAGTTTAAAACCAACTGAGAATCTGGCCCTAAGTATATACATTGAATAAAGCATATCCGAAAAGGTGAAGAAGAGAAAAAAAAAGCTGCCCTTTCTGTGCACTCTTCCGGATCACCACTGGAGCTTCTCTAGGAATTTGAGTTTGAGCAACATGATTTGAAATTGATAAATAGCTCATCCTGTGGGGTTTCCAATATGTCCAATGATCTTAAACATATATTTAAGTACAATAATATGAAGGCTCTACATTAAAAGTGGAGGAATAAATTGAGAAGATTTATTGCTGCACCATCTGAGTTTTATTAAAAAAACATGTGCCAATAAGTAGGAATATTTCAGCTGTCATGGAATAGGAGGGAAGGTCCTCTCATAGATGGTTAAAATATAGGAAACAAAGGGTAGGAATAAATGGTCAGTTTTCAGAACGGAGAGTGGTGTCATAGAATCATAGAATCTCAGGGTTGGAAGGGACCTCAGGAGGTCATCTAGTCCAACCCCCTTCTCAAAGCAGGACCAATCCCCAACTAAATCATCCCAGCCAGGGCTTTGTCAAGCCTGACCTTAAAAACTTCTAAGGAAGGAGATTCCACCACCTCCCTAGGTAACGCATTCCAGTGCCTCACCACCTTCCTAGTGAAAAAGTTTTTCCTAATATCCAACCTAAACTTCCCCCACTGCAACTTGAGACCATTACTCCTTGTTCTGTCATCTGCTACCACTGAGAACAGTCTAGATCCATCCTCTTTGGAACCCCCTTTCAGGTAGTTGAAAGCAGCTATCAAATCCCCCCTCATTCTTCTCTTCCGCAGACTAAACAATCCCAATTCCCTCAGCCTCTCCTCATAAGTCATGTGTTCCAGTCCCCTAGTCATTTTTGTTGCCCTCCACTGGACATTTTCAATTTTTTCCACATCGTCCTTGTAGTGTGGGGTCCAAAACTGGACACAGTACTCCAGATGAGGCCTCACCAATGTCAAATAGAGGGGAACGATCACGTCCCTCGATCTGCTGGCAATGCCCCTACTTATACAGCCCAAAATGCCATTGGCCTTCTTGGCAACAAGGGCACACTGTTGACTCATATCCAGCTTCTCATCCACTGTAACCCCTAGGTCCTTTTCTGCAGAACTGCTGCCGAGCCATTCAGTCTCTAGTCTGTAGCGGTGCATGGGATTCTTCCATCCTAAGTGCAGGACTTTGCACTTGTCCTTGTTGAACCTCATCAGATTTCTTTTGGCCCAATCCTCTAATTTGTCTAGGGCCCTCTGTATCCTATCCCTACCCTCCAGTGTATTTACTTCTCCTCCCAGTTTAGTGTCATCTGCAAACTTGCTGAGGCTGCCATCTACACCATCCTCCAGATCATTTATGAAGATATTGAACAAAATCGGCCCCAGGACCGACCCTTGGGGCACTCCACTTGATACCGGCTGCCAACTAGACATGGAGCCATTGATCACTGAGCCCGACAAATCTAGCCAACTCTCTATCCACCGTATAGTCCATTCATCCAGCCCATACTTCTTTAACTTGCTGGCAAGAATACTGTGGGAGACCGTGTCAAAAGCTTTGCTAAAGTCAAGGAACAACACGTCCACTGCTTTCCCCTCATCCACAGAGCCAGTTATCTCATCATAGAAGGCAATTAGATTAGTCAGGCATGACTTGCCCTTGATGAATCCATGCTGACTGTTCCTGATCACTTTCCTCTCCTCTAAGTGCTTCAGAATTGATTCCTTGAGGACCTGCTCCATGATTTTTCCAGGGACTGAGGTGAGGCTGACTGGCCTGTAGTTCCCAGGATCCTCTTCCTTCCCTTTTTTAAAGATGGGCACTACATTAGCCTTTTTCCAGTTGTCTGGGATTTCCCCCGATCACCATGAGTTTTCAAAGATAATGGCCAATGGCTCTGCAATCACATCCGCCAACTCCTTTAGCACTCTCAGATGCAGCGCATCCGGCCCCATGGACTTGTGCTCATCCAGCTTCTCTAAATAGTCCTGAACCACTTCTTTCTCCACAGAGGGCTGGTCACCTCCTCCCCATGCTGTGCTGCCCAGTGCAGTAGCTTGGGAGCTGACCTTGTTCGTGAAGACAGAGGCAAAAAAAGCATTGAGTACATTAGCTTTTTCCACATCCTCTGTCACTAGGTTGCCTCCCTCATTCAGTAAGGGGTCCACACTTTCCTTGACTTTTTTCTTGTTGCTAACATACCTGAAAAAACCTTTCTTGTTACTCTTAACATCTCTTGCTAGCTGCAACTCCAAGTGTGATTTGCAACTCCTTCCTGATTTCACTCCTGCATGCCCGAGCAATATTTTTATACTCTTCCCTGGTCATTTGTCCAATCTTCCACTTCTTGTAAACTTCTTTTTTGTGTTTAAGATCAGCAAGGATTTCTCTGTTAAGCCAAGCTGGTCGCCTGCCATATTTGCTATTCTTTCTACACATCGGGATGGTTTGTCCCTGTAACCTCAATAAAGATTCTTTAAAATACAGCCAACTCTCCTGGACTCCTTTCCCCCTCATGTTATTTTCCCAGGGGATCCTGCCCATCAGTTCCCTGAAGGAGTCAAAGTCTGCTTTTCTGAAGTCCAGGGTCTGTATTCTGCTGCTCTCCTTTCTTCCCTGTGTCAGGATCCTGAATTCAACCATCTCATGGTCACTGCCTCCCATCCACTTTTGCTGGGGTCTGTATTGGGCCCAGTCCTATTCAACATATTCATAAATGATCTGGAAAAAATGGGTAAACAGTGAGGTGGCAAAATTTGTAGATGATACAAAACTTCTCAAGATAGTTAAGTCCCAGGCAGACTGCGAAGAGCCTCAAAGGGATCTCTCAAAACTGGGTGACTGGGCAACAAAATGGCAAAAGAAATTCAATGTTGATAAATGCAAAGTAATGAACACTGGAAAACATAATCCCAACTATACATATAAAATGATGGGATCTAAATTAGCTGTTACCATTCAAGAAAGAGATCTTGGAGTCCTTGTGGGTAGTTCTCTGAAAACATCCATGTAATGTACAGCGGCAGTCAAAAAAGCGAACAGAATGTTGGGAATCATTAAGAAAGAAAAGATCATATTGCGTCTATATAAATCCATGGTACGCCCACATCTTGAATACTGCAAGCAGATGTGGTCGTCCCATCTTAAAAAAGATATATTGGAATTAGAAAAGGTTCGGAAAAGGGCAACAAAAATTATTAGGAACAGCTTCCGTATGAGGAGAGATTAATAAGACTGGGACTTTTCAGCTTGGAAAACAGATGACTAAGGGGGGATATGATAGAGGTCTATAAAATCATGACTGGTGTGGAGAAAGTACATAAGGAAGTATTATTTACTACTTCTCATAACACAAAAACTAGGAGTCATCAAATAGGCAACAGATTTAAAACAAACAAAAGGAAGTATTTTTCTCACAATACACAGTCAACTTGTGGAATTCCTGGCCCGAAGATGTTGTAAAGGCCAAGACTATAACAGGGTTTAAAAAAGAACTAGATAAGTTCATGGAGGATAGGTCCATCAATGGCTAATAGCTAGGATGGGCAGGGATGGTGTCCCTTGCCACTGGTTGCCAGAAGCTGGGAATGGGTGACAGGGGATGGATCACTTGATGATTACCTGTTCTGTTTATTCCCTCTGGGGCACCTAGCACTGGCCACTGTCGGAAGACAAGGTACTCGGATAGATGGACCTTTGCTCACAGTATGGCTGCTTTTATGGTCTTATGTTCAGCATTTCTTTGGGATATTTTGTAGTATTTCATAGTATTTAATAAATAAAATAGGCCAAATCAGTCACTACTTACACTGGCTCAACCCCCCCGACTTTGATATCTACCAGATATTTTATTTTATATAATACAAATTCTGTGTCCCATTCAAAGCAGTGGTGTTGTGTCAGTGTAAATGAGAGCAGAATGTATCACTGTGTGTGTGTTTATAAAGATAATGCTCTTTAAATTCATGCCTGTAACGAATAATTACAATTGTTAATGTCAATATGAGATATAGCGCAACTACTCTAATATGCAATCCCCATGATGCTTAGCAATAATGAGGGACAATTTTCTTTGAGGATCAGAAAAATCCTTTGTCATGGAGAAGATCTCTTTAACAGAAACTATAGGGCTTATCTAAAGCCCACTGAAGTCTACAGAAAGACTCCCATTGCCTTCACCGGACTTTGGATCAGTTCGCACAAACTGGATAGTGTCTGACTGTGGCAAGGGTAGTGAGTGTGTGAAATGGACCGTGCATTGTGTTCTGATCTCAGCCTGAATAGCCCCATTTATATATCCTGATATATACTGATGTTCAAGCCTAACTTAAACTGCTTTGAAAGTTGACAAAACAAGCATTGAATCAATTAAGTCATCCAAAAATCGGTTTGTGTATGTAACTGGGAAGGTTGGTAAAGAAACTAACACTTGGGGGTGGGGGTGGGGAAACAGTCATTCTGAACATCAGGCAGTCAGATGACATCATTTGTATACAGTTTACTAGAAAAAAACTTTTTCTTTTTCTATTCTTTCTTTCTTTCTTTTTTTTTTTTGTAGAAATATACACACACAATATACACTCAGTGTTAAGTTTAAGTAAAGCCCTGGCAAGAATAATAAATATGTATTTTATGGGAACGTGTTGAAGCAATGAAAATATCACTGGAAATACAATCAAGCCAATGATGAGTTAAAAGAGAGACAACCACACATGCTTCTGTCTATCAGTTTTAAACATTTATACAGCACCTATCACAGTATCTAGATACTGATGTGTGGTGCTCCTGTATAAAGTTTGAGGCCCATCTGAACCATAAAGTTTCTGTGAGGGAAGAGAACTATAAGTACAACATCATGGTATTAGTATAGGTTGACCTGCTAATGAGAAGATGTAATGTTAGTATGGATGGAATAATGCTAATTATGGGCCAAATTCTAATGCCTTTACTCATGTTTAGTAATGTCTTACTTTGCGAGTAGTCCCATTGAAACCAATAGCCCTACACAGCATGGGACCAGCCTACCTAAAGGATCGCCTCTCCCTGTATCATTCTGCCACGGCTACGGTCAGCAGAGGATCTCGAGCTGATCCCGGTTGTTATCAAAGAAAGGCAGCAACTGGCAGTGTGTTTCTGTGAGGGTTCTGGGACTCCGGAACAGGTTCCCCACTCTCCCAGTCCAAATTAACCTGAATTTGGTTACTTTCCAGACATGCAGCATAAGACATTTGTTTGAGAGGGTTTTTGGAGAAGGCTTCTTAGATGCTGAAGAAGGTAGCTGACTGGTTGACTGGCTGAGTCCCTCTGGTGCTGATGATTCAAATGCTGCTGAGGTTTAATGTAATTGTTTATTGTGTGATTATTTAGGTTAGGGCACTGGGCCAGATTTTCAAAGGTATTTAGCGAGCTAAAGTTGCCTCTAGGTACCAAGTGGGATTTTCAAAAGTGCCTAAGCATGATTAAAATCAATGGGAGTTGGACACCTAATCTGTTTAGGTGCTCCTGAATATCCCACTAGGTGCCCATCTGAATCTTTAGGTACCTAAGTACCTTTGAAAATCTGGCCTTGGTTGGGCATATTTATTATTTTAAAACTAAATAAATAAATAAGTGATGGGACTAATTGTGGAGTAACTCAGTGTAAGGGACTCAGGATCTCTCTCTCTACATGAGTCAGTGTATATGATATTTCTAAATTTCTCGATCAGAAAACATTGTTAGTATAGGGATACGGTTATAAATATTCTGTCCTCATGCCTTAAACAGTTTTTCATCATCTGTTTCTTGGTGGACTTTCAGGAGTTGATTTTAACAGTTTGGTGGGAATGTGGTTGAGGTTTATGGTGTTATCACCCTGAATTCATTTTCATTTGGGTGAATTATTTTAATTGACCTCGAAGGCTGGTATCATTGGAGTAGTCATAATTTTGATCAGCAGTTTATATCGTATGTATCTGATATGCATTTATGACTTAAAATAGATGTGTTTTTAATAAATCTCAGGGTCTGCAGTGTGGTAGGTAGCTTGTGTAGCATGTGAGTGGGATGGTAGAATGGAGTTATGGGTGTCGGGCTAAGTATGTAGAAGAGCTAGGCTGTGTGTGCTGGGGACAAGTTTGTGCTCTACGGCATGAGTTTTCAATCTAGGGGTCACAAACAGGTTTCAGAGGGTAGTAACTTCCTTCCCTTTCTGTGACTGGATGAGAGGTCAGATCCTGAAACTTTTTCTCTTGCAACTCAGGGCTGTGGTATCGAGCTATGGAGAAGGTTGAGAACCACTGCAGTAGGATGAGAAAGTGTTTTGTATGTATATCTATTTCAGAGGTAGGTGCTAGAATCTCCACAATGGACAGCTCTTGCCTAATCTGCCCATAGGGGAAGTTGCCTCCTTATCCCTCTCCATTAGAGTCTATTTGGTGGCACAAAGGCTCAAATTCCCATGGTGAATAACTCCAAAATGTTGCACTTTTCCTTATCAGAAATAGTCCTGTGGATGCCAGGGAAAATTCATTCAGAGATTCCAGCGCCAGAAGGGACCATTGTGATCATCTTGTCCGACCTCCTATAAAATACAGGCCATAGAGGTTTCTGAAAATAATTCTTAGAGCAGAACTTTTAGCAAAACATCCAATTTTGATTTAAAAATTATCAGTAATGGAGAATCTACCACAACCCTGGGTAAGTTGTTCCAATTGTTAATTGCTCTCACTGTTAAAAAACGACCTCTTATTTCCAGTCTGAATTTGTCTAGCTTCAACTTCAGCCATTGGATCCTGTTATACCTTTCTCTGCTATACTGAAGAGTCCATTATTAAATATTTGTTCCCCGTGTAGGCACTTGTAGACTGTAATCAAGTCGCCCCTTAACCTTCTTTTTGTTAAGCTAATGAACAAATCACTTATGTAGTTTCTAAATTAAGCCATATTTTGAAGATATAGCCAAAGTAAAAAACTAGCAGATTTTGACATGTGACACCACCTCTTACAAATCCAGTTTTCCAGGAATCACTTGTCCAAGTAACCTCATACTTTCCCAAAGTATGCTCCTCTGGCTACAGACCAAACATATGAGAATTTCAGGCAAGAAAAGTTAGAGGGCTTTGGGTATGTTGGGAGAGGGTAATGATTCTCAGACTTGTAATGGAAAGGGAGCTAATAAAAATATGATAATACTTATCTTGCAACTTCTGCTAACAATTATGTGTTACAAACCAAACTATGGAGCTGCTGCTGTTGATCAGTCCACTCCCTGTCCTAGTCATTATATATTTAAAAGAACTAGGAAATATCATGAGGCGTCATTCAGTAGATTTAAACAAAGCCGAACTTCAATGACACTATAGAGTTCCTTCCAGTCAAATGCTAGCACCATCCCTTGCACTAAAGCAACATCAGCACCTGAGCGAAGAGCAGCTAGTTGAAGTTAAACAAGGGCAGGCCAGAGATGATGCTTGTTGGAAGAGGGAAACATTTCAAACTGCTGGCCAACACCATAGCACCATCCTCTGTCAAGGGCATCTGTTTTCCAACCATTACAGTGGTATGCAGCCTTGGGGTTGGGTTCCGGCTGGCCTCACTGCTGCTGAACACCCAAATTGGAACAGCTGCTAGAAATTCCATATTCCATCTTAAATTGGCCAGGAGACTTTGACATATCCTGGCAGATGCAGCGCCATGCGTTTGTGATCTACTATGTGCTGCCTGGGAAGGAAAATAAGTCCCTGAAAGATGCAATGGCTGGTTCAGTATGCAGCAGCTCAAGGGCTAAGCAACTCAGACTAATGCAAAAAGATCATCCTAGTGTTCCGATCACTGTGCTGGCTCTCTATCAAATACTAGTTCACATTCAAAGAACTCAGTGGGCCTTAGCTATTTCAGGGCCCCGCTGTGCTAGGCACAGCACAAATACATAGTCAGAGTCAGTCCCTGCCCCCAAAGAATTTTACAATCTCAATAGATCTTATAATCCAAATATCTAAGCCCCTGGCTATTGTGCTCTCCTCCAGAAGAGTGAAAAATGACAATGAATCTGACTGAATTCAGAGTGAAATGTAACACTTACTTCTTGGCCATTGCTTTCTCACAATTAAAAAAATCCACCCCAACCCCTAAATGAATGAACACTTCCCTTCTCACTACAGGCCCATGGAAAGAAGGGAGAGAACCAATATCGAGAGGTTACTTATAGCATTTTTCTAGAGATGCTTAGATAGTCTGTAGAAGCTTTCCCTGGATCTTAATAGCCGACTCTGCCCTTGCCTCTGGAGCCATATTGTACAGGGCCTAGAGAGAGCCAGGAATGGACAAGTGGGGGAAAGGAGTATCTTTCCTTGATGCTTCTTGCCTTTGAGGATGGGTATCCCCTGAAATCTGTGGATTTAGGGGTGGAACCTTGGCTTTTTGCATTTACGAAGGAAAAGAAGGCCAAAATCCCACCCTCCTTTCAACGAAAGAAGTTCAAAGAAACTGCACAAGTTGAAACTTGAAGAGCAGCAACTTTCCTATGTAAGAATAACCCACACTGGGGAACAATTTGACCCTAATATTTACTGTAGTTACCATTGATAGAATTAACATATGCAGTTTACAGCGAGAAGTGGGGAAACACAATCAATCACACAGCAAATTCTGTTAACAAAAAAGTAGGGTGTATATATGCTTTGACTTGGAATAATGTATTCCATGTTTAGTAAGGATTCTATTAAAAATATCATGTATATTCATCCAAATTCCTGCCAACAAAATTTATGAATCACTCATTTTTGGATAGACATATGCCATAATATATCTGCACAAATTTCTCACAGATGCTATCTTAGACTCAGCAATGTCCTAATTTAGGCATGGTTATCTTTTCCCTTTTTAACAAAGAAATTACAAATGCAAAGCAAGCCAGACGTGAATTTTTGCCGTGCCTGAGCAGCCACATGACTGGGAGAAGTTGCAAAGAAAAGCAAAAATATAAAAAAAAACCCCAAGAAAAGCAAATGGCACCAGTGGGATTAATTTCAAATAGGTGAAAAACAGAAGGAAATAATGCAGTGGAAAAGTACTTTAGTATGTTACCTGTCTTAAAGTTTGTCTCAGACTAAAGTAAGTTTGGTGATATTATTTTGCAGTGATCTAGTGCTTTTCACACAGAGATCACTACATACTTTACAAACATTAAGGGCATTGTTGTGGCTTTAGCTCTGAAAGCAGCAGTGATACCTGAAGGCATTCTGTCCATAGAGAATGGAAGCAGATAGAATGACTCTGGGAACAGTGGAGAAAGTACACTTAAGAGTAGTTCCTACAACCCTAGAGGTACAGTCTCTAGAGAAAAGGAAAATGTCTGTGGTTCATTCAATCCTTGCCATCTCCACTGAGTCTATTAATAAAGATGCCAGTTGTGCTGGGTTTTCTGATGTGAACATTTGTCCTCTTGGAACTGGACTGAGACGCACCAGTAATCTGTATTCATTATTCAGTAAATACCAAATATAGAGCTAATTGTACAGAATAAGAGCTGGTAGCATACCATCCTATCTAAATAGTTTTCTTCACACAAAATCTCCTATTTAAGGTACCAAATTTGCAAATTTGGTCATCAGCCTTTTATTAAAACATTGTGACATACATAACACAGAATTCATTATGGATAGAATTTTCAAAAGAACCTAAACGACTTAATTTAAAAGTCAATAGGACTTGTGCTCCTAAGTCACTTAAGCTCTTTTGAAAATTCTGCCCCATAACAACATTGTTTAGCCCACTAATTTTACTGTGTCACATTTAAGAATTCAAAAAGTCACCAATATGCTCACTAAAGAGGGCCAAAATGGTTTAAGAAACCTAGTTAAAAATCAACCATTCCAGTTTTAGCAAAAGTAATTGGTTTTACTTTTTTAATTAGTGGTTGATGAATCAATTAAACCTAAGTTAAATCAGTGACCTCTGTTAATCTAAACTTTGATAGGCATGGAGACATACAGCAGATAATTAAAACAAACTAAAAATAATAGACTTGGTGTTTTTTATTGGACAAAATAGTTTTGCCCAAGAATGTAAAAGGCATGTGGTGATGTTGAACATGACTGCACTTTTCATTTATGCAGTGCAATGATTAAAGTTGGAAAATAACTATACTGTAGGATTAATTCCCCAGCTATTTTAAGAGTTATTTTTATAGGGGGAATTTTTAAAGGCACAAATGGCAATTAGGCCACTTCCATTGGTTTTCAAAATCTCCTCCAGGGTGTATGCTACTTGCACTAATACTTAGTTATAAAGGCAGAGCTTTTCAAATCTACATAAGGCATCCAAATCCCTTAGGCAGTTTTGCAAACCTCAGCCTGAAGTCACAAACATTAACTGATCATCATAATTTCCTGTGTGAGGTAGGAAAATAAATATTAGCCCCATTTTACAGAAGCTGAGGTAGGAAAGGGACTTGCCAAGCAACAAAATAGAGAGAGCTCCAAACAGAAACCCAGATCCTAGCACCTCATTGTTCTGGGATGTCCACTTTTGGATCTGAACATGGCAGCCTGGCTACCTCTCTATTGCAGAGGGGAGCAAGGGAACTCAGAAGTTCCTAGTTTGTATTGAGAACCCTGGGCTTGGATTACATCTCCCACAGTAACACTGCCTGTGTTACTGAAATCTTGCTACAACTGCTCACTAAATGCATCCGATGAAGTGAGCTGTAGCTCACGAAAGCTTATGCTCTAGTAAATTTGTTAGTCTCTAAGGTGCCACAAGTACTCCTTTTCTTTTTGCGAATACAGACTAACACGGCTGCTACTCTGAAACCTATTCTAACTATATATCTCTAAATATTGGGCTGAAACAAGAGAGTTATGGTGAATCTAGAAACTGGTAAACTGCCATTTTGTGGGATGTTTGGATTTCTGTAGAAAATGAATAATGAATTTCAGTTACTCTGAACAGGAAAAGAAATGAAATTGGATATACATTAAAATGAACGAGTGTTCAAAATATTTTCCAGTGAAAGGGAACCATTGCAGCACTTATTATTGTTAGGCCCTGATACTGCATATATTTATGCATATACTTAACTTTAAGCATGCATATACTTAAGTTTAAGCATGAGAGTTCAATGGGAAAATTCACATACTTAAAGTTAAGTACCACCCATAAATGTTTGCAAGATAGAGGCCTAAAATGGTCTATAAAATTTCCAGTGCTGAGTCCTAACCTTACTTGCAAGAATATATAAATATGCACAGTCTTCTGGCCTAATTCTCCCCGACACTGGCTTTACATTAGTGTAACTCCATTGATTTCAGTGGAACTATTCCTGATTGACACTATTAGGTCCATTTTTTCTTTCCCTCGTTTTAGATAATAAGACCTAGCTCTTTTATAGCACTTTTTGTCAGTGGATCTCATAGTGCTTTACAAAGTAAAATTATCCTTATACAAGTGGGTAAACTGAGGCAGAGAGAGACACGATCACCCTGCAGACCAGTGGCTCAGTTGGGAATAGAACCCATATCTCCCAAGGCCCAGTCCAGTGTTCTAATCAGTGTCTCATAACTATCTCATCACACATTCTGTTTGCACAGATTGGTGAGCAGGAATGTAGCGCTGGTGCTGGGGAACCTATACCTCAGACACTAGTCTGGTTTTTTTAATAGGGATGAAATTCATCTGGACAGAGGGCTACCACAAAACTGTTTAAAACCCAAATCTGAAGCCGGTGGCGGAAGCTGGAGCCCTGCAGCCCAGGGCTGAAGCCGGAGCCTGAGCCCCGCTGCCCAGAGCTGAATTATTGGTATTTTCAAGAAGTCATGGAGGGCTCATAAAATCATGGAATCAGTGACCTCTCCATGACAGATTCATAGCCTTAATTATAGGCCTTGTCTACCCTCTACACAGAAGTGAATTTCACCCTATGTAAATTCTTTTTTTGTACAGCACCCAATTGCCTTTTGGTAATTGATATTAACAAATTATTTAAATAATCAACAAACCTTTTGTGTTTAAATAAACTTCTAGATACATTCTGGCTTTCTTATGATAAAACATATTTTGTTTGTTTTTTTGCATGACAATGTCTGATTGCATCCCTCATTATTTCTGACAATGTTTCAGTTCCTCTGTTGCTTACCCAAAACCTATAAAAATAAAAGGAGCAAAGTATGTGTAAAACAAACTAGGCAAGACAATTTATGTTGTATTAAAAAAAAAGTAAAAGGGGCCAAACCAAAACCCCAAATCCGGACACACCCCCTGAACTTTGGAAAATGTGGAATCAGAGTTGAATCTTGTGGCTCTGGTCTTTCTCCAGTTTGTACGTGTCCCAATTTCAAATATTTGGGCTCACAATTAGATGTTTGGGTTTTTTAATATGGGAAAAGATTGATTGAATATACTGTCTGACAAAGTTAAGGCTTATCTTGTAAATGTAGCCAAGGTTTTAAACCATTATTTCAGATGTGAAGTATTTGGTTACAACAGATCATTGTTATTAAAAAGGAAGCCCAAATACATTATTCTTGGTCTGAGAATAATTTAGTTCTCTATCAATGCTACTCACTCAACCCACAACATGATAAAGTTATATAAATGGAAAGAAAAGAATTTACAAGAAAATTTTGCTTTAGTCTAACAACACTTCTAGGGAAACAAATTAATTAAACTGATGTAGAGCACTATGCATGCTTGAAAATCCCAACCTTCCAGCCTATTTTGAGAAAAGGCTGAGGTATAGGCCAGTCTTTCTATTATAGGAGTCATTTACCCACATTTCCTTATAGCCTACTAAATAGAGAGAGGCCCACACCAATAAATTCCCATTTCAGACACCCCCAAGTCTTGATACAAGGAAAGATTCCCATTGAAAGGCTTTGGATCAGGCCCTAAACCATGTCCAGTGCACTTAGATACTATTACAATGAAGGTTACCATACCGATAACATATACTTACTATACATTGTATCAGCCATGTACATATACGTTTGCATTCAACTATAGACAAGGGTAAATGAAAGTTATGTGAATGAAACCGTTTTCACTGATGGCATGTAAATCACTTGTTCTTGCCTCCCTGCATAAGCACTAACTGGAGCTCTGTGCGCCGTTCTGATTATCCTTTGCTTACAAGCTGAAGTAAGGGATAGATGGCTTACACCCATTGTTAGTTGCTTTTTCTATCACAGCTCTCTTCCATGGCCCTTAGCATATGTTAAACTAACTTTGCCTCCTCTGTACTCTCTTAAAATGTAAAATCTGTCAGACAATCCAAGACAGAAGGCCAGAACAAGGTTTCTAAAATGGTTGGCAGCATTAACTAATTAAACCATGCTTGAACGGAGTTATTTGCTAGTTCAGCAAACTCTGTTTAAATTTAAGTGGCAATGAAGACAGAATCTTTGCCTCTGTGCTTGTGTCTGGTTTGGGGAGTGATGAATCATAGTGATGATCTGGATACAGTGGTCAACACAGGGAATTCTCCAAATGAATCCTCCTGAAGGGGTTTCCTTCATATTCCTAAAGTAGAAATTCGCTTGAAAAGTAACAATAGTCAATTGGTGCACTGAGATCTGTAAAAGCTGTAGGATTGAATTATGTTTCAAAGAAAATGAAATACTGTTGAAGAAATGCTATTTTTCTTCCCTGATTGTATCATTATTACTTTAACTGTAATGTCTGATATTTCATTATCTCCACTGTTGGCCTATATATAAATTACAGACTGTATAGAATAAGAGCAGTCGTCCAACACACAATTACCTCTGTTAACGGGACACCTTTGAAGTATTCCAAGATTTCCAGTACAATTTTGGTTGCCCTTTAAGAAGACAACCTCTACTAAGCAACTAACTTTTGCTGTTTCCTTGACTTAATTGCTTAAGACAGGTTTCTCTGTATATGTATTTTAACTTTTTTGTTAATGAGTATATGTTTGTATCTACATACTCCTTTCTCTTTGGAAAATAAAATAAAACGTTATTGGGTTAGAAATGGTCACTGTAGTAGGGGAGTATTATAAGATCAATAACTCCTACTCAAAAGATGATCTCCTGAGTAGAAAATGAGTAAGGACCTCAGTCTTAAGTTCCTGGGCTTTTCATCTCCAAAGTGCTTTACAAACATTATCTAATAAATACAGGCCAGATTCTCATTATAGTAAGACTTTTATATAACTCTGTCAGTGCAAAGTGAGTACAAATGCGATTTACTTCCGCTTTCAGGCCCCTTTGTGCTGCCCGTCATATAAAAGGGCATTAGTTTAAATGACAACCTGGTCCACAGTGTCTGACTTTCCACAATTGTTTTGCATGGTATCAGAGTCTTGACATGGAATCTGTATTTGATTGATAATTACTCCCTATTTTATAAACATTTTAATCCCAGTCACCAACGTTTTCAAAAGTGGCTAGTGTTTTGAGTAGCCATCATAAGACACCTACCTCTACAACTATTGAAAACCAAGTCCCTTGAAGGTGTGTCAAGTTGGGCACCCAAAATTTCTAATCACTTTTGAAAAGATTGGCCTGTAAATAACTTGAAACATTTTTTTAATTTGAGAATTGTGCTATGAATGCACTAGAAATGAACTTTTATGTGCTCGAATCTTCTTATCTTCACTGAGTTCTTCTTCCCACAGTGTATATCTTTCTATTTCTTCCTGCTGTTGGTGTAATGTGTGGAAAACAATCTTTTGGTATATGTAAGATTTCCAAAACACCAAGGAGACGTAATGTAAACTTTATCTGTATGCATTGCCAGAAATATTGTCTTCAATTAACCACATACATTTTCTGGACCTTTTGATCTAACCCTCTGCCTTGTTGCAACTATAGACTTCATGCCAAATATTGTGTCCAGGGAAAAGACGGATCTAATATCTTTTATGTGAGCTACAAGGATTTTTTATGATTGTTTGTGCTAAATTATCTAAGTATATTATTATTAGAGAGGTCAAATCATTTCTTCTAATTTGGGCCATTTTTCTCTGAAATAATTTGCAAATACTATTTATCATATTCAGCCACCTCATTAGATGGTCAGATATTATTCTGTGGATAATATTGTTTGTAAATATTGTCATTTTTCATTTAATAAGTATTTGCAAATAACTGTTGCCAGATTTAATTATTATGCCTGTTCCTAATTCTTGGGAAACATGATGCTCCAAGACATATTACTGGAGAATGGGTTTTCATGAACAAAGGACCCAGTCTGCTTCTGCTGAAACCAATGGGCATTTTGCCAGTGACTTCTACCAGAGTCGCTGCCATAACTGTTGTGACTTAAATAGAAAGATAAGTATGATGAGTGCTCCTCTAGACTTGTAATCTGCAGTCTGATCCATGCAAGTGGACCTTATTCTCGTGAAGGTCTATTGAAACCAGTGGGGTTCCAGTGGGCGGATCCCAGCACCTGTGCGGAACCCCATTGCTTTCAAGGAACCATCCAAGTGGATCAAATTGCAAGATAGGGTCTTAGTCACAAAATAGACTAAAGTGGCTTCTGAACTTGTCCTTAGTTCTTTGTGTAAGTCTTGTTTTTGTCCAGAAAGACCCCTGTTGTGCCGGGGGAGCATTGTTCATTATTTCACTTTCTTTTTAAAAGTAATACTATTTTTTTCCGTGTGCAAAAAGAATTTAAGTGGTAGTGAAGCACTTACTTTTAGGAGTAAGGTCTTTACAATAAGAAAGGCCTTTACATGCAGAGTGTCTGATCCAAGCATCTGAGCACCCTCAACTTCCATTGAAGTCAGTGTGAGTTAGGAGTGTGCAGTACCTTGTAAAATCAGGCCCTTAGTAGTCACATTCATTACATTTATGCTGATGCCCTATCATCATTATGGGTCAAATCTTGCTTGCTTTACTCACACAAGTGTAGCCACTGAAGTCAGTGAGAAAAAATCTGAAACTTCATGTAGTATAATTTTTTTTTTTTTTGGTGAAAGTTTCTTTGTTTGAAACTTTCATAGGAGCTCCTAGAACTATTGATTCCCCCCCCCCAAGTGGATATTTTTTAAACCAGCCCTTTTCAGCAACCCCTCGCTTTACCCTGTAATATCCAGTGTTCAAAGGGTGAAATTCATCCACAGCTCTTCAGCCCCCAGAAAGCCCCCAGCACAACAGATCTACCACAGTTCCACTGTGCTGAGGGACTAGCTACCCATCCATGCACAGAAGAGAGTCTGAGTCCTTGGTCTCTAGAGGGTAAAGGTGTGGTCACCAGTTCTAGGTAATCAAGATTCTACTGGCCAGGAACTCCCTTGTAGCTGGTATGAAAGGAGTTCAGCCCCTATTTGAGCTCAGGCGAAGGAGTTGCTCTGGCCAAGGGAAGAGGATTTCCAACCCAAACTTCCCCATGGCCCCATTTACTTCAGACTGTTACAGACAATGAGGGGGAAGGAGGATGGTATAGTTTTCACCCAAAGTGAGTTAGCATTCAGTTCCTCCTGCCTTTTATAATGCAAAGACTGAATGATGATAGATATTGTCCTTTCTTCTAGTGTGTCACTTTTTGTGCTGCTCTTCTACTGAGATCACTTTTTCAGTATTATATGAAATCCATTTGCCATTAGGTTCTCAGTTATAGCACAGATAATATCAGTAGTGTATGGATTGAATTCAGATTTGTTTTTAATTTTCTAAATAAAAACCTTCATTTCCCACTAACTAAAAATAGAAGTCACCCAGCAAAAATCAATCCACTTCCATTAACCCTTTAGAATACTGACAGTCTTGAGACTGCCTACCACCTGAGTGTTCAGTTTATACCATCCAGGTGCATGACCTCCAAAGGGTTAATTGCACACCTGGTAAAAATATCAAGCCAAAATGTTACATAGATTGTAATAGCATCCCGGGCATTTAAAATGTGTCACCATCATGTTTTGAGCTAATGTATCTTTCTTGCTCAGATGTATATACATATATAATTAATCATTTTGCACATAACATGGGATCCAGCTTTTCTGCACAGTTTTTATTGTCAGCTTATTTTCTTAGCAACATACATCTGTTCCCAATTTGACTCCTGACTTCATATGTGAACCTCCACAAATCACATGGGGACTTGGTTTACATGTTTATGCCTCAGAGACCACAGAATAAGTCTGGGGTCCGACATCTTAAATGGGATTCTGCATGGAGACCCTTGCCTGCATACTACTGCTGTCTTCCTGGAGTCGGAAGCTATCCTGTCTATGATTACCCACGAGGTCTGTGATTTCCCCCAACACAAAAGGGGAAGCAACACAAATTATTGAACACTCTGTTTGTGGTAACTCACATTGGCTTTCCCCACAGGTTTGGTGGAAAGTACCTGACAGGGACATGACATCCACCCTCCAATCCTGCCCATTTCTGCCCTAGCTCCTAATCCTTGTTTCTGGATTTTAAAGCCCATGGAGCTCCCATAAAATTGCTTGGAGTGGGAGCACTCTGTCTAAACTCTGAACACCTACTGCTGCATCCCCCCCAGTCTGGATCTGTAAAACCATGCTTTCCTTCAGTCACAGGAATTGGGGAAGACTTTGAGGCCCTTAACCTCTGGACCTCAGTTTCCTTATCCATAAAATTGGGGTGACAATCATACCTTTTTTATGAGGTTCAAACAGTTAATTTTTGTAAAGTGCATTGAGGATGACAAGTGCTATATCAGTATTAAATATTGTTGCTAGTTGTCATTATTTGCAGTTGATACTCTGGTCAATTCATCGCTCTCATTTTATTTTTCATCCTTATTTCTATACAGTAGCTCTGCATTGGTCTGGGTGCCAAATTCAAATGATTGTGCTGGCCTCCACTGAATAATTTCATGTTTTGTTTCCCCACCTTGAAGGTAGCCAATGTTCTGTGCTTGAATAATGTTCCAAACCCCAAAGTTTTGGAGTGGTTTTTCCCCCCCTCTAGATTTTATTGCATGTATTGATTAAAGTGAACTTTAGATGAATTGCAGTCTATTTAACTAAGCAAGCACACAAACCCATAGTGGGAAGGCTTAACTGTTCATCAGAGACATCAAATCAGTTGTTTTGGGAAGCACTGTTAAGTTTACATGCTCTTGTAGCCTTAGAGCTCAGTTCTAGCAGAATTCACACAGCTTTAACCCAGAACTTCTTACCCATTGATTATTTGAAAGAATTTGGTGATTCTGAGATATATGGATTTGTATATACACCATTTGAATCAGGCAGCTAATATTCTTGGGCACACACGTGTCTCTATGGTTGATTTCTCATGTGAAACTGGTTGAGTGAAATTATCACCCAGGTCATAGTAATTCCTGGATGTAATTTGGATTTTTATTGAATTACTTGTAGGATTCCAAACCTATTTAAGATGCGTGACAGGGCTAGTGGCTCTGCCAGGTCCCCAGTAAACAAGGATTCAGCTTCCCTTTATCCTTACACAGATGCTCAAGGAAAGAATGCAAATGGGATGACTGAGAGACAGATTGGAAGAATGCCTTTGAGAAGGTCAAGAGCCACACTCCAGGTTATAGGATTGGTTTGAAACCCAGGTGGAAGGTGTGGGTGAAGTCTTCTGCTCTGGTTATAACCATTATATTTTGAGGAAAACCCTTGCTTTCTTCTTTGTGTGTCTTCTTTCTCCTGAGTCAGGCCACCAGCTTGCAAAGATGCGGCAGGTTTCTGAATATCTATGTTTGTTGCTGCATCTCCTATACTGAGACTGATCTCTCAGTTAAGGTTGTCAACTTTCTGATTGCAGAAAACCGAACACCATTGCCCTGCCCCTGCCACGCCCCTTCCCGAAGCCCTGCCTCAACTCAGTCCCTTCTCCAAGGCCACATCCCTGCTCACTCCACCCCCCCTCCATCTGTCGCTCGCTCTTCCCGACCCTTGCTCACTCGCTAATTTCACCGGGTTGGGCAGGGGGTTGGGGTGCGGGAGGGGGTGAGGGCCGTGGCTGGGGGTGCAGGCTCCAGGATGGGGCCAGAAATGAGACATTCGGAGTATGGGAGAGGCCGTCAGGCTGGGGCAGGGGCATAGGCTGTGGGAGGGGATATGTGCTGTGGGTTGGGAGTGTGGGCTCTGGGGCAGGGCCAGAAATGAGGGGTTCAGGGTGTGGGGAGGCTCCAGGCTGAGGCAGGGGGTTGGGGTGCAGGGGGGTGAGGGCTCCAGTTGGGGGCCTGGGCTGTGGTGTGGGGCCGGGGATGAAGGATTTGGGGTGCTGGAGGGGGCTCAGGGCTGGGGCAGGGGTTTGGGATGCAGGAGGGT
Source organism: Dermochelys coriacea (assembly GCF_009764565.3). NCBI lineage: Eukaryota > Metazoa > Chordata > Testudines > Dermochelyidae > Dermochelys > Dermochelys coriacea. The sequence goes on along the minus strand of NC_050068.2, from coordinate 198,783,304 downwards.
GTGTGGGTGCAGGCTATGGGAGGGAGTTAGGGTGTGGGAGAGATTTAGGTCTGGGGCAGGAAATTGGGGTGCAGGTAGGGGTTCAGGATGCAGGCTCCAGGCAGTGCTCACCTCAGGCGGCTCCCAGAAGCAGCCAGCATTTCCTCCTGGCTCCTAGGCAGAGGCATGACCAGGTGGCTCTGTGCGCCATCCCCATCCACAGGCGCCATGGTTCCCAGCCAATGGGAGTGGCAGAGCTAGCTTTCAGTGTGGGGGCAGCACTCAGAGCCCCCATGGTCGCACCTCCACCTAGGAGAATGCCACCTGTTTCCAGGAGTCACGCAGAACCAGGGCAGGCAGGGAGCCTGCCTTAGCCCCACTGCACTTCAGACCAAACTTTTAATGGTCCAATCAGCAGTGCTGACCAGAGCCACCAGAATCCCTTTTTGACAACCCTGGCAACCCTACTCTCAGTTAATATGTCCTTTGCAAGCATTACATAAGGAAGAGCATGGGTTAGGTCTGCAGTTCTAAGTTAACTGCTAGGGATGAATGAAGCTCTCTGGTTAAATAAGAATTGATCCAACCTTCACTCATGCTTCTAACCAAACTCTATCCTTTTTTCAATGATCAGGAAAGTTCAGTTCATGACCTTTTTCTTTCCCTTGTCCATTCTGGGAGTTTGAGGATGTTCCATCATGATCCATATATCCATTCCCTAACTTCTAGCGTACAATGTCAGATTACCTGAGAGGAGAATGGGCAAGCAGCCCACTCCTGCCTCCAACATTGAGTCTCATATTTAGAAGATGATTAGGAAATCTGCTTTCCTACTTGCACATCAAGTCTTCCTATTCAGGAAGCCTTTGTACTCAGGAAGGTGTAGAGTCTCTTGAGAAGGAGCCTAATGGCTACTTCTCCACCCTGTCAGGTCATATGTCCCAAGGGTGCCAGGAACTGTTAACCTCCCGCTTGATCCTGCTGACTTGCTATTGAACTCAAGGAAATAGAGACAGATGTCTTGTACGTTCTGGTTGAAATCCTGAAAAAGCTCCCATTGATTTCAGTGGGGCCATGGTTTCACCCTCTGAAAATTATCAACTATGCAGTGTGTCAAGGTTCCTTCCCCACTCTGAACTCTAGGGTACAGATGTGGGGACCTGCATGAAAATCTCCTAAGCTTACTTTTACCAGCTTAGGTTAAAACTTCCCCAAGGTGCAAACTATTTTACTCTTTGCCCTTGGACTTCCACTGCCACCACCAAACGTTTGACTGGGTTTACTGGGAAAGCATTGTTTGGAAACGTCTTTCCCCCCAAAATCCTCACCAAAACCTTGCACACCTAGGGAAGGCTTGATAAAAATCCTCACCAATTTGCATAGGTGACTACAGACCCAAACCCTTGGATCTTAAGAACAATGAAAAAAGCATTCAATTTCTTACAAGAAGAATTTTAATATAAGAAAAGGTAAAAAGAATCACCTCTGTAAAATCAGGATGGTAAATACCTTACAGGGTAATTAGATTCAAAACATAGAGAATCCCTCTAGGCAAAACCTTAAGTTACAAAAAAGACACAAAGACAGGAATATCCATTCTATTCAGCACAGCTTATTTCCTCAGCCATTTAAAGAAATCATAATCTAACACATATCTAGCTAGATTACTTACTAAATTCTAAGACTCCATTCCTGCTCTGTCCCCAGCAAAAGCATCACCCAGACAGACAGATTCTTTGTTTCTCCCCCCTCCAGCTTTGAAAGTATCTTGTCTCCTCATTTGTCATTGTGGTCAGGTGCCAGTGAGGTTATCCTAGCTTCTTAACCCTTTACAGGTGAAAGGGTTTTTCCTCTGGCCAGGAGGGATTTTAAAGGTGTTTACCCTTCCCTTTATTTTTATGACACAGTGGATGCAAGGAAGTCTTTTGAGGCTCACCCATTACTAGTAATCACACACCCTATCTTCATAGTGGCACATGATTCTGAAAACTAGTATTTTCCAGCATTTGAGAAGTGCAATTGCATCACAAAAGCCACATGCCCTGGGTGTGTGTTGGTTCATCTACAGAATATTGAGGTCTTAAGAAAATACTATAGTAATAATAAAGTCATAGAATCATAGGACTGGAAGGGACCTCGAGAGGTCATCTAATCCAATCCCCTGCACTAATGGCAGCACTAAGTATTATTTAGACCATCCCTGACAGGTGTTTGTCTGACCTGCTCTTAAAAATTTCCAAGGATGGTGATTCCACAACCTCCCTAGGCAATTTATTCCAGTGCTTAACCACCCTGAAAGTTAGGAAGTTTTTCCTAATGTTCAACCTAAACCTCCCTTGCCGCAATTTAAGCCGATTGTTTCTTGTCCTATCCTCAGAGGTTAAGAAAAACATTTTTTCTCCCTCTTCCTTGTAACAACCTTTTATGTACTTGAAAACTGTTATCATGTCACCCCTCAATCTTCTCTTCTCCAGACTGAACAAACCCAATTTTTTCAATCTTTCTTTATAGGACATGTTTTCTAGACCATCAATCATTTTTGTTGCTCTCTCTGGACTTTCTCCAATTTGCCCACATCCTTCCTGAAATGTGGTGCCCAGAACTAGACACAATACTCCAGTTGAGGCCTAATCAGCACTGAGTAGAGCGGAAGAATTATTTCTCGTGTCTTGCTTACAACACTCCTGCTAATACATCCCAGAATGATGTTCGCTTTTTTTGGAACAGTGTTACACTGTTAACTCATATTTAGCTTGTGATCCACTATGACCCCCAGATCCCTCTCCTCACTACTACTTCCTAAGCAGTCATTTCCCATTTTGATTGTTCCTTCCTAAGTGGAGTACTTCGCATTTGTCCTTATTGAATTTCATTCTATTTACTTCAGACCATTTCTCCATTTTGTCCAGATCATTTTGAATTATAATCAAAATGCAAAGCACTTGCAACCCCCCCCCCCAGCTTGGTATCATCTGCAAACTTTATAAGTGTACTCTCTATGCCATTATCTAAATCATTGATGAAGATATTGAACAAAACCGGACCAGAACTGATCCCTGTGGGACCTCACTTGTTATGCCCTTTCAGCATGACTGTGAAACTCTGATAACTACTCTCTCCAAATGGTTTTCCATCCAGTTATGCACTCACCTTATAGTAGCTCCATCTAGGTTGCATTTCCTTAGTTTGTTTATGAGAAGATCATGCAAGACAGTATCAAAAGCTTTACTAAAGTCAAGATATAACACGTCTACCACTTCCCCCCATCCACAAGGCTTGTTACTCTGTCAAAAAAAGCCATTAGATGGGTTTGACACAATTTGTTTTTGACAAATCCATGCTGTTACTTATCACCTTATCATCTTCTAGATGTTTGCAAATTATTTACTTAATTGTTTGCTCCATTATCTTTCTGAGTACAGAAGTTAAGCTTACTGGTCTGTAATTCCCTGGGTTGTCCTTGTGATGTTGCACTCCATATGTTTTATGGAAATATGCTTATGAGTGTGAATATAATGTAACTGGAATATGCTTTACGCAAAAGGTCTCTTGTAAGGTATCATTAGAAAGTTTGTGATCTACTGAGTGTGTTCATCCTATTTGTATGTACGTAGCATTCTTGTATCTAAAACTAGAAATATGAAGTATAACTCTGAGGTCCTACTGTAATTATGCAAAGTGTAGGCCATTAATGGTGGTTTAGAATCTTGATGGCTCCCATTGACCCAGACAATTGGTTGTAAATGTTTTATTTACCTGTAAACCTTCCTGTGTAGGTGTGGGCCAACCCAAGAAAAATTGAGACTAGGGGTCTTACAGTGACATGTGACCATGTCACATTATGTGGGAATCCATCTTAATCCTTGTACTTTTCCATTAATGAGGCAGGGGTGGGGACTAGCATAGACAAAGGATTCCTGCCTTGTGCCAAAGCTATAAAAGGAGGTGGAGCAGGACAAAAGGGGCTTCTAGTCATGAGAAAACCCCTGCTTACCACCTGAGATGTCTGCTGGAACTAACAAAAACTGTACCAGGGGAAAGGATTGGGCCCAGATTAGGAAGGAGTCTAGTCTGTGAAAGAAATTTATTGGAATATCTCTGAGGGGGAGATATTACCTGTAATCAGTTTCTTAATGTATTGGCCTTAGAAGTGTGTGTTTTTGCTTAATTTTGCTTGGTGACTTACTTTGTTCTGTCTGTTACTACTTGAAACTGCTTAAATTCTACTTTTTATACTTAATAAAACCACTTTTGTTTGTTAATAAATCCAGAGTAAGTGATTCATACCTGGGGGAGCAAACAGCTGTGCATATCTCTTTATCAGTGTTATACAGGGCGGACAATTTATGAATTTACTCTGTATAAGCTTTATACAGAGTAAAACTAATTTATTTGGGGTTTGGATCCCGTTGGAAACTGAGTGTCTGGGTGCTGGTGATAGGTAACCCACTGAGCTGTTTTCACTTAAAGCCTGCAGCTTTGGGGGCGTGGTCCAGACCTTGGGTCTGTGTTGCAGCAGGCTAGCATGTCTGGCTCAACAAGGCAGGGTTCTAGAAGTCCCAAGCTGGCAGGGAAAACGGGCTCAGAGGTAATTTCAGCACATCAGGTGACAGTCCCAAGGGGTTCTCTGTGACTGAGCCTGTCACAGTCCCTATTTCCCTTTTTATAGATTGGAATGATATTTGCTTTTTGCCAGTCTTCTGGAATCTCTCCCATCTTCCATGACTTTTCAAAGATAATTGCTACAGGATCAGATATCTTCTCAGTCAGCTCCTTGAGTATTCTGGAATGCATTTCATCAGGCCCTGGTGACTTGAAGACATCTAATTTGTCTAAGTAATTTTTAACTTGTTCTTACCCTATTTTAGCCTCTTCTGATCCTACCTTATTTTCACCAGCATTCACTATGTTAGATGTCCAATCACTACCAACCCTCTTGGTAAAAACTGAAACAAAAAAGTCATTAAACACCTCTGCATTTCCACATTTTCTGTTGTTGTTCCCCTCCCCCCCCATCATTGAGTAATGGGCCTATCCTGTCCTTGGTTTTCCTCTTGCTTCTAATGTATTTGTAGAATGTTTTCTTGTTACCCTTTATGTCTCTAGCTAGTTTGATCTCGTTTTGTCCCTTGGCCTTTCTAATTTTGTCCCTACAAACCTTTGTTACTTGTTTATATTCATCCTCTGTAATTTCACCTAGTTTCCACTTTTTGTAGGATTCTTTTTTTACTTTTAGATCACTGAAGATCTCCTGGTTAAGCCATAGTGGTCTTTTGCCATACTTCCTATCTTTCCTATGCAGTGGGATATTTGCTCTTGTGCCCTTTATAATGTCTCTTTGAAAAATTGCCAACTGTCTTCAATTGTTTTTCCCCTTAGACTTGCTTCCCATGGGATCTCACCTATTAACTCCCTCAGTTTGCTAAAGTCTGCCTTCTTTAAATCCATTGTCTTTATTTTGCTATTCTCCCTCCTACCATTCCTTAGAATCATGAACTCCATCATTTTGTGATCATTTTCACCCAAGCTGCCTTCCACTTTCAAATTATCAACCAGTTCCTCCCTGTGTGTCAAAATCAAATCTAGAACAGCCTCTCCCCAGTAGTGGTCTGCACCTTCTGAAATAAAATAATGTCTCCAATACATTCCAAGGACTTGTTGGATAATCTGTGCCCTGCTGTGTTATTTTCCCAACAGATGTCTGGATAGTTGAAGTCCCCCAGTACTTAATTATGACAGGTTTCAGAGTGGTAGCCATGTTAGTCTGTATCAGCAAAAACAACTAGGAGTCCTTGTGGATGGGTCACTACAATAACTAATTTCCCCCCTGCTGATACTCGCACCTTCTTGTTAATTGTTTGAAATGGGCCACCTTGATTACATTGAACTCATTAGCACTACAAAAGTGATTTTTCCTTCCTTCTTGTCTACTGTTGAGAATTGTCCACTTCCACCTTAATGGAATTGGCTCATTAGCACTGACCCCCCCCCCCTTGGTAAGGCAACTCCCATCTTTTCATGTGCTGTGTATTTATACTTCTCTACTGTATTTTCCACTCCTGCATCTGAGGAAGTGGGTTATATCCCACGAAAGCTTATGCCCAAATAAATTTGTTAGTCTCTAAGGTTCCACAAGGACTCCTCGTTGTTAGTACTTAATTGTATAAGCCAACACCTAGATCAAAACTGAGATGCAGCTAGGAAGGAATATTCCTTCCTGACCCCCAGCAGGTGATCAGCTGAATCTCTGGAGCATGGGATTTGATTATAGACGTCAAGCTGCAAGTGTTATGAGCATGTTGAGGGCAATGCAGACAACCCTGTTCTCTCCATGTCCCAAGAAGGAAGGGAATAAACAGTGGGACTCATAGATCCATAAATTCTGAGGCCAGAAGAATTTCCGAGACTATCCAGCCCAAAGCTGGATTTAAGCATATCTTTTAGAAAGATATCTAACCTTGTTGTAAAGACTCCAAGCTATGGTGAGACTACCACCACCTCCTCTGGTAAGCTGCTCCAATGTTTTATTTACCCGCACTGCTAGGGAATTACATCTTAATTCCATGCTAAATTTGTTTAATTTCAGCTTCCAGACATTGGATCTTGTTTATGCCTTTGCTAGCAAGATTGAAAAGCCCCCCATCAGATTTCTTTTCCATATGTTAGTACCTATACACAGTGACCAAGCCACCTCACAGCCTCCCCTTGATAAACTGAATAAATTGAGCTCCTTAGGCCTAATATCATACTTTTGTTTTCCAGCCCCGGTTCATTTTTGATTGATCCATTGATCATTTTGTGGCCCTCCTTTGAATTCTCTTCAGTGTTTCCACATCCTTCCCAAAGAATGGAAACCAGAACTGGACACAGTATTCTAGTAGCAGTCTTATCAATGCTGTGTACAGAGGCAAGATCATTTCTCTATTTCTTCTTGATCCTCCCCTTTTCAGATATCCAAAGATCTCATTTGCCCTTTTTGTCATAGCCTTGCACTGACATGTTGAGGCAATTATCTATAATAACCCCTAAATCCTTCTCTGAGTCACTACTTTCCAAGACAGTGCTTCCCATCCTCTAGGTATAATCTGTGTTCTTGGTGCTCAGATGTATTACCTTTAGATTTGCCTGTATTAAAACACATTTTATAGGATTATGACCATTTAACCAGGTTATTCAGATCACTCTGCAACTGCAACCTGTCCTCTTCATTATTTTCTGCCCCACCAATCTTTGTCATCTTCAAAATTTACCAGCAAAGATTTTATATCATCATTTAGATCATTGATAAAAATATTAAATAATGCTGAGCCAAGAGCTGATCTATGGGGACCCTGCTGGAAATGGCCCTGCTCATTGATATCTCATCAATAACAACTACATTTTGAAATATGTCACTCAGCCATTTTTTAATCCATCTACTGTGTGCACTGTTACTTCCCTGTAATGCATGCTTTTAAATCAAAATGCCACATGGTACTAAATCAAATGCCATGGAGAAATCCAAGTATATTATGTCAGCACATTTGCCTTTATTGGCCAGACCTATAACCTTGTCAAAAAGACAACATATTAATTTGACAAGTCCTACATTCCATGTAACTGTGCTGACTGGCATAATTATATTTTTAACCTCTAATTCTTTGTTGATAGCTTCCCAAATTAACCCAGGATTGATGTCAGGCTAATTGGGCTGTTCTTCCCTGGGTCATCTTTTATCCTTTTTAACTATTGAAACTACATTGGCAGTTCTCCAATCCTTTGAAATTTTCTCAGTTTTCCTGTATTTATTAAAAACTAACATTTAGTGGTTCAGAGAGCTCCTCAGCTTGTTTCTTTAAGACCCTTAGATACAAGTTATCCAAGCCTGTTGATTTGAAAATATTTAATTTTAGCAGATGCTGCCTCACATCCTCCTTTGTTATAGGTGGTAAACTTTCTAGTTCATCAGCATCATCGTATGGGATGGATACATTCTCCTGCTTCATTTCAAGTACAAAATAGGGCAGAAATGTTCAATAGGTAGTTCTTTCTACATCACTATGTACAATTTTACCACATTCATCTATACCTGACCTAGTTTTTCCCCCCTAATATGTATTTAAAATGCTTACTTTTTGTCTTTAACTCAACTGGGCATTGATGCTTCATTGATTCCTTTAGCTTCCCTTATCATCTACATTTTTAAACTTGTAATTTATAGTCATTGCCATTAATTTCCTCTTTTTCCATCCTTTGTATATTATCATTTTATGTTTTATTGCCACTTCCACATCTCCTTTTAAACAGAATGGCTTCTTGCCTCTTTAACCTTTCTGCATCTGTGTGATCTTGGCTTTTTGAGCATCCAATACAACATCCTTAAATGATCTTGGTGAAAATTGGTTTTGATTTTATAGAGTTATTACCTCTTTTTGCATGTGCAGAACATTCTGAACAAGTTATTTTCCCTAAGGGCTAGATAGTGCTGTGTCAGCACAGTCCTGCATTGGGAACAGCATAAAGCCACAGCCACCCAGTCTTAAAAGACTCACAATGCCTTATGGCACTCCCTGGTGCATAAGGGAATGCTGCACAAATTTCCCTTTAAGAGTTGCAGCGTATTATTTCTACGTAATTCAAGTGCCTATTCTGCACAAGAGGGGAGTACTGAGGGAACTGCACTTCCCTAAACTCAGATACTGCAATTCTGCTCCGCCCTCATATAGGCCATAGGCAAGGTGGGGTTCCTTCTTCCCACCCCTGTGTACTGAGTTGGAATATGGCCAGGATACAGGAGTTAACACTCTCTTATGAGGAGGTCCTTACAATCTTTGATGACTACATGATACTGATCCAGTATGCCCACGCTTAGCTTGTTAGATCTACAGAGTGACAGCATAGGGAGCTGTTGCTATAAGCTTTCTGGAAGACTAGTTTTGGATGGTACACTAATTATAAAATTAGATTTTTAACACCAATGTTTTTTCTATTAAAATTTGCATGACATAAAAGGAATTAGAGTAATGGTGTAAAAGCCAGTAAAATAATGCATTTCTGCTCCCTCCTAGGGTCAGGTTTTGAAGCCATGTATTTACATTTTGAAAAAATCTGATTTACTTGTACACCAGAACTTACACTACAGAGTTGAGCTTCTTCAAGTAATTTAACTTTTCAAGAGGTCCATCTTATCCTGTCACAGGCTTGTCTACATGAGGAAATTGACCATGTAGCAATTCTGCAATAGCTATTCTTGTATAACTCCCCTGCCTGGATACTCTATTCCAGAATAAAAGTGACTTAATTTTTGAATAATTAGCCCAATTTAATTACTCATTAATAATACTTATAAAATATTCAAATTTTATAACATATTTATAATCGTTTATAATTTATTTTATAATTACAACTATATAATTAATAATTACTTTTATTCCAGACTAGAGTGTCCACACAGAGGAATCCTGCTAGAATAGCAAGAGTGAAATAGTAACTCCACTATAGCTATGCGGTTAATTTCCCTGTGTAGACAAGCTTATACCATAAGGGAGCACAAGATTTATAAGGATAAAAACTCAGCATGAGTATTCAGAACTGCTATCATTAACTGGGCAATTGGCAAATTTTGTTGTTCCTTCCATGCAGTGAGGCAGTTTCACAAACCCCTGTGGAAAGTGTACAAAATTCTTTGTTTGATAGAAGTATCTTTTTTGGCTTTACCTTTGTTCCTCAAAGAACCAGTAAATTTTATACTAAATAAAGCTCTTTCTTTTTACTTTCAAAGTTTCAAATATATCAAAGAGATATATGGCCACATTTATCTCTATAGAAAGCAAGCTCTTTCCTCTCTTTAATGTGTTCCCCTCACTGTTGGTATTTATCAGTTCACTGATCCTTCTGGACTCTCATTATCCCTTTGTTAAGGAATACTTTCTTGAAAGATCTGCTCAACCTAGTCTCCATATGCTCAGCCTTTAGCTCTTGGACCATAGCATGATATCAGTACTTTTTTCAAAGGGCAAAGGACAGTTTGTTGATGCTATATTTCCTCCAGCTTCTAAAGAATCCACGCGTATTTTACACATTACCAGTAGCCTTCCTGATCACAAAGATAGAACAAGTATTGATGGTAAAGAGATTACAAATAAAAAACTGAATCTGCTATTCACTAAAATTGCAAAATTACAACGTTTTCATGTATGCTGTGTTGTTGTAGCCGTGTTGGTCACTGGATAATAGAAAGACAAGGTGGGTGATAGCTTTTATCTCTCACTAACAGAAGTCAGTCCAATAAAATATATTACCTCACCCAACTTGCCCCTCTAATAATGTTTTCATGGCTTTCAGAAGTCCTAAGGAACTGAATCATTCCATTTGTGCTATCTAGTCATTACAGCAGAAGAATGGGAGCCAGTAGTCCTACATTTTAGTCCTGACTCTGCTACAGAATCTCAGTGTGTGACCTAGATCAAGTGTCTTAATGTGCCTCAAGCTACCCTTCTGTAAAATGGATATAACAACACTTCTAACTTACAGGAGTATTAGTTTACTGTGTATAAATTCTTGAGATTTTCAATATACTTGCAACTGCATAGTTTCATTATTTATTATAAAACTTGCATATTTTCCAAGCAATAGTTTGGAAAAGTTACTAAAAGAAGAAAGAAAAGGGATCAGAGATATCAGTAGTTGTAAGATTATGTAGGACCTTCAGAGGAAGGATAAGTAACTTGAATTTGTTGGTATTAGAGACAGGAACCCAATTAAGAAATTCAGAGTTGGAGGTGATGAGCAAAAATAATTTAACGTGGCAGTATTTTGGATAGACTGGAGGATGGAATGTGAGAAGTCTGGAAAGGAGAACGTTAGAGTAATCAAATTCAGAATTAGTATGGACTGCATGCATGCATTTTAGGGTAGAATTTGACTCAGGTTGTATGTTACCACATTAGTACTTTGTCATATATTATACCGTAGAATAACATGCAGGTATACGTAGGCAAAACATGCAGGTACATATATGCAGTATTTCCAAGGGTTTATAAAAATAGAATGTTTTGCTACTTTTCTTCAGAATACTCATATCTCAGCAAATATTTAGGAAGGAATAAAAATAAAAGCTATTGAAGAAGCTCAGGTAGAGTTTAGGAATCCCTTAATCTGAACCATAAAGTGCTGATCTGCAACAACTAAGGCTCTGAGCACTGAAAACCCTTTTAATACCCTGTTTCTAATCTAATGCAATGGCACTGTGGGAAGGGGACCATAAGCATTTAATTCTGACAACTTGTATTGAGGCGTGTGAGATGATTCTTGTATGGAATTATGGTGGGCTGATATATTTCTTTTATGCTTTTATTACCCAGTTATTGAATTTTGAACTTTTTTTTGTCAACTGTTCCAGTGACATGATCTTTCTCTGTCCATGAGTAACTGTCACAGCAAAAATACCAGAGCAAAATACTATGTATGTGCTACAATATGTGCTAGTTATCTCAGCCGATTTGTAGGAAACCAAAAGTCATGACTAAAATGCGGTGAAATGGGTTAATATGGATTGCCCTAGGGACTGCTATTTGTCTGGCGTTTCTAACAGGTGGCCCCATAAGACAGTGGTATTCATGTGGAGGAATTGCCATGGGGAATGTGATTTTATTTGCCGTGAGACTATGATTAGTCAGTGACTGTAGTTGCAAAACCAGTTTGTGTTAACATAGTTTTCAGTGTGTTTGTTAAACTGAGCCACAGCAGGTTCATTAGAAATAGGAATGTGGTTTTTCATTTAAAAAAAAAAAATCACAAAGAACAAATCTACAGCTTGTGGACTAGACTTTTGCAGCCATGGTGTTTGGGGTGAGGGGTGCAAAAGGAGGCCTTTATCTGCCTGCAGAATGCTGACATGGAAAGAATACCACTAGGGGTCTCCTGAGGAGAGAGCTAAGGGGCAGTAGTTGCTACACACTTTAAAAGAATATACTCTCTCTTCATGGAATAGGTCTAGAAGACACACAACCCCACTCACGTTACTCAGTTATGGCTTCTGGGGATCAAGGAGTATAAGCACTGGGGTTGATTGTCCCGTAAGAGTGAAAAAGGGCTCCCTGAGACCAGGGCTGGCTCCAGCTTTTTTGCCTCCCCAAGCGGAAAAAAAAAAGAAAAGAAAAAAAAAAAACCTGATTGAGCTGCCTCCGAAGTAGAAGGGAGGGAATGAAGGGCCCGCCGCTGAAGACCCAGACGTGCCGCCCCAATAACTGATGGAGTGCCGCCCCTTTCTATGGGCTGCCCCAGGCACCTGCTTCCCTCGCTGATGCCTGTAGCTGGCCCTACCTGAGACACCCCTACCTACCCTTTGCACATTCACACAACAAGCAGCCACAATCTGACCCTATACTTTCTCAGAACTCCAATCCACGTCAGCCTGGTATCTTATCAGCTGCAGAACTAGTTGGGAATGTCTGATTTTTTTAGTTATAAATCAGGTTGCAACTGAGCCTGATTAGGAGTTTGAACTGAAGCTGTCTTTGGAAAGCTGTGAGATTTTATGGAGGAAGTGAAACCCAATTTTCCTATCCTCTTAGCTTGGCATGTGAAGTTGTTTTTTTTTTTTTAAAGAATTTAAACTATGTGATCAAGGCTTTTTTTTTCTTCTTCTTGGAACAGGACTAATATGGAAATTTAAAGGTCTGAGTGGTTCCCCTCTGGAAGTTCCTAACATTGCTATCAGTATCATTCCTTTTTATAAATGGAATCGTTACAGTTCTAAGAAAGAAAGTATTCTAAGAATGCACTCATAAAAGATTATGCGTACAACGAAATTTTTTAGCCTCAATGGGAACAGAAAGCTTTGTTTGACGGTGGGGGGGGGCGATGAATAACGTATTTAAATCACTTTTTAAAGCAATTGCTAAAGAAACACCATCCTTTGTATAATGGAATACAACATATGAAACAGTTATCCCCAAAGCAGCACACAATGAAAAACCAGCTGGGAAAGGAGCTTGAAATGATGTGAGATTTATTTTCTTATACTCGTATTTCCATAACCTCATCTCATGACTCAGCATTTCTGATGGAAATGAGCTAGTGTTAAATACATCACATGGGAGTGTGACTAAGATACATTTGGATCTCAGATGAGTGACAGATCTCACAGTTTGATTACAGTTCGGGTATGTCACACTTGTGGAGCACAACTTCTGCTTCTGCCAAGGAGACCTGACTGCAGAAGCTCCTGAGAAGATGTGCTTAATCAGCATATTGTCTGACTGAACTGGCCATGCCCCTTCCATGGGCAGCATCATTGGCCCTATACAGACCTCCCATCAGAGGCAAGGTTGAGGTGCTTCCCTCAGCTGCAACCTCCCTCACAGGAGACTGATTTATGCCAGCAGGTGGATTTCAGAGCCAGTGTTGCTCAAGCTGAGCCATGAAGAGATGTGATTTTTATGAATTTGGTGGTTCAAAGTTATCCAATGAATGGTTTAAGTGAATGAATCCCACCCTCTGGGTCATTTACAAACTATTTGCTAGGACAACTTTGAATGTTCTGTGCTTAAGCTGAATTATTAGTCATCTAGTTGCATGGTATTGTTTCTACACCCGAACTGGATGACTCCCAAATCTCCAAAGAGTTTTCAAGATGGCCATGTGAACACTTCCAGAGCAAATACACATTTTCACAGCTATTCATGAAACCGTCCATTTGCATGAACATCCTCATGAACAAAAACCTACTTATATGAATGGCCATGGAAAATGAACGTAAAGAGACAAAAATACCATGTAATCAAATTAATAGTTTTACTCAAATCAGTGTTCACTTTTGCACGGTATTCATCCAGAAACACACACAACTGAATTTCAGTGCCACACATATATCTTTGGAAATTTGCTATTTAGCAGAGTTTGTTAGACACTCATTTCAACAGAGATAATATGCTAGAAAACTTGCTGCTGGGAATTGGTGTGTTTCTGCTTAGAACCTTCTTCAGGTTTTCTCATTCCCAGCCATCACATCTGGCAAGCACGCTCAGTTTAGAGAGACCAGAAATGAGAGTTCACTGGAATGTTGCAAGCTGCTGTGTCATTGAGAAAAGGAAAGATGGACAGAGGGCTGCTCTGTCCAAAGCTGGCACTCCAGTGAGAAAACTTAAGTTAATTTGATACTTCATAAGGTAGTGAGTTCACTGGGGCCATTACTTTGAAGTAAATATACAAGTGTAAACAAGTGTTCGAAATTCCTGTTCTGCTCCTTAAATTTTTCTGTCTCCTTAATTTGTATGCCCTATATTATCTAATACACTTTTAAAATATACTCTGTGAAATTATCGTCTTCTAACTTTTGTAGGGAAGGTAAGAGTATTCTTTAGGACTGAGGAGTGTTGTGTATGTTTTAATAGTTTTAAACTATTTTATTTTAACCTGATGTCCCACTTTAAAAAAAAAGTAGATTAATGTCTAATTACAGTTTATATTTTCCAGTCAGAGTGAGAGGAAGATCCTGCCCTGTACTGTGCAGGAGCACTGGAAGAGGAAGCCAATTCTCACCCTGCATGAGCAGCAAAGCAGAATCTCTCTCTAGCCCTCAGGAGAGTGCTAAGAGCAACCCCTGGTTCCCATGTTGGCCTGTGCACCACATAGTTATGATCAGTATCTTCCCATGTTATGAAAAATATTTTTACATATGGCTGAACTGTACTGGACATTCACATGACTGGACTGTACAGGACATTAATGTTTTGAAGTAGACAACATTCCAGAACCGCTACCAGTTTTTGTGCCATTACATTGATGTTGTATTCTGTATCACATTGTGTAATTTGTACCTAGCTAAGATTATTTGCTCTGGCCAATCTGTGTCAGGTAATTGTTGACTCTTTCAAGAATATATAGATAGGTCTGTACATTTGTCTCCTTCTTTCTCATATAATTCCTAATGGCCCCTCAGACTCTGGTCCTGGACTTCATCTCAGAAACCACTAGCTCTTCATCCTCCATTGATCCTGGCGTTAGGGATTCCAAACTCTGCAATATTACTCGCTTAACAGCTTCCACTGTACAATCTGTCACATACATCTTACTAATAAGAGCTATGACTGCAACTGGAAAGAGAGCTCCCAAGTCAGCTATGTTTTAGTTGGATAATGTGTGTCTGATTTATAAGCCTGAGAAAATGAGCATATAATGGAATAGAACTTTGTTCTCCTATTTGGGAGCCTCTAGCTAACTGTTCTTAGTGTGACAGATAGGGCAATTTCCCACAATATCCTTGAAAAGATTTATTGAATTAAGTTTAAGTATCTTTGGAGTCCATTGTATTAAGTGCAAACTATATGTATTATTGTGGGATTGTATGTAACTTCTCTAGTGGGGAAACATGGCCAAGGTAAATCTTGGAAAGTATTATGAATCTCAAAGGACTATTTTAAACAATATGCCAGGCAAGAAGGAACTTTTGAGACAAGTAAAATTGAGTGGGCTTCTTAGGCAGTAACTGGAGGAAGGTGAATGCAAATTACCACTTCCAAATCCAACCTTTTGAAGCTGTGCCCTGAGGAGAAAACTAGTGTCTGCTGATTACCAATTCCCAGACTATGAAGTTCGAAAGCTCAAACTGTATAAAGAAAACACTGACCCTTTCAGGGTTGTTTTTGTTCTGAGACAACATTGTTGTGAACTTGTAACCACAGAAACTCCTCTTGGTGGGGGCTAAAGGACGGATTGCATACCATTTATGCTGTGCATAAGCTGTCAGGGAGAAAGCAATCCATAGACTCTAGCTGTTTAGGCTGTCTGGCTTGCTGGGAATAACATAGTTTAAGGAACTGTACAGCCTGGAAAAAAATGGGTCAGGAGGTAGAGGGACCTGGGTGTCTACCCAAGAGAGGTGACAGCTGAGAAGTCAGAAACCTAGAGTGGATGTCCTTATTGGACTATGAGGATGAAATACAGGTGCAGTTGCCCTGAACCATAACACTCGGCACATAATTTAACTTCTTTTCGTTCCGGTCTTAGTAGCATTATCAACAACTATTGGTTGCAAATACCTTCCTACCACGGTGGTCTGTGATCTTATCATGTCTTATCCAGTAAGCAGTGTATGGTCTGGTCAGTATCTGGCTGGGAAACATCTATGGGAATTTTATTGCTCTGCAGGAAGTGGTGCTGCTGATTTAGTGCAGTAGGTGGCAGTGTTCCTCTCTGATTTAGTGCTGAACAGAGCTAGTAAAAAAACTGGGGGGGAAATTATTAAAATTTTAATAAAAAAACCTGTCTTTGTCTAGTCTACAAGCTCTCATGCTGGCTGGCAGTTCTCTAGGACAGTGTTGGGGGCAACATACTCTCTGACAGGGCTGGTCCTAGACTAAATGGCACCACAGGTGAGGAGTGTCTTTGGCCCCTCCCCCATTTGTTAAACTTTTGAATATCTTATTTTTTTATTGCATTTGTAACCCATTTCATGACTTTGATTCATGATTTGCATGCATGAATTATGCTTGTCATATAAGAGGATAAATTTGCCCGATAGGATCTGTAAATCTGTATTTATTCATGCCATATATAATCAGACAAGAAAACAACACCCCAAACCTGGCGCCCCGCAAGCCCAGCACCCCAGGCAGTCACCTGGGTTGCCTGCCCCTAAATCCATCCCTCCTCTCTGAGGTTTCATACACTCAGATGAGCTGTAAAATGAAAAGTAATGGCTGATGATTAAAGCTGATTGGAACATTTTCACCAAAACGAAAGTTCATCAAAGCTGAAATGTTTCATGGAGACGTGATTGTTTTGATGAAGTTTTCATTGGGAAGTTTTTTAGAGAGAGCGCTTGGGAGAGCTCTCACCCCGCATCCTTGGTTAAGGCCTGGTGTGGGACGGGAGACGCAGTTCAAGTCCCTGCTTTACCTGATTCATAGTGATCTAGGCTGAAAACCTCTACTCTGAGTGAGGCAGATTCCCACATACCAGGCCACTGTCCTAACCACCAAGGCGTATACATGCTCAGGTTTTGATATGTTTTCATTTCAGTGTAGATTGAAAACACATTTTGAAATCTTGAAAGTTTCCCCAAAATGGAATTGTCCTCCAGCCAGCTCTACTGATGATCATTAAGGGTATGTCTACACTACGAAATTAGGTCGAATTTATAGAAGTCGGTTTTGTAGAAAGCGTTTTTATACAGTCGAGTGTGTGTGTCCCCAAACAAATGCTCTAAGTGCATGTAGTCGGTGGACTGTGTCCACAGTACCGAGGCAACCGTTGAATTCCAGAGCTTTGCACTGTGGGTAGCTATCCCACAGTTCCCGCAGTCTCCACCGCCCATTTGAATTCTGGGTAGAAATCCCAGTTCCTGATGGGGCTAAAACATTGCCACGGGTTCTTCTGGGTACATATCGTCAGGCCCCCATTCCCTCCCTCCCTCCCTCCCTCCGGAAAAGCAAGGGCAGACAATCGTTTTGCGCCTTTTTTCTTGAGTTACCTGTGCAGACGCCATACCACGGCAAGCATGGAGCCTGCTCAGCTAACCGTCACCGTATGTCTCCTGGGTGCTGGCAGACGTGGTACTTCATTGCTACACAGCAGCAGTTTATTGCCTTTTGGCAGCAGACAGTGCAGTATGACTGGTAGCCATCATCGACGTAGTCCTGGGTGCTCTTTTAACCAGGCGCCTGGGCAAACATGGGAGTGACTCAGCCAGGTCATTTCCCTTGTTTCGGCTCATGTTGATTGTGTCCTACCAGCAGTGCACTGTCTTTTAATCTGCAGCTAGCAGAAGACGATGGCCAGTAGTCATACTGCACAGTCTGCTGTCAGCAAGATGTATAAAGATAGATGAAGTGGCTCAAAACAAGAATTAGATCAGATTTGTTTTGTATTCATTTTCTCCTCCCTCCCTCCCTCTGTGAAATCAACAGCCTGCTACACCCAGTATTGAGTTCTATCCTTGAGGTTTTGAGTTCTATCCTTGAGGCGGCCATTCAGTTTCTCGCAAAGCCACCCCCTTTTTTATTTTAATTCCCTATAAGCCATGTCGTCAGTCGCCCCTCCCTCTGTCAGGGACAGCAGACAATCGTTCCGTGCCTTTTTTCTGTGCAGATGCCATACCATGGCAAGCATGGAGCCCGCTCAAATCACTTTGGCAATTAGGAGCACATTAAACACCACACGCATTATCCAGCAGTATATGCAGCACCAAAACCTGGCAAAGCGAAACCGGGTGAGTAGGTGACGTCAGCGCGGTTATGAGAGTGATGAGTAAATGGACATAGACTTCTCTCAAAGCACGGGCCCTGCCAATGTGGGCATAATGGTGCTAATGGGGCAGGCTCATGCGGTGGAATGCCGATTCTGGGCCTGGGAAACAACCACAGACTGGTGGGACCGCATAGTGTTGCAGGTCTGGGACGATTCCCAGTGGCTGCGAAACTTTCGCATGCATAAGGACACTTTCATGGAACTTTGTGACTTGCTTTCCCCTGCCCTGAGGCTCAAGAATACCAAGATGAGGGCAGCCCCCACAGTTGAGAAGCAAGTGGCAATAGCCCTGTGGAAGCTTGCAATGCCAGACAGCTACCGGTCAGTCGAAAATCAATTTGGAGTGGGCAAATCTACTGTGGGGGCTGCTGTGATGCAAGTAGCCAACGCAATCAAAGATCTGCTGATATCAAGGGTAGTGACCCTGGGAAATGTGCAGGTCATAGTAGATGGCTTTGCTGCAATGGGATTCCCTAACTGTGGTGGGGCCATAAATGGAACCCATATCCCTATCTTGGCACTGGAGCACCAAACCAGCGAGTACATAAACCGCAAGGGGTATTTTTCAATAGTGCTGCAAGCACTGGTGGATCACAAGGGACGTTTCACCAACATCAACGTGAGATGGCTGGGAAAGGTACATGACGCTCACATCTTCAGGAACTCTGGTCTGTTTCAAAAGCTGCAGGAAGGGACTTTCTTCCCAGACCAGAAAATAACCGTTGGGGATGTTGAAATGCCTATAGTTATCCTTGGGGACCCAGCCTACCCATTAATGGCTCATGAAGCCATACATAGGCAGCCTGGAGAGTAGCCAGGAGCTGTTCAACTACAGGCTGAGCAAGTGCAGAATGGTGGTAGAATGTGCATTTGGACGTTTAAAAGCGTGCTGGCGCAGTTTACTGACTCGGTTAGACCTCAGCGAAACCAATATTCCCACTGTTATTACTGCTTGCTGTGCGCTCCACAATATCTGTGAGAGTAAGGGGGAGACGTTTATGGTGGGGTGGGAGGTTGAGACAAATCGCCTGGCTGCTGGTTACACACAGCCAGACACCAGGGCGGTTAGAAGAGCATAGGAGGGTGCGGTGCGCATCAGAGAAGCTTTGAAAACCAGTTTCATGACTGACCAGGCTACGGTGTGAAAGTTCTATTTGTTTCTCCTTGATGAAACTCCCCACCCCTTGGTTCACTCTACTTCCCTGTAAACTAACCACCCTCCCCCCTCCCTTTGATCACTGCTTGCAAGACAATAAAGTCATTGTTGCTTCACGTTCATGCATTCTTTATTAATTCATCACACAAATAGGGGGATAAGGTAAGGTAGCCCAGGAGGGGTGGTGGAGGAGGGAAGGACAAGGCCACACAGCACTTTAAAAGTTTAAAACTTATTGAATGCCAGTCTTCTGTTACTTGGGTAATCCTCTGGGGTGGAGTGGCTGGGTGGCCGGAGGCCCCCCCACCACGTTCTTGGGCATCTGGGTGAGGAGGCTATGGAACTTGGGGAGGAGGGCGGTTGATTACACAGGGGTTGTAGCGACGGTCTGTGCTCCTGCTGCCTTTCCTGCAGCTCAACCATACGCTGGAACATATTAGTTTAATCTTCCAGCAGCCTCAGCATTGAATCCTGCCTCCTCTCATCACACTGTCGCCACCTTTCAGCTTCAGTCCTCTCTTCAGCCCGCCACTTACTCTCTTCAGCTCGCTACCTCACCTCCCGGTCTTTTTGCGCTTTCCTGCACTCTGACATTGTCTGCCTCCATGCATTCATCTGTGCTCTGTCAGTGTGGGAGGACAGCATGAGCTCAGAGAACATTTCATCGCGAGTGCATTTTTTCGCCTTCTAATCTTCGCTAGCCTCTGGGAAGGAGAAGATCCTGTGATCCTTGAAACACATGCAGCTGGTGGTGAAAAAATAAAGGACAGTGGTATTTGAAAAGACACATTTTATAGAACAATGGGTACATTCTTTTACGGTAAACCTTGCTGTTAACATTACATACATAGCACATGTGCTTTCGTTACAAGGTTGCATTTTGCCTCCCCGCACCGCATGGCTAACAGCGGGGAACATTTCTGTTCAGCCATAGGCAAACAGCCCAGCAGGAACAGGCATCTCTGAATGTCCCCTTAAGAAAAGCACCCTATTTCAACCAGGTGATCATGAATGATATCACTCTCCTGAGGATAATACAGAGAGATAAAGAACTGATGTTGTTTGAACACCAGCAAACATACACTGCAATGCTTTGTTCTACAATGATTCCCGTAGTAGTATGTGCTACTGGCCTGGAGTGGTAAAGTGTCCTACCATGGTGGATGGAATAAAGCTGCCCTCCCCAGAAACCTTTTGCAAAGGCTTTGGGAGTATATCCAGGAGAGCCAAAAATGCCAGGGCAAATTAATCATTAAACATGTTGGCTTTTAAACCTTGTATGGTATTTTAAAAGGTACACTCACCAGATGTCCCTTTTCCGCCTGGTGGGTCCGGGAGGCAGCCTTGAGTGGGTTCAGGGGGTACTGGCTCCAGGTCCAGGGTGAGAAACAGTTCCTGGCTGTCGGGAAAACCGGTTTCTGCGCTTGTTTGCTGTGAGCTATCTACAACCTCATCATCATCGTCTTTCTCATCCCCAAAACCTGCTTCCGTGTTGCCCCCATTTCCACTGAAGGAGTCAAACAACACAGCTGGGGTAGTGGTGGCTGAACCCCCTAAAATAGCATGCAGTTCATCATAGAAGCGGCATGTTTGGGGCTCTGACCCGGAGTGGTCATTGGCCTCTCTGGTTTTCTGGTAGGCTTGCCTCAGCTCCTTAAGTTTCACGCAGTACTGCTTCGGGGTCCCTGTTATGGCCTCTGTCCTTTATGCCCTGGGAGATTTTCACAAATGTTTTGGCATTTCAAAAGTTGGAATGTAGTTCTGATAGCACGGATTCCTCTCCCCATACAGTGATCAGATCCCGTACCTCCTGTTCGGTCCATGCTGGAGCTCTTTTGCGATTCTGGGACTCCATCATGGTCACCTCTGCTGATGAGCTCTGCATGGTCACCTGCAGCTTGCCATGCTGGCCAAACAGGAAATTGAAATTCAAAAGTTTGCAGGCCTTTTCCTGTCTACCTGGTCAGTGCATCTGAGTTGAGAGTGCTGTCCAGAGCGGTCACAATGGAGCACTCTGGGATAGCTCCTGGATGCCAATAGCATCTAATTGCGTCCACAGTACCCCAAATTCGACCCAGCAAAACCGATTTCAGCGCTAATCCCCTTGTCGGGGTGGAGTAAGGAAATCGATTTTAAGAGCCCTTTAAGTCGAAAAAAGGGCTTCGTCATGTGGACGGGTGCAGGGTTACATCGATTTAACGCTGCTAAATTCGACCTCAACACCTAGTGTAGACCAGGGCTAAGGATCCAATAAAGCTTTTTGCAAGAGTACTGGTGATTACCCAGGTATCCTGACAAAATGGTGAGTATTATGGTCTGTGCAATGTTGTGGCTTTTAGTTACCTGCTACAATAAAAATTGAAGCAATAAATGATTGACGGACTGTCCATCATCTGCAATGACATTTGTTTTATAATTTTGACAAATATATGTTGCATTCATTGAACACTGAAGGAAACTATTGGGTTTCACTTTACTGTTTAATTCTAAGGCTGAGACATAACATTATTGTATCTCAAGCTTCCGACTCATGTTTCTATCTGCATTGGGCTGAGGGAATTCAAGTATGTTTAATAAGTGGATCATATGTACTTTTGTTATAAAGCTTTCATATAAATTGTAATAATAAAAAAGGCATTTAGTTCAAAATGGAAGGATTTATAACCCAAGGAATCCTGGAAGGATTTCTGCTTCTGAACCTCTCTGAAGTATTGCCTCTGGTGTCCTTATGGTGACAGAACAACTCAGTTTTGCACAATGAAAATGAACAGATGTTGAAACGCATGTAATGCAATATCCAGTGAATCTCCTTGATTTGTTTTTCTCTGATGTATTTTTGGAAAGTAGTGTGTAGAGTTGGCAGCATCATTTTTGCTTTCCTGTAATCAATTTGTATCTGAGTTTTGCTAGGACTTTGCAGCATCAGCATTTGCTCCAATTCATTTCTTCTAAGTGGAGTGGCTTGAACACAGGTTTGAGAGTCAAGAGACCTGGGTTCTATTCTAATCTCTGCCACTGGTTCACTGTCTGGCCTTGAGCA
This sequence comes from Dermochelys coriacea, assembly GCF_009764565.3. Lineage (NCBI taxonomy): Eukaryota > Metazoa > Chordata > Testudines > Dermochelyidae > Dermochelys > Dermochelys coriacea. The sequence continues at coordinate 198,760,898 of NC_050068.2, read as the reverse complement.
AGTCACTTCATGTCTCTGTGACTGAGTTTCCTATCTGTAAAATGGGGGTAGTGACACTTACTTGCCTCTGTAAAGCACATTGATATGTGTAGAGGAAAAGGAATTGTAAGTGCTAAGTATGATTATTATTAGGTTTTTCCTGTGGAGTTAATCAGCCAAGGGAAACGGAAAAAAAACCTCTTCCCTTTTGCAGTGACCAGTCCTCTCGCTCTGCAGCCTTTATAGCTTCATAGATTCATAGATATTAAGGTCAGAAGGGACCATTATGATCATCTAGACTGACCTCCTGACAATGCAGGTCACAGAATCTCACCCACCCACTCCTGCAATAAACCTCTCACCTATGTCTGAGCTATTGAAGTCCTCAAATCATGGTTTAAAGACTTCAAGGTTCAGAGAATCCTCCAGCAAGTGACCAGTACCCCATGCTACAGAGGAAGACAAAAAACCCCCAGGGCCTCTTCCAATCTGCCTTGGAGGAAAATTCCTTCCTGACCCCAAATATAGCGATCAGCTGAACTCTGAGCATATGGGCAAGATTCACCAGCCAGATACCCAGGAAAGAATTCTCTGTAGTAACTCAGATCCCATCCCATCACAGGCCATTGGGCCTATTTACTATGAATATTTAAAGATCAATTCATTGCCAAAATCATGTTATCCCATCATACCATTTCCTCCATAAACTTATCGAGTTTAATCTTAAAGCCAGATAGGTCTTTTGCCCCCACTGCTTCTCTTGGAAGGCTATTCCAGAACTTCACTCCTCTCTGATGGTTAGAAACCTTCGTCTAATTTCAAGTCTAAACTTCCCGATGGCCAGTTTATATCCATTTGTTCTTGTGTCCACATTGGTACTGAGCTTAAATAATTCCTCTCCCTCTCCGGTATTTATCCCTCTGATATATTTATAGAGAGCAATCATATCTCCCCTCAACCTTTTTTTGGTTAAGGCTAAACAAGCCAAGCTCCTTGAGTCTCCTTTTATAAGACAGATTTTCCATTCCTTGGATCATTCTGTTCCAGTTTGAATTCATCCTTCTTAAACATGGGAGACCAGAACTGCACATAGTATTCCAGATGAGATCTCATCAGTGCCTTGTATAATGGTACTAACACCTTTAGAATACAACAATAGTGTTTCACACACATAGAGATCTAAAAAAAGGCTCTCAAGCTTATTAACTGTTAGATGCGCCAACATGCTAAGTATTTACAAGATACAAAAGCACTTTGGAACACTTATTGACCTTTCACTGGCAACATTAGAATTTAATATCCCCACATAAGTGTTTACACATTAAAATTATTAGAACATAGGGTTTATAGATATGATTCACCTCCTCCTTTTCAAAAAAGAAATCAATTTTATACACTAGCTTATATAGTTTGAGTATCCTACTTGACCATTGTAAACATTTTCTAATCAAAATCCTGTGTTAGAATGTAACTGATTGTGACCATATTAATTGGCTAAAGCTAATGTTTTTGATCAGACAGACAATGGATTAAATGGACGGATCCTTTGGCTGCAGGTATTTTTTTAACAGGAATGACAACTGTGCTGGTAGTCAAGGTTCAAATGTAACTTTATAACCTATCTATCTCCTGTTTCAAGTCTTTATAACTTTAACAAATAGATTCCTTTTAAAGAAAATATTCCATTCTTGGTTAGAGACAGGCGAATTTATCTGGAATTTTTCAGCAACATTTATCCATCCATTTTTGATCCGTGGTGCAGTATATTAAAAAACACAATAAAACACAATCCAAAAAATGTGCACATGCATAATTCAATGATAGTTTAACCAAATGTGTTGAAACTTGGCTTGTTTTGTAGACCTTACTGAGACTTGAAGATCAAGCCGACCCTTTCAAGGAGTGTTTTTAAAGTTATGAAGAGTGAGCTTGATTCTTCACTCCCTTGCACTCTGTGTGATCATTTACGCCTATGTAAAGTGGGTATAAAATGCTACTTTTCTGATAGTATTTTGTACTTCCCTTGCATGAGCAGAAAGGAAAATACCAGGCACAAAGAAGACAATTAAGCTCATTTTCTCTGACTGTGCATTGTATGAAGAAATGCTTCCTTTTGTTAGTTTTAAAACTGCTTCCTATTAATTTCATTGGGTGATCCCTGCTTTTTGTGTTATGAGAAGGAGTAAATAACACTTCCTTATTTACCTTCTCCACACCAGTCATGATTTTATAGACCTCTCTCATATCTCCCCCTTAGCCATCTCTTTTCCAAGCTGAAAAGTCCCAGGTTGTTTTGATAGTCTCAGATCTAGTTTTAATCTTACTGAAGTCAGGCTTACCGGCCTGTAGTTGCTGGGCCCGCCTCTGGAGCCTTTTTAAAAAATTGGCATCACATTAGCTATCCTCCAGTCATCTGGTACAGAAGCTGATTTAAATGATAGGTTACATACCACGGTCGGTAGTTCTGCAATTTCACATTTGAGTTCCTTCAGAACTCTTGGGTGAATGCCATCTGGTCCTGGTAACTTATTGCTGTTTAATTTATCAATTTGTTCCAAAACTTCCTCTAATGATACTTCAATCTGGGACAGTTCCTCAGATTTGTCGCCTAAAAGAATGGCTCGGGTGCAGGAATCTCCCTCACATCCTCAGCTGAGAAGAACGATGCAAAGAATGGCCCATGGTTCAGATCCGGACCGCGAGCCGTTTTAAGCCGGCTGTCGAGCTCCCACTGCGGAGTGGGGTCTGGGGCTTGCCCCACTCCAGCACTTTAGCCAGGGCACAGGGTTGGGGGCCACTCCACGTGGCTCCCAGAAGCTGTGGCATGGCCCCCCTCCGACTCCTACATGCTCCAATGGCTCCATCTAGCGCTCCAATGGGAGCTGCAGGGGTGGTGCCTGCAGACAGGGCTGCATGCAGAGCCACCTGGCCATGCCAGAGCCGGAGAAAGGACGTGTTTCTACTTCTGGCAGCTGCTAGAGGTGGGCGCCACTTGGACCCTGCATCCCTGACTCTCTCCCCATGCCCCAACCCCCTGCTCCAGCCCTGATCCCCCTCCCACCTTCCAAACCCCTCAATCCCAGCCCGGAGCACCATCCTGGACCTCAAGCCCCTCATCCCCAGCCCCACTCAGCACCCCCAATCAGAGCCCTCACCCCCTTCCACACCCCAACCCCAACTTTGTGAGCCTTCATGGCCCACCATACAATTTCTATTCCCAGATGTGGCCTCGGGCCAGAAAGTTTGCCCACCCCCAAGTTAACCTCTCTGTGCCTCTGTTTTCTCTTTATAGCATTATAAATTATTATACACTACACAAATAATACACTACACAATACGAACAAGAATTTCTCAAGTAAAATTTAAATGCAGTAAATTTCAATACAGTACATGCTATGTTCATACATGGCTTTATTCTTAAGTTTCAGTGAGATCTAGCAACGAGCCAAGTTTAAAGAAATTTGTTCAGAGTTTTTAAAGTTAAGAAAAATTAAAGCCAGTAAATAGAAACTTTTTCATTTGGACTTTTAGAGCCATTTAGAAGGTTGACTGTGAAGTTTTTAGCTTTAAGTGGATTTCACTTGTAGTATTTATGTTATGGACATTATTCATTATTTCTGTTCAAAGTTAATGTGTTTTAGAATATTGCGTCATCTCAAAGCCTGCTCTGCAGAAACATTGCTCAGCCATTAGATCATGCTGTTATTAGAACATTACAATTTTCTCTTGTCATCTGCTATCAATTCAGTGGTTCCTAAATCCTCTCTCCAGCGCTCCATCTCTGCAGATCAGCGTGGCGTTTAGATGAAGCAGGAATGCTGGAGCATGGTTGTCAGAAATTGCTCTCTGATGCATCAGTATGTTTCTTAAAAAATCACCTACCTACTAAATAAGTATATGCAAGCAGAGTAGCTCATTGCAAGATTCAAAATAATATGTGCCCCAAGATAGCTGTCATAACCTGCCCCTGCTTCATTTCACTTTATGCTGTATATGTAATTTCATAAACATTTATTCATAGAACATATGCTTAGCTGACCCCTTGTGCATATGTGAGTCATTTATTCTTGAATAGAGTAACGTTCACTATTTGGTAACCAAAATATTATATGACCACTTCAAAAGTTGTCTGCTTGAAAAAAACCCTTAATTTATTTCTGGCCTTTTCTTTCATTTTCTTAAAAATCTTTAAATTGTGTTTCTACTTTCACAAGTAAAAAATGGCACCATCTTACAAAGCTGCTGCTTGTGTATGTCAAAATAATACAGACAAAAAAGGGTTTTCTGCTTTTTACTCCTATTAACCTTGCAGATCCAACAGCTCTGAGAGAGGGAGATGGATTCTGTTTCATCAAGTCTGACATCAACAGAATTATCTACTAAAATCTAATCAATTGCCCATTGAAGACAAAGGGACTGCACAAGTGTCCCTGAGGGCTTAATTTGCTTTGTAATCACTTTGTTATTGATGACAATGCATCAGAAAGACAGTACTCAGCTTGAATCTCAGAGCTCAGGCTAAGTTTGCAGGGCTGGCAGTTAGAAAAAACATCCTTTTACTTGTAAACTCATCTAATTTAATTAAGAGTCACTGAGGTACAATAAACATGGACCTATGGTGCCAATATAGAGGTATGAAAATTAAAATTTGAAGTAGGATGTACTAGAAAAACCCTTTGGGACCTTGATTCTGACAGTCTTTACTTGATGAGAAATGAGGAACATGGTATTCCAGCACAAATATGTAGTTCTCCAATCTGAGCAGAAGTGATTTGTCAAGCCCTGTCCATGCCAGCTCCTGTACAAGGTGAACAAGACGGGGAGAATGGTCAGAGAATGAGTGTTAATGAGGAGACATGGGTCTGTGTTTAAATATATTCTTCCCTATTAGGCCTTCCTAATGCTACTAGGCAGTAGTAATTTGGTGGCCACATAGCAGTTTCTCCTGTTCTCCCTACTCTCTTCATCAGAGATTACTCTGCACTTACATGTGCAGGATCCAGCCCTGAGTGAGTGTCACAGGTGCAAGGCTCGCTGCACCTCTGTCCCCTCTTTGGTCTCTCTGAATGCACTGTCTCAGGTCTAAGGTCCCATGCCTTTACTTCTCCTGGTTGGAATTCTGCAGTTCTTCCACTCAGAAACCAGGCCCTGGGTTAGAGTACCCTGTGGATCAACCGTGTTTATCCAGCAGGCCTGAGTAGGTTTGGGTACCTGCAGTTATTCCCTTTCGGAGCTTGTGACCAGCAGGGAAAATAGTGACCAGACAGCCTTTTCAACCCAAGTACTGTTTAATTTTAATCATAAGAACATAGTAATAAGAGAAAAGGCATTTTAAAACAACAAAAGGTCTACACACGTCTGCCTTACCTAGACTCTCGCCATCCTCCCAATGGGAGCCGGGTAGATCTAACTTACCTGAGACCACCGTACAGCATGCTCTGAGTTCTCGATCTCAAAAACCTGCCCCTCTCTTGAGGGAATGTATGTCTCTTTAGACCCAACTGGCTGCATTGACTTTCCCCCGCCAAGAGGTGGACTGATTCATTCCTGGGGAAACCCAGCAGAGGTTTGCACCAGAGCACCAAGGGAAAGGGCTCTTGCTTTGTCTCTCCCGTTTTTGCCGAGAAGTGTATATCTGGGTCCACCTCCCTCTTCTTGGGTTCGTTTCCTGACAGTTGTGTTACTGAATTAACTCAATGTATGCATACAGCAAACATCGCAATAACCAGGTCAGCCCACACTATTCAGACATTACTACTGGCAGCTCCAAATCTGAACTGATTTGTTTTTAGGTTTGGGTCAAATGAAGTAAATGGTGAGAGCAAAGTGTTATTATAGCCTGTTGGTCCCAGAATATGAGAGAGAAGGTGGGTGAGGTAATAACTTTTATTGGACCAACTTTTGTTGGTGAAAGAGACATGTTTTTAAGCTCCTCAGAACCCCGAACTGAAGAAGGGCTCTGCGGCACTCGAAAGCCTGTCTTTCTCACCAACAGAAGTTGGTCCAATAAAAGATTTTATCTCACCCACCTTGTCAGCGAACAAAGTGAGACATTTTACTACTTCTGCGCCCTAGGGTTCACACACAAGAATAAATCAAAATAAGAAAGGCACAGTTATATACTTAGATATAGTTTGTTTCTGTGGATAATCCAGTGCTTAATCCATCCTCTGCTTTTTAAGGCTATGAATGAGATTTTCAAAAGTCAATTAGGTGACTCAGGAGCACAAGTTCCTTTGAAAATCAAAGGGATTTGTGCTCCTATGTCACATAGGCACTTTTGAAAATCCTACCTTCTGTCATTATCTTAAAACCATAACACTAGAAAATTGGAATGTGGTAGCCTCTGTGCTATACTGTAGCTCTGCAGTGATTCTGCTGTTCTCAGAAAAGCATGTCAGGCCAGATACATTTGAGCTCAGCGATCCTGACAATAGGATGTGGTTTGATCCAAAGTGGGACATATTAGCCTGATTTGCCATCTGCAAAAGAGCTCCACAGTTTTGCTTACATTATCCCTTGGTACCTTTCACAGGCTGAGGCCAGGTCTACACTATAAACATACAGAGATATAATAACTATGTTGCTGAGAGGTGTGAAAACTCAACGCCCCAGAGCGACGGAGTTATACCAACCTAACCCCCTGTGTACACAGCATCGAAATAGCTACCACTTCTTGTGGAGGTGGAGTACCTATGCCAATGGGAGGAGCTCTCCTGTCAGCGTAGGCAACGTCTTCACTAAAGCACAGCAGTGCACAGCTGCACCACTTCAGCAAAGTGTAGACCTGCCCTCAGTACTTGGTGAAATTCTTTAACGGTCTGATTTTTTCCCCCTTTCTGTATCTCTCTTCATATGCCATATGCCCCATATTTTCCCGCACAGGCACTATGTAAGCCACCCCTTCTGGTCAAAAAGCACTGGATGTGATCCCCATCAGGGCTTTTCGGCTCTGCTGTTGAGTCAGGCAAAGGGGTCAGTACAGAGCATGTTTGGCCTCCTCTCCCAACTAGACAGCCTATACTTGCTGCCTCCACAGCTCTCCTGGCTAGTGGGATGTTTCCAATATTTTAACAAAGAAGTCCCCTTTATAATATGTTCAACCCTCTGTGGTAGAAGAGGAGAAAGGATTGGAAAACCTAATTTGTTTTCCCATTAAAATATGCCTCATAACCTAGGGGAGAAGCAGCACCATTTGGCAAATAAACATATATGAAGTGCCCATTTGCTTGACATTGTTTAGACTTTGTTCCTGACGAATATATTGATAGCATAGCTCAATGCACTCTTTGTATAGTCTGAGCCAGGGCGTGTGTGTATGCAAAGTACTGTAGATCATGTAAAGGAATGCTGGGGAGGGTATCATTCCTTTTGAAAATACTGTTCCTGACCCTTGACTTGGCAGAACCTGCTGCATTTCAAAGGCAAAATATTTGCTCTTAAAAATACCTTTGTGACTTTATGAGCCCCCGAAGGATGAATTGTCTCTGGCAGGAGTGGTTTAACAGTATCCAGCGAAAGGGTGAAATTCATCAGAGTCTGTGAAATCATCCCAGCTTTTCCCTCAGTTTGGTGGCAGAATTTTGATACGAGGCTCCCAGGAGGCAAAAGAGCCACCACCTTTTGGGAATAGCCCTCACTTTTGTTGGCCTTTCTAAGGGAGAGAGACTGAGTTCAAAACTTAACCTGGAGTCCCCTGTGTGGTAGCTTATTGTATTACTTTGAGGCCAGCACAGCTACTGCCTGGCCCTGAGCAGCAGCAAATGTAGCTGCCAGGAGGTGGTTATGGAGTAAGGGAGGTAAAGCTAGAGAGAGTTGCAAAGAAATTCAGGGAGAGAGAGGTCTGAGGGATGAAATGGAGAAGGGGAGGCTGGACTGTAATGGGAAGAGAACCAGGGCAGGGGATGAGGAGAAAAGGTTGGGAAGTAGGAAAGAGGTATAACGATGAAGAAAAAATGATGAAAGAAAGAGACTGGACTGAGAGAGAGAGCAGGAGGAAGGGAAATGCTGCAGGGAGCAAGAGAGGAAAGAGGGTCTTGTGGCTAATGCACAGAGCTGGGACTCTGAACCCCTGGCCTCTGTCACTGACTGGCTGAGTGACCTTGGAAGAATCATGTCATCATCTTGCACCTCAGTTACCCATCCATAAAATGGGGAGAATAATACTGTCATATCTCACAGGGAGGTGAAAGCACCATAAGATCCTTGGATTGAAAGTATTTGCATTAATGTAGTATTTATTAGATACCGGTGAATGTGAAAAAACTTGCTCATTTCACTCACATCTGCAACAGCATTACTCAAGGAGCTGCTTAGGATTCGGTAGCTATGTTCACAGATCAACAGGCCTTATATTAAGTGTTATTTACAATATATTGCCAAATGCAAAAATAAGTCTTTACATTTACTCCTTGTAATAATCCTTACTCCCTTCTGCCTGTGGTAAATATTTTAAAGCTACGTATTTCTAGCGTTCAGATCATGTCAGTTTCTGTTAACTCACTTTTGAACATTTAGTTTTGTTCAGATTTTTTTGTTCTTGTTCTAAGCTCACAAAGGTACAAGGAAAATCCTTAATATTTTCCGTTGTGTCAGGCGGTGCAGATGCAGTTAGAAATTATAGGAATAGTTCATCCAAGTATTTCCCATGCTATTCCTACTGCCAACATCCCTGAATGCTGAATGAGCTAAATTTCTTATTTAAGAGCCAAAGTAAATATTTCTGCCACTTACTGCTGAGGGTTAGTCTGCTTCCAGTCTACGCTACAGTAATGATGCACCTTGAAAAAGAAATAATTGACTAATGATCCTCATCCAGAATATATTAAGGAGCTGGACACATTTTGGTCATCAAGTATATATGCTCTAAATATGCATAGAAAGAGAGCTTGTGTTTAACAATTACATTATTTGTATTTGATCATTACATATATAGTGATGTAAGCTTCAGCATGACTTAGTCGGTTCAGCCTTCTGTATCCAGAACCGCACCGACCTTTAGTCTCTGCAACCAAACACCACATCCTTACGCAACAATGGCAGCTGATCCAAAAAAATTTATCAGCATGAGTTTGGACATTACAGGTCATCCCAAACTCATACTAATAAACCTTTTGTACCACACCACCATGAGCTTTCTGTATGCCACGCCTGCTTTAGAAAATGCATTTTAAGAATATTTTAGAGCATTGTATTGGAATTATTTCCTGTAACCCTCCACCTGTAATATCAGGTGCTTTAGTTGCCATGAGTCCAACTGTTCAGAGATCAGAAGGAGAGAAAAACTAAAGCTAATAAAAGTAAAACGCCTCAAAAAATTACCTAAAAAAGATTTTCTATGTGTAAAAATGTCACAGGCTTTTTTTTTAAGAACTAGAAGTAAGTGTTGGATCCCATTAGATGCACTGTGCCTTTAAGAAATCGGATAGTAGCACAAGCTAGGAAAAGAACTAGCTGGATCTGGTGGGCAGAATGATCTCTAATCAAGCTACAGTAAAGGTCTGCTTGTTGGAACCTCCTGTATTTTAGCTCTGCATTGACTATCTATCTCCATGCCCTATGCCAAAATAGGGATGTTACATGGTGTCAGAGGAGTGAGCCTGTGCCTCCAATTGTGGTAGAAAAGAAAAAAAGGAAGGCAGCAACTGAGAGAGAAAATTGATTCTTTCAGACCCCCAGTACCCACTAGCCCTCCATGAAAATCATGATGAAAACCAGAGATAGTGGGAGTTGTTTCATGTACCATGCATGGGTAACAATAGGAAAAGATTCCATGCTTGTAAAACTAACTGGCTCTTTATTAAGAGAACTATTTATCGATGTGCTGCAAGAATAGCTAGCATTCTACCGTGTGCACACAGACTGACTTCCTACTGCCTCCTTCAGACTCCAAATTGGAGTAGTAAACTAATGTAATTTGAGTCATTAGAAGTGAACAGGTCTGTTCTGACCTTTTCCCAGGGTCCTGGTTGGGATTTCATGAGGCAATCAAGTCTCTTTCTGTTGCCTGTCACTATATTCTTCAATACAACTTGCACAGTTCCATTTATGCTTTTACTTGGGCATTTATGCCTGGCCTGTAGATATCTCCCTGGCTTGTCTCACACCTGAGAAGCTTGTATCCATCCCATGATGTCAGCTCTTAAATCTGCTGGGATTACTGCTCAGTCCCCTCTAAACAAAATAGAGTGACAGTGTAAGGCCAGAAGGGACCACCAGATCATCTAGTCTGACCTCCCGTATATCACAGGCCACCAACACTACCCTGCTCCCTAACCCTAAAGCACCAACCAAAATTGGACCTCAAGGTGTTACAGCCCACAGGAGACTAAACTATTGTGTGCCACAGGCAGAGAACAGGGGTACCAATGTGCATCGGTGCCTGAGTCCCCTGCAATAACAGGGAACTGATTAAGTGAGAAATACCCATATGATCATGGCCCGTGACCCTCACTATGCTAGTAGATGAAAACCCCCAAGGTCACTGCCAATTTGACCTTTGGGGAATATTCCTTCCCGATCTCACATATGGTGATCAGTTTAACCCTGAACCTATGAGCAAGAACTAGCCACGCACACATCTGAGAAAAAGAATGCTCAGTACCACCTCAAAGCATGAGTCCACCCGATCCCTGTCCCATCTCCAGCCCTGGCTATCTCAGATGCTTCAGAGGAAGGAAGCAAAAAAAGTCCAGGATACTCTTGGGGGGAAGGTGGGGAAACTGTCCTGCTGATCCCTATCAGCTCACATCCTGAAGCATGAGATTTTAGGAACATAAGACATGCATCGAAGTCACCCCCAGAGCTGCTGAGCCCCGCTCCCCAACACCACAAGTAAGCCATCAGACAATCCCACTCATAAATTTGTCAAGCTCCAAACGACTGCTAATAGAAGGATTTGATCAATGACCATTCTGGGATTATCCCAGTTCAGTGGAATGGCCGAAAAGGCAACACAACCTAAGAAGTTATTGCTCAGAAACAAAGAGGAGTCAGAGCCAGGCCCACATTTGGTACTAAAGGAATACACCAGTGACTGATGCATGCCATCACCTGCACAAATGTTCTTGAGAAGGATGTTCCATTGGAGCAACACTAAGCTGGAATTTGGCTCCACAACTCCTAGGAGTCTGTTCCAGACCTTACTCCTAATGTCTAGCCTAATTTATTCACGACCAGTTTATATCGACTTGTTCTGTCCAACACTGTCCTTTAACTTAAATAATTCTTCACCATTCCTAGTGCTAACCCTTCTCCCCGATGTATTTATAGAGAGCAATCACATCACCTTTCAGCCTTTTTTTTCCCTAGACTAAACGGGCCAAGCTCTTTTAATCTCCTCTCATAAAATAGGGCCCTCGTTCTCCTGATCATCCTAATAGCATGTTTAATTCATCTTTCTTGAATGCATAACTCATCTCTCACCTGGAAGTAAGGGGTGACCTCCAGTGGCACTTGCTCCTCTGGCCAACCCTGGTATATGAATTGTTCTCCTGCATGGAGCACCCCAGCCTGTTCAGTGTTTTGTTATGTTATTTGGAGCCCCCCTTCAGAGATATGAAGGAGTTGCAGTATTTTGATAAACTATATCTCCTGTTCCACAGAGCCATCAGTGTTGTACTCTGCCCTGCTCAGTGTATCTGCCACCAGGAGTGGCTTCCCTGGGCAGTACCTTATTCTCACTTTTTAGGGATGGAGTCTCGGTAACGCATGTTATAGTCACTTGGATTCACTCAATAGTAACTTCTTCATGAAGCTTTCTAATGCTTGTGATCAGACTGCATGTCCACCTTACTCCCAAAGGTGAACTGATGGAGTTGTTTCCTTCCAAAGAACGCAGCCAGTAGCTCCTTTTCCATTTGACCACATCCTCCTCCTGTGTCTGTCAGAGCTCTACTAGCAAATGCTATGGATGGCTGGCTTTGCAACAGCGCTGCTCCAAAGCCTCCTTCTGATGCATAAAACTGTAGCTGCTCCGCAGGGCTAGTAGTACTTTAGGACTGGTGCCTTGCTTATGATTTCCTTTACTTTTGTAAGTGCCTGTTCTTGAGTCTCTGACAATTCCTACACTGCATCATTGTGTATTAACGGTTTCAAGAGTTCACAGGCTTCTGATAAGTGTGCACAGAATCTGGAAAGGTAGTTGGCTGTCTTTATCAATTGAATTCCCTTTGCATCCTTTGGTCTGGGCATTTCTTTAATGTATTTAGTTTCTCAAGGTCTGGTCGGAGTCCCTCCGAAATCAACAGATGCCTAATGTAGGGGACCGTGGTTTGTTGGCATTCTGCCTAGTATTCTGCTCCCAGAACCTGTTTAGAAGTTGTCACAGCTTGGTGATATGGTCCTGGATTGCCTATTCCTTGACATTTCCTTCCTCTACAATCAGAATACAATCAGCTACAATCTTGATGCCTGGAAGTCATTCTAATGCCTGGTTCAGTTTACACTGGAACTCCTCTGGGGCAGGGCTGAAACTTATAGGCATCCATACCCAACAGTACCTGCCAAAAGGTGTGGCAAAGGTTGTCAGGTGGCTGGACGGCTCATTTAACTCCCTATGCCAGAACCCATTATTAACCGTGAACTTTTTTTGTAATGGATAGTGACTTATTTTCAATGCTTCACTAAGTGGTTTGAGGGGATCAATGTAGAGCCTCAGTTTACCTAAAGGTTTTCTCCCCATTACTCTACTTTGTGCTAGTTTTGTTGGGTGTAGTGATGCCTCTTCTTTGCAGGCTTGCCCACTCCTTCTTTAGTGGCTCCATCAGGGCTAATGGAACTCAGTGGTTTGGTAGTCTCATGTAAGTGGTGGGTTATTGCTGTCTTCAGTTTGCCTTCTATGTGTCCATCTTCTTGAAATGTGTCCTTATATTCTGTTAGAATGCTGGACAGGGCCTATGGTGACTGTTCTCCCTCTTTTCTCTATTTTTGAGGATATCCTGGTGTTGTACTGTGATAAAATCTATGACTTGCATGGCTCTGCTGTGTATGAACTACTATACACTCCAGGCAATAGCCTCTCTTATTTCATGGGTTCTTTATTGACAGCCGGCACTGGCCTCAGAATAATTTCATTGTATATCACCAGCACTTGGACACATTTCTCCAGTCTAGTATTGCTGCTTATCAGTGCTGATGGGATTATATTGTAGTTGGCTCCACCGTCCAGCTGGAATCGAATTGGTGCCTGGTCTAAGAACATAGTTGCAAATATAGCAGTTGAATGGCTGACAGCCTTCTTCACCAGTCCATGAATACTAAAAGTCTTTGAATCTGCTAACATCACACTGCAGAGACGTCTTCACTGGATGTCAACATCCTTAATCATTGAATGTACTGCCGCTTTTTTCTTCTTGAGTTAGCTGAGGCATTGGGACATAAAATGGTTGTTTCCCACACTCCTTGCCCTGCTGCCCAGAAGCTGGACATTTTTGTTCTCTGCTTTACATGTTGCTTTCCACAGTATATACACTGACCGTGATGCCTGCATTCTGAATCGGTCTGTATCTGTCTTGCTTCCTGGGTTCCTTTAGCTTGAGCCTATGTACTTGTTCCACACTAGTGGCTGTTATTGTTTCAATCTGGACAGTTCAGCTTCCCTTGCTATTTGGAGGCATTTATCTAAGGTTAGATCTCTTGCTCTCAACGATTTCTCATATAAGCTGGAATCGTATGTCCCACAAATGATCCTGTCTCTAATTTAGGGAATCTTCAGTGTCTCCAGAGTTACATGTGAATGCCAGAGTTCTCATCTCTGTAACGTATATATCTATTCCGTCTTCTGCTTCTTGGTTTTGGATAAAAAACAAACAAACAAACCCAGTAGCTCTCTCTACAGTCTCATTTTGTCTGGGGTCACAGTGCTCATCAAACATCTTTATCAGCTGTTCCGGTGTTTCAGGCATTACTCCTGGCAACAGTCTCATTTCTCATTCTTTTTCCCCAGTGAAATGGTAAAACAGCTTTGTCTTAATTTTCTCATCTTTATCCCTCATGGTCAGCTCTGTATACAGACCCAATTCTTGCTTCCATGTTTGTGCAAGGATTTTTGTCTGGATATCCAGCATTACCAGTGGTCAGAACCCCCCTGTGCTCTCTGTTTGCTCTCTTTCTAGGTGCTGCTTTGTTTGTCTGTTAATCATGTTCTTTTCTTTGCTCTGGGTTTCACAAGACTGACTGCTACAACCTCATTTCACATACCACGTGCTGAGTAACATCATGAAAAGACTCCATTCATGTAAAGCTAAACTCTTTATTGAGAGAACTATTTAGAGGTACTGCAACTGCAGCTAGCATTCCAGCTATGTGTACACAGACTAACCTCCTCCCACAAACCTTAGCTTTTTCTGCCAAATTCCATGCCAGTTGCTACAGGAGCAACCAAGCAGCACTTGGAACAGAGAAAAAGCCCCAGAAAATGCAAATAATGATCCTACTTCATGGTACTAGGGAAGATGCCCTTGAGATGTTCAATATTTTTGTCTTCACTTGTGGTAAAGCCCTAGCACATAGATGAAGTAAGTGCAAAGTTTAGAGAATTCCATTTCCAACCTAGAAGCACGGTGTCCGAAAGAGAGAAATTCTGGGATTGTTTACTAAACTAATGAGAGAAACTATGGAACAGTCCCTTGCTGAGCTTAAAATAAAATCAAGTAGCTATGAATTTGACCCCAAAATGAAATGATCCAAGTCATAATAGACTTCTGTGTTGCAGAGGAGTGACTAAATCAGGCCTCTTAGGGTATGTCCACACTGCAGTTAAAAACCCACAGCTGGCCCATGCCAGTTGATTCAGGCTCGCAGGGCTTGGGCAAAGGGCCTGTTTAATTGCAGTGTAGATGTTGGGCTTGGGCTGGACCTTGGGCTTTAGGACCCTGCAAGGTGGGAGGGTCCCAGAGCTCAGGCTGCAGCTCAAGCCTGAATGTCTTCACTGCAATTAAACAGCCCCTTAGCTCAAGCCAGTTGGCAAAGGCCAGCCACAGGTTTTTAATTGTAGCGTAGACATATCCAAAGTGATCCGAAACTCACACTTCAGAAAGTGATGGATATATGCCATACAGCAGGAACAACAAGAGCCCATCTCCAGGCCATGATGAGGGCCAGTACAGGAGAGAAGAGATTAAATGTGAGCAAATCAGTAGCTATGTGAGCTGATGCCTTAAAAGATGGGTTTGGGGCATGCTTAGTACACGAATCAAGGCCAGAGAGAGAGCAGTAATATACTGGCCTAGTATGTCCAGGGATAGTGAGACATTAAGAGAAGGATGCTCACTATGTGCACACAGCAGTCACAACAATGTGAGAGAGACACTGTGGTCATACAGGGACCCTGATTTGCCATTGAATAAGCTGGGCACTGATTTCTTTGAATATTGATCTTGCCCATTCTCATTGCTGGTTGATTATTTCTCTAAGGGGATGTCTACACTATGAAATTAGGTTGATTTTATAGAAGTCGATTTTTAGAAACCAATGTTATACAGTCGATTGTGTATGTCCACACTAAGCATATTAAGTCGGTGGAGTGCGTCCTCACTACTGTGGCTAGCATCAACTTACAGAGAGGTGCATTGTGGGTAGCTATCCCACAGTTCCCATAGTCTTCACTGCCCATTGGAATTCTGGGTTAAGCTCCCAATGCCTGATGGGGCAAAAACGTTGTCGCGGGTGGTTTTGGGTACATGTCATCAGGCCCCACTCCCTCCCTCCCTCCATCCCTCCCTCCATGAAAGCAACGGCAGACAATCATTTCACACCTTTTTTCCTGGGTTACCTGTGCAGACGCCATACCTCGGCAAGCATGGAGGCTGCTCAGTTCACTGTCACTGTACATCTCCTGGGTGTTCCTGGCAGACCTCAGTGAGGTCAATCAGGGGTGCCTGGACAGACATGGCTATCCTCCTCTTAGAGCACCAAATGGGAGCCAGAGACTCCAGGTCATTCTCTTCTTTAAATTTCATCTCATGGAGATTCAGTCCTGCCTGGAATATCATGCAAGCTGGAGGCTTCTGCCTCAGGCTGCTCTCCCAGCTGGTAGCATCATGCGGTCACACCTACTCCAGCCTGCCCCTTGCTCCCATGGCTCATGAAGCCTGGACAGTAGTAAGGAGCAGTTCAACTATAGGCTGAGCAAGTGCAGAATGGTGGTAGAATGTACCGTTGGATGTTTAAAAGCTCGCTGGAACTGTTTGCTGACTAAGTCAGACTTCAGCACAACCAACATTCCCATTGTTATTGCTGCTTGCTGCGTGCTCCATAATTTCTGTGAGAGTAAGGGGGAGATGTTTATGGCGGGGTGGGAGGTTGAGGCAAATCGCCTGATGTCTGATTTTGAGCAGCCAGGCACCAGGGCGATTAGAAGAGCACAACAAGGCATGCTGTGCATCAGAGAGGCTTTGAAAACCAGTGTCATGACTGGCCAGGCTTCAGTGTAACAGTTGTGTGTGTTTCCACTTGATGCAAACCCACCCCTTTTGTTGATTTTAATTTCCTGTAAGCCAATCATCCTCCCCCCTTTGAAATAAAGTAACTAATGTTTTGAAACCATGCATTCTCTATTTATTAATTTAAAAAAAATGAGATAATGGACAAGGTAGCCCAGGTGCAGTGGGGGAGGATGGAAGGACAAGGCCACATTGTGTATTGTAGCCACAATAAAAATCAGACTGTTTGAATGACAGCCTTCTGTTGCTTGGGCCATCCTCTGGAGTGGAGTGGCTGGGTGCCCAGACCCTCCCCCCCAGCGTTCTTGGGCATCTGGGTGAGGAGGATATGGAACATGGAGAGGATGGTAGGCGGTTATACAGTAGATGCAGCAGGGGTCTGTGCTCTTGTTAGCTTTCCTGCAGCTCCAACAGACGCTTCATCATGTCCATTTGCTTCCCCATTAGCCTCAGTATCGTGTCCTGCCTCCGCTCTTTGCGCTCACTACATTTTTTCCTGGCCTCTGCCACTGAATGCCTCCATGCATTAAGCTGTGCCCTATCAGTGCGGGAGGACTGCATGAGCTTGGAAAACATGTCACCGCGAGTGTATTTTTTTCACCTTCTAATCTGTGATAACCTCCGACATGGAGATGATGGTCACCTGTGCTGCTGAGTGCTGCTGAGTTCACCATGCTGACCAAATAGGAAATGAAATTCAAAAGTTCCTGGGGCTTTTCCTGTGTACCTGGCTAGTGCATCGGAGTTCAAAGTGCTGTCCAGAGCAGTCACAATGGAGCACTCTGGGATAGCTCCCAGAAACCAATACCATGGATTTGCATCCGCACTACCCCAAATTCAACCCAGCAAGGTTGATTTTAGCACTACTCCCCTCATTGGGGAGGAGTACGGAAGTTGATTTTAAGCCCTTTAAGTCAACGGAACGGGGTTGGTTGTGTGGATGCATCCATTTTAAAATTGACCTAATGCGGCTAAATTTGACCTAACCCCGTAGTATAGACCAGGGCTAAGTGTCTATGGGTGCTATGGCTCCTCTAGGGAGTGACCATGTCCCATCAGTGAATCTAAAATTCCACAGGACTGCTAAATAGGGGGGATCTGATTAATGACCATCCCAGGATTATCCCAGTTCAGTAGAATGACCAAACAAGACATATAGAAGAGCCACGCTGCCACAACAGCTGGAGATCCCTGAGGGGGAAAACCAACACAGT
This sequence comes from Dermochelys coriacea, assembly GCF_009764565.3. Classification (NCBI taxonomy): domain Eukaryota; kingdom Metazoa; phylum Chordata; order Testudines; family Dermochelyidae; genus Dermochelys; species Dermochelys coriacea. The sequence goes on along the minus strand of NC_050068.2, from coordinate 198,743,263 downwards.
CACAATGGGTGTGCTTTAAAGGCCACTACCTCCTGTGGATCCCGTGTGACCCATGCAGATCACGGGAGGTCTTTCAGGCCTGAAGGAGAGTCCCCTGGCTCATTCCATGGGGGAGAGGAGAAAAACCCTGCCCCTCAGCAGAACAGTTGCAGAGGAGTTTCACCAAGGGATACTTGCCACAATTTCCCTCCCCCTTAGTCTCCCTCCACAGGTTTCCATCCCTGTGTTATTTGGCAACCCAGTTTTTTGCAACCTCTCCAGGCACGTACTACTCTTCACAGACTATTTAAATGCCACGTTTCATGTTTCAGTGTATAGCCATCTTTGAATAATTGCCCTGGAAATAAATCCAAGAACAATTTTTTTTTACAGTGGACAAAATATTCAATATGTTTCTTGTTTTCACATAACTAAGAAATAGTTTAACAGTTCATTGCTTAAACTTTCAGAAAAATTCACCTTTGGTTGGATACCAAGCATGGACATTTTCAGCCAAAACCCCAAATGTTTAACAAAGTTATGAGCAAATGAATAGAGGGGTTTATAATGGAAGTTTGCAATCTTGCCTATAACAGGCATGAATAGCACCAACTGAAATATACATGTATACACAATATAGACAGGACCGGAAGCACAACCTATTATTAAGGTTGCCCAACACTTCCAGTTTTAGGATCCTGTTTTCAGATGCTTATAATTTTACCAAACCATTTGGGCTGGAATTTCCCTTATCAGATACCTGCCGCTGGCTGGGTATTTTTTAGAAAATTTCAGTCAAAACAGTTCAGCCATTTACGAGACCAAGACGAGGGGAAAATACATTGTTTTTCCCATTTCTGGCAACCTTTCCTTTGAAAACTCTACCATCCCTATGCTTTGGCAGAGGAGTGGACTTTGTGTCTGGGATTTGCCTGTTGTTGCCCCAAGAAAATCTGCCCAAATTTGGCCAAGTTCTAAGCCTTTGAAAAATTGCAGTTCACACATACTCCGTAGAGACTTGCGAGAGCTTAACAGATAAAATTCCTGTAGACTCCATTTGTGCAGAGCATGCATCTGGCCAGGGCTGAGAAGCTCTGGGCTGCTGGGTCCAGGTGCCAGGTCCAGACACTGGAATGGAGAGCAGGAAGACTGTCTCTCCTGTGCTCTCAATGACATTCTTTCCTCTCCCCTCTCTGGCCCCTCCCCCACCCCAATGGGTGCAGATAGCATGGAAGTGGAAGCTGCCTGATTCGAATGCAGAGGAGACATGAGCCAGACCTGCAGGGGGCCGCAAAGGGGAGTAGATTGGAACAAGGAACCTGTGGGAGAAAACTGGGACTGGAGGCTGGGCAGCAGGGGAGGGGAACTGTGGGACTAGGAGCCTCTGACTGGCTGGGCAAAAAGATTGGGACTGGAAGTTAGGGAGGGAAATGGGGGCAGACTGGGAGCCAGTAGGTGGTAGGGAGGCCGCGATCACAGGAGGACTAGGACAGAAACAGTTTAGATGGGACAGGGCAGAAGGGATCGTGCTTGTAGGGAATTGGCAGAAGAGTATGAGCTCACTAGTGCACATTATCCTCCAGAGGCTGGAATGGAACTTCACATTCCTGAGTCTCACCTGCTGTGCTGTCAGCAAATATTTGTGAAGCCTCTTGTAAAGGTCCATCCACTTGTAGTGCTGGGAGGGTGGGGTGGGGGGGGAATTGGTATTATTTGTATCACAGTAGTGCCTAAAGACCCCAGATGAAATCAGAGGCCCATTTTGCTAGGTGCTGTGCAGACTAGAGCTATGCAAATAACCGATTTGTCAGATTGGTGGACAAATTGAAAAGTGTGTATATATATATATATATCATTTAGCATTTAACAAAATGTTTTAGTTTTGCTTTTGAGTTTTTACCTTTAAAAAAAATTGAAGGAAAATTCAAAGCAAAGTTGTTTTAAATCAAAAAGTGAAAACTTTTTGACTTTTTCTGAATTTGTGTTTTGTTTTTTCACTGAAAGAATTGGACAAATCTGACACAAATTCACGCAATGTTTTGAATGACCCAAATCTGCATTTTTTGGAGGAAAAAAAGTTTCATCCAAAGAATTTTGTCTTGTTTTAGTGAAAATATATAGTGAGAGATCATTCCTGTCCTAAAGAACTTGCAATCTGAATTGAGAAGACAAGGGATGGGAGGGAAAACAGAGGCACAGGGAGGTGATGTGACTTGTCAAAGCTCACATAGCGGGTAAGTGGCAGAGCCACGATTAGAATCCAGGTTTCCTGACACCCTGTCCAGTGTGCAATCCACAGACCATGCTGTCTGCAATCTCATATACTCAATGACATATAGAAATGTACTGTCAGCGCACCCCAGCCACCCCTAAAATATCACCTAATCCAAGTGGCTTGTGACCTTGTTAGTTGCCTAATTTCAGGTAGCCCTCATAGTAAAAGTGGTCTGAGTGAGGATTTGAATGAAGAGGGAATCATAGCCTTTACTAATTAGCTCAGGAAGGGCATAAATATAAATACTACATCTTCATCAGCACTAGAGAAAACTCTGGGCCTGATTTGGCACTGTTATTCTAGTTTTACACCAGTGTAATCCTGGGAGTTAACACTGACATAAAACTGGAGTAACGCATTAGTGAATCAGGTCCAAAGTGTCCTAAAATAACTAAAATATCTGTATTTCTGAACCTTTAGCATAACATGTTGAGGGTAAAATAGTGATGTTTTTATATAAATTAATCATGCTGGCACTTTTTATTGCTTTCAATGTCCTGATTAGGAATGTAAATGTCACTACTGAATGTCAACATTCATAAACTTGGCTTTGATAGGGAAGTTGGGATTAAAACAGTTTGTCCAATAAATATTAGCTGAGTGCCCAAACCATTAGTGTTTGGATTTACTTTTAGTACTGTACATTCATATTTTAGTGAGAAAAAGACCACTGTTACTGGCAGTCTATATGGTAATTGTTTTATGTAATTATGTGGGGAGAGTTCTGTGACCCCGAAACATGGAAACAACAAGTGAAGATGATGTCTTGTTAATAAATCCAGGATACACAGTTGTATTACATTTATGTAGTCTATGTAAGGCAAGTGCATTGCTGATTAAAAAAAACACCACCTCTGTCTGCTGCCATCTTGACTGGCAGGTTTCAACATTTAGAAGGCTGGTGTTTTTCTGAATACTGATGAAATGACTGATGAGGAGGGTGGGATCTATACGTCTGTATGTGTATGTGAACAAAACAGATACAAATAGTGGAGCTACACTGATTTACGCCTGATGAAGATCTGACCCAGAGACTATAGACAGACGAGTATGCATTGTGGTGTGGTGTGGTGTGACAAAAAGATTTTATTAGCATGAGTTTGGAATAATCATGTTACTCAAGTGGCAACTGCATGAATGAATCTCAGAGATAATCCCACAAATGCTTATAAAACCTTCACATCACACCCTATTGAGCTGCAGTCTGTATATACCTCATATGTTACAAAAGCAATTTTAGAAATGTTTTTTAAAACATTTTGGACAATTTTTTAATCTTTCTAAATGGATAGATGTAGCTGTGAAATTCAAATTCAGAATGAGATCAGAATTCACATTTTCCCAGCTTTTTTTTTTTTTTGGAGTGTTTAGATCTGGACCACACAGCTTGAGTGCAAAAAGGGCTCAAATCTGATGCCCATACATTTCAAGAAAATTCAGATTCAGATCTGGATCCAAATTGCATGTCTCAGGTTGATGCTTGTTATTCAGTAATGTATGTGTGTGTGAACACATATGCACATATACACACGGAGAAAACCAAACTCTTCTCTGTCACACTAGTGCAGATCTGGAGTAATTCAAATCAAGCTGGAGTAACTGTATATATACAGCATCATAATTAAGGATATAATGCAGTCCATAGTCTCCAGAGTATTAAAGAAAATCATGGCCCAACTCCTAAAAATGTTCACTGCTTGTAAATGCAAACTGGGCTGAAATTATATAACCTTTAATAATGCTTTCTGCATTTTCAGCCTTATTTGTTAGGTCCAGGGATTATTAATTCTTTTTGGCGACAGTAAATCCATCATTCTCTAGTTTCCCCATCTTGGAAATTGTTTTTCTTATTTTATAGTTGGCATCATCCTCAAAAGAAAATAAACAAGTCAGTGAAAGAAAGGAAAAGAAACATTAAAGAAAGGAAAAGAAAAAAAATCTTCAAATCATATTTAGCCCCATCTGGCCTTAGAAAAACATGGAAACGGGTGATCAAGTACATTTTCCAGGATGGCTGCCTTTCAAGGGAAACAAAATCTGGATATTTCTATGTCTAGACCACAGAGGGAAAAAATGCTTTAGTGCTAATTAACCCATTGAAAGTATAAAAGCCCTGAGTAGTACTAGACAACATACACAGGGAAGTTAGCAGGTTTATGCAGCCAAGGGATGTGGAGGAGAGGGAAGGACTGATTAGGGTATAAGAGTGGGAGGCAAGAGATCTCTGACCAGGATTTCTATGTTGCTTTAGGTGAACGAGTCAATTAACTTCTTTCTGTCTCATTTTCCCCATCTGTAAATTGGGGCTAGTGACACTTACTCTCCACTGTAAAGCTCTTTGAGATCTACAGATGAAAAATGCTAAGTATGATAGCTGCAGATGGGATGTAGTTTATGAAACATCAGGTCATTGCTCAAGTACAACCATTTTCGGCAAGTTTATGTGCCAGTTAGATTTTAATTGTTTAACAACTGGGCATTCAGTATGTAAAGAATCACATACTTTAAGTCAGGATCTGTGGTTATAAGGGTGTGTTTATTACTAGAATGTATGTACATTACATACTTTTTTCATCACCACAAGAGATCAGTAAAAGAAAATATAGTTATATTTAAGAGAGGTCTAGAGAGTTTTATGGCCATCGGTTGCTGGTCAGAATATTGAAATATCATGTGTGACAGGGTCGGGCCAGATGGCTATAGGAGAGTAATAGAAGGCAGATATATTAGCCCCAGGCTAAGTAGGTCCCTTTTCCCTGAGTAAGGTAATAGGGAAGGTTCCAGAACAATCAGGAACCTTCTGGAGACAATTAAGACAGGCTGATTAGAACACCTGCAGCCAATCAAGAAGCTGCTACAATCAATTAAGACAGGCTAATCAGGGCACCCGGGTTTTAAAAAGGAGCTCACTTCAGTTTGTGGTGTGTGTGTGAGGAGCTGGGAGCAAGAGGCACTAGGAGCTGAGAGTGAGAACGCGGATTGTTGGAGGACTGAGGTGTACAAGCATTATCAGACACCAGGAGAAAGGATAAAGAAGGTGTTGGGAGGAGGCCATGGGGAAGTAGCCGAGGGAGTTGTAGCTGTGGCACAGCTGTTCCAGGAGGCACTCTAGACAGCTGCATTCCACAGGGCCCTGGGCTTGAACCCGGAGTAGAGGGCGGGCCCGGGTTCCCCCTAAATCCTCCCAACTCCTGGTCAGACACAGGAGTCGTCGACCTGGACTGTGAATTCAGAAAAACGGCCAAGCTGAGGGCTGCCTTGAAGCTCCAAGGTGAGCAAATCCTCCAATAAGCGCAAGATCCACCAAGGGAGAGCAGGAACTTTGTCACACATGCTTCAGGTTGTCATCTGATCTTACAGGAGTCACTAAACATGCGAGTCACGCACACTACCTCCATTATTACTCTTATTTTTTTTAAAATGCTGACTGCACTTTAGTGCTTCTGGAAGTGTAAGGATAACAGTAGCTTCATCCAGGCCGGTACTTCATTCTTCTCTTCCAGTCCTCATGGGTGCTGTGGGTATTGCCTCACCCCCTGCCTTGAAGTGATTTCCATTATATACAGAGTTTACAGTTTGGTTCAGTGGCTCTCAGCACCCCCACTATGCTAATTGTTTCAGCACCCCTGCCAGTCTTCCTCGATCCCTGCCTGCAACAATGTGCTATCTGCTCCTGAGCAGAGAATGGAAATCTTCGCCATGTGGCAGTTGTCTGAGTTAAACAAAAATCCACTGGGAGACTAGAATGAGATCAAGCAATCTTCTTCTAATTTGTAACTTAAGAGAAGTGTTTCAACAGAAGTAGGATTGTCTGGCATTGGGGATTTATGTCCTGTTCTTTTACCAGCTTTCTCTGACTCCTTGGTAACCTGTCCCCTCTCCGACCCACCTCAGCTCCCTGCATAGGCCTCTCTGTGCTTCTGTAGTAGTCTGTACCTCTCCCTCCCTATTAAAACACAGTCAGAGTGAGTGAGGCACCGAGTGTTGCTCAGGGGACTGTTCCTCATTCTGAACTATGTGCTACCATTTCTCTGGTTAGGGCTTGGCTTTACAAACTCTGGGGAGAGCAGAGATTACTGATGTGGGAGAGAGAAGCAGGGTGGTGGTTTGGAGGTGGGCACTACTATGCCATCAGTAGAGTTAGAGGGAGGTGAGAAAAGGAGGAAGGATGGGCAGAGTCAAACACAATAAAGCAGGTAAGAGCAATATCCAAATCTCCCTCAAGCATTGTGCAGATTTCCCTCTGCTGGAATTTGGCCACTCTTCCAGGTTTCTAGAAGTAGATGTAAGGATAAAAAATTAATCCCCATGTTCTTTAGCATCTGGCTAGTATTTGGTTATTTAAATCACCAGTGACTGGGTTGCTTGAGAAATGCCCCGCTGATTTTCGTAGATCTATCCCTGTGATCTGTCATTCTGAGGTGCTGGAAGGAGCACAGTGACTTAGAGCAGAAGAAATATTGCGGGATCCAAACCAACATACTCATCTAGCTAGGAAAACACTCTTTTTGTCTCCTATCCTTCCATCTTTAGTCTCCTAATTTACATTGTCTTCCATTCATCCTGCATCTCTTAAGTCCGCATCTTCTTTTCTGGACTCCTCTTTCCTTCTTTACACATGTTGTATGCTGCTTTTCATTTTTCATACACCCCTATACTTAATCTTTTCGTATTTCCTAGCCTCGCCATCATCTGAAACAGGAGTTGATAGGATGGATGATGCTACAAGGAAGAAGCACTGAAAACCACAAAGAGCTTAGGCAGTAAGGTGACTTCAGCTGGAACAGTGTCTGAGCTTGAGAGACAAGTAATTCAAGATAGGGGATCTGCAGAGGATAGGATGAACTTAGTGAGAGAGGAAGTTCATTGAACTGCTTGGTTACTAGATAGATCTGACAGCTGGAAATTCTATTCTATATGGCCTCATCTGTGCTGGCAGGATATGTGGAGTTAAATATCAGGAACCTGGAAAAAAGGAAATGGGGCCAGGAAAACATTGTTTCTGGAGAAGAGAAACTCTAGATAAGTGGGAATCAACTCAGAGGGAGAATCAGGTCAGGAGTTTTTCATTTCTCAGGTTAGAACTTTTGGAGCCAATAAGAGGAATAGGTAAGAGCAGCTGGATGGCAAGAGGTTGGAGCTAGTTTAGAAGGAGAGATGGAGAGCAAGTCTGTTCCAAGACAGAGGGTATCTAAGTGCTGATGAGCAAGGGTGTGGCATTTAGTGCGGAAAGGAGAATGTAGATGAGAGACTGCATTGCAGAATATAGAAGCTGCCATCGGGAGGAAGCCAAATATGAAGTGGCAACATTTAGGTTTACTTTTGCAGTCATAAATAAGCCATAGTGAGCTCTGATTTTCTCCCCTGAACTCTTCACTAAGCTTCAGTCCTAAAACATGAAAATTATTTGCCCTTCACAAAAGCTTAATAAGTTTATAAGCATTAAATTTTTAAATTTTACCCTGCTAATACTTAGGCCAATAGTGTGAACAAACTATACTCTAGAGGAAACAATTAGAGGGAAAGTCAAGTCAACTGACCTTTTAAAGTTGGTAAGCACATTTTTTAAAATATGCTAAGATTTAACAACCTTGAGGGGATTTGTTTGAATCTGGAGCTTTGCTGTAATTTATTTTAACTCCTGTGTCAGATATAACAGGCCAAATTATTAAACTAGAGCTGTAAAAAGCCAGGCTGTCAAAGTAATGATGATTTATAACCTGTGATCCTATATAATTAAACTTAAAGAAAAGAGAGCCTTTGAAAAGTCCAGCGGGACGTTCAGTCTTGGTTACTCAGCGGATCAACATTTTTCTTATCATTTTAAAAGCATTACATTTTTTACATGGGAAATCCACTCTTTCTCTTAAATTAGTATTCAGGTATATAAAAAAACTCATTTTAGTGTTGCTTAAAAACTAAAACATTCTTGTTATTCTTAGTTTAGAGATGGAGTTCCCACCTTGTTCCAAATACAGTTTATGTATGCAGGAGGGAAGGCTTTACTGGTAACTCAAATAACACCGCCAAAATACAAACCTCAGCCCAATTTCCCCCTGCCAAATTTTGCTATTCCTAGGGCTTCTCTTCAGGACCTCATCTGTTGCAGCCCCTAGTTTCCTCTGACTATAAAAAGATGATAAAAATATCCCGGTTGGAACTAACAGGATCCATTTCCCTGCATGAGTCAGTAATAATTATTCTGCAGCTATGTGCATGGTGCTAATATCTGAGTTTAGGGTAACTTGCAGTAGCACAGAGTTTCTACATAGAATCAGACAGCTGCAGCGGCACAGGAGCTAGCAAACAGAGCTCTAAACAGGGGAGTTTGAGTGGGAGTTCTGTTGGAGGAGAAGGTAGTTGTACTTGGTTTTGTATTTTTAGTATTTGTATTTGTGTGTGTGTAGGGGTTTTGTGCTGGGAGAGCAGCTGAGCCTGATTAGGGGGTGGGGCTTTGTGCTAAGAGAGCAGCTGAGCCCTGCCTAGGGGGTGGGGCTTCTGACTAGGGGCCCTATAAAGGTAGCCAGCCAGTCAGGCAGCGGCACAGACAGCTGTAGTGGCACAGGAGCTAGTAAACAGAGCTCTAAACAGGGGAGTTTGTATTGTGGTGCTTGTTTGGGGTTTGCTTTTGCTAGGGGGTGTGTGGTCTTTTTGGTGTGGCTTGTGTTTCCCAGATTAACAGGATTTAGGTGGGAAGGAAATGACAGATACAGAGGCAGCTGTGGGAGTGACTCCTGTAGTGAAAGACACATTGAGGATGACTGGATGTGGAAGCTGTGGTATGTACATGATCCTGGAGGGGGGAACCGGTAAGAGTTTTGTCTGCATGAAATGCCGTCTGATAGAGCTGATGGAGGAAAAGATCCGAGGTTTGGAGATGCAGGTGGAAAGTCTGGTTGAGTTTAGGAAGGGGTTTGAGCAGATGATGGAGCAAAGATATGAGGTATCTGAAGGGGAAAGCTCAGACTCACAGATGGAACCAGGGCTGGGGAATTTTGAGGAGAGACTGGATGAGGAAAGTGGTCAGTGGAAACATGTGACTCAAAGAACCAGGCAGAGAAAAAGATGGGCTAGTGAAGGAGAAATAGAGCTTAGGAACAGGTTTGCAGAGTTGGAAAATGAAGAAGGGGCTCAGCAGGTACTTGTTGAAGGTGGAAGGGTAAGGAAGAAGAGAAGAGACGCTAGCCCTATAGAAAAAGGGGAAGAGTCAAGGGAGACTACACCAAATATGAGCCCCAGGAGGATACAGGATGGGTTGAAGAAGATTATAAGGGAAAATAGGAATGGAAAGAACTTGCAGCCAGAGGGAACAGGGGAGACACTGGAGAATAGCACTGTCACCAGGAAAAGGCAGGTCTATGTGATCGGGGACTCTTTATTGAGAAGAATAGACAGGCCTGTAACTAGAGCTGATCCTGAGAATAGAAGGGTGTGCTGTCTTCCGGGTGCTAAGATATGGGATGTAGACCTGAGGTTGAAAAGGATCCTAAAGGGAGCGGGAAAAAATCCCCTAATTATCCTTCATGTGGGAACAAATGATACGGCTAGATTCTCGCTGGAAAGTATTAAGGGAGACTATGCTAGGCTGGGGAAGACGCTTAAGGAAATTGAGGCTCAGGTGATCTTTAGCGGGATCCTTCCTGTTCCTAGAGAAGGGCAACAAAGGTCTGACAAGATTATGACTGTCAACAGATGGCTTAGGCAGTGGTGCTATAAGGAGGGCTTTGGGATGTATGACCACTGGGAGGCATTCACGGACAGAGGTCAGTTCTCTCGGGATGGACTTCATCTCAGTAGGGAAGGAAATAGACTTCTAGGATCGAGGCTGGCACAACTGATAAAGAGAGCTTTAAACTAGGAATTGGGGGGAGATGGATGGGAGATGTCCAGAAAATCTCCATGCCAGATTTTAGCATTGAGAGGGAAGCAGCTGAAGTAAGAATAGATAAAGCCGTGGGTAGGAGAATGTATATAAGGAGTGAGGGCGGTGTGGATACTAGTCTAATAGGTTATACTGGATGTAGAATGACTGTGCCTAATAGGGTACAAAATGTGAGCGAGGCCAAACAGCAAAAATTAAGATGTTTGTACACCAATGCGAGGAGTCTAGGTAACAAAATGGAGGAACTAGAGCTACTGGTGCAGGAAGTGAAACCAGATATCATAGGGATAACAGAAACATGGTGGAATAGTAGTCATGACTGGACTACAGGTATTGAAGGGTATGTGCTCTTTAGGAAAGACAGAAACAAAGGTAAAGGGGGTGGAGTAGCATTGTATATCAATGATGAGGTAGAATGTAAAGAAATAAGAAGCGATGCAATGGATAAGACAGAGTCTGTCTGGGCAAAAATTACATTGGGGAAGAAAACTAGTAAAGCCTCTCCTATGATAGTGCTTGGGGTGTGCTATAGACCACCGGGATCTAATTTGGATATGGATACAGCCCTTTTTAATGTCTTTAATAAAGTAAATACTAATGGAAACTGCGTGATCATGGGAGACTTTAACTTCCCAGATATAGACTGGAGGACCAGTGCTAGTAATAATAATAGGGCTCAGATTTTCCTAGATGCGATAGCTGATGGATTCGTTCATCAAGTAGTTGCTGAACCGACTAGAGGGGATGCCATTTTAGATTTAATTTTGGTGAGTAGCGAGGACCTCATAGAAGAAATGGTTGTAGGGGACAATCTTGGCTCAAGTGATCATGAGCTAATTCAGTTCAAACTAAATGGAAGGATTAACAAAAATAAATCTGCAACTAGGGTTTTTGATTTCAAAAGGGCTGACTTTCAAAAATTAAGGAAATTAGTTAGGGAAGTGGATTGGACTGAAGAACTTATGGATCTAAAGGTAGAGGAGGTCTGGGATTACTTTAAATCAAAACTGCAGAAGCTATCGGAAGCCTGTATCCCAAGAAAGGGGAAAAAATTCATAGGAAGGAGTTGTAGACCAAGCTGGATGAGCAAGCATCTTAGAGAGGTGATTAAGAAGAAGCAGAAAGCATACAGGGAGTGGAAGATGGGAGGGATCAGCAAGGAAAGCTACCTAATTGAGGTCAGAACATGTAGGGATCAAGTGAGACAGGCTAAAAGTCGAGTAGAGTTGGACCTTGCAAAGGGAATTAAAACCAATAGTAAAAGGTTCTATAGCCATATAAATAAGAAGAAAACTAAAAAGGAAGAAGTGGGGCCGCTTAACACTGAGGATGGAGTGGAGGTTAAAGATAATCTAGGCATGGCCCAATATCTAAACAAATACTTTGCCTCAGTCTTTAATAAGGCTAAAGAGGATCTTGGGGATAATGGTAGCATGACAAATGGGAAGGAGGATATAGAGGTAGATATTACCATATCAGAGGTAGAAGCGAAACTGAAACAGCTTAATGGGACTAAATCGGGGGGCCCAGATAATCTTCATCCAAGAATATTAAAGGAATTGGCACCTGAAATTGCAAGCCCATTAGCAAGAATTTTTAATGCATCTGTAAACTCAGGAATAGTACCGAATGATTGGAGAATTGCTAATATAGTTCCTATTTTTAAGAAAGGAAAAAAAAGTGATCCGGGAAACTACAGGCCAGTTAGTTTGACATCTGTAGTATGCAAGGTCCTGGAAAAAATTTTGAAGGAGAAATTAGTTAAGGACATTGAAGTCAATGGTAAATGGGACAAAATACAACATGGTTTTACAAAAGGTAGATCGTGCCAAACCAACCTAATCTCCTTTTTTGAAAAAGTAACTGATTTTTTAGATAAAGGAAATGCAGTGGATCTAATTTACCTAGATTTCAGTAAGGCATTTGATACCGTGCCACATGGGGAATTATTAGTTAAATTGGAGAAGATGGGGATCAATATGAACATCAAAAGATGGATAAGGAATTGGTTAAAGGGGAGACTGCAACGGGTCCTACTGAAAGGCGAACTGTCAGGTTGGAGGGAGGTTACCAGTGGAGTTCCTCAGGGATCGGTTTTGGGACCAATCTTATTTAATCTTTTTATTACTGACCTCGGCACAAAAAGTGGGAGTGTGCTAATAAAGTTTGCAGATGATACAAAGCTGGGAGGTATTGCCAATTTGGAGAAGGATCGGGATATTATACAGGAGGATCTGGATTACCTTGTAAACTGGAGTAATAGTAATAGGATGAAATTTAATAGTGAGAAGTGTAAGGTTATGCATTTAGGGATTAATAACAAGAATTTTAGCTATAAGTTGGGGACGCATCAATTAGAAATAACGGAAGAGGAGAAGGACCTTGGAGTATTGGTTGATCATAGGATGACTATGAGCTGCCAATGTGATATGGCTGTGAAAAAAGCTAATGCGGTTTTGGGATGCATCAGGAGAGGCATTTCCAGTAGGGATAAGGAGGTTTTAGTACCGTTATACAAGGCACTGGTGAGACCTCACCTAGAATACTGTGTGCAATTCTGGTCTCCCATGTTTAAAAAGGATGAATTCAAACTGGAGCAGGTACAGAGAAGGGCTACTAGGATGATCCGAGGAATGGAAAACTTGTCTTATGAAAGGAGACTTAAGGAGCTTGGCTTGTTTAGCCTAACTAAAAGAAGGTTGAGGGGAGATATGATTGCTCTCTATAAATATATCAGAGGGATAAATACAGGAGAGGGAGAGGAATTATTTCAGCTCAGCACCAATGTGGACACAAGAACAAATGGGTATAAACTGGCCACCAGGAAGTTTAGACTTGAAATCAGACGAAGGTTTTTAACCATCAGAGGAGTGAAGTTTTGGAATAGCCTTCCAAGGGAAGCAGTGGGGGCAAAAGATCTATCTGGTTTTAAGATTCTACTCGATAAGTTTATGGAGGAGATGGTATGATGGGATAATGGGATTTTGGTAAGTAATTGATCTTTAAATATTCAGGGTAAATAGGCCAAATCCCCTGAGATGGGATATTAGATGGAAGGGATCTGAGTTACTATAGAAAATTCTTTCCTGGGTATCTGGCTGGTGAATCTTGCCCATATGCTCAGGGTTTAGCTGATTGCCATATTTGGGGTCGGGAAGAAATTTTCCTCCAGGGCAGATTGGAGAGGCCCTGGAGGTTTTTCGCCTTCCTCTGTAGTATGGGGCATGGTTGACTTGAGGGAGGCTTCTCTGCTCCTTGAAGTATTTGAACCATGATTTAAGGACTTCAATAGCTCAGACATGGGTGAGGTTTTTCATAGGAGTGGGTGGGTGAGATTCTGTGGCCTGTGCTGTGCAGGAGGTCGGACTAGATGATCAGAATGGTCCCTTCTGACCTTAGTATCTATGAATCTATGAATCCTAGATCCTGCCAGCCTGTTGTTAAAAATTATAATATTTTACATAAATAATCCAGACCATTGAAATATTGCTCTTGACACTTGTAATGATTGATAACATTACAGGAGAATACTGTACTATTTTTTTAAATAAGGGAATAGTTTATTTTTCCCTGGAGGACTCTCAGAGGAAGTTAAACACCCATAACTATATAGAGAGCTTTACAAATAAAGAAAACTGGGTTTTACATAAATGTGAAACATATAATGTTCTGCTCATGCAAGTGTCACTCTGCTACACCATTAAGCAAATAAATAATAAATAAGACTGTAAGTTCTTCTTTCTTAGCAACTATTCTTGTCTTACGTAGCAACTATTCCTGTGAGTTACACTGTGGGAAGATGAGGCAGCCCAAAGTCATAGGGCAATATCTGTCTGCAGAAGCATGTATTTGTGGACTTTATTACCAACAAGTTTCTCAGGAACTCTCAGTGGTAGCAATTAGAGAAGGATGGAGGTTAGATAGTGCATAAATAGTTTGGGAAATGAGATTTTTAACATGGTTTGGCCAACCAGAGAAGATGGAACAAAATAAAATTAAACCTAGAAATGGGCAAATTGTGCACAAAAACAGACATATTGAATATTTGCTGCAACAAAATTCAAAATTTAACTCCAGGATTCATGACCCCATGTATTCATTTTCTGCGAACATTCAGACAAGGGAATAATTTTGCAAGAATGTTGGATGGATGAATGAATGAATGAATACTCTCATGAATATATATTTGCACTAATATTCACACCAAAAGTATTCATATTGCTATCCTGACAGCTCTTTGCATTTTTGAGAGAATCATCCACTCAGGAAATAGAAATTAAAGCATGTGACAGAGATAACTAATCACAGTGTGAATGCTTATGCATGATGACTATGCAAAACAATAGTCGCAGCAAATAGTTTGTGACCAGTTCATAGGTTTAAATTTGTTTGCTTAAACCACTCATGGAATAATTTTGAATGACAAGCAAGTCCTTGGAACTAGAGATTTATATAATTTGTGAACAGAAAAAAATGTTCAATTTGTCAAATAGGTCATTTGCAGTGAATACTTATTTTGGCTGTATTAAGATTTTGTATTTTGCCCCATTTGCACTGGCTAATCAAATCATGGTAGAACCCAGTTTAGCTACAACTGCTGAAGCACTGTTTTTAACTTTTTATTTTATTTTATATTTTTAGCTGGTGTAGCTATGATTATGATCTGATGCTTTCCCACACACACCTAGTATGAGAGGTACTGAGGCTACTTTGTGAACTACTGAAGCTCCAAAAAAAAAAAAAAAGCTCCAATGCTGATGAACCAATCTGGTAAGATTTAATATTGAATAATTTCCATCCTTCTCCTCAGCTCTCTCACTCAGTGCTACTATCTATCTGTCTATTTTAGGATTTTATTCTGCTGCCCAT
The DNA here is from genome assembly GCF_009764565.3 of Dermochelys coriacea. NCBI lineage: Eukaryota > Metazoa > Chordata > Testudines > Dermochelyidae > Dermochelys > Dermochelys coriacea. The sequence goes on along the minus strand of NC_050068.2, from coordinate 198,728,258 downwards.
CTCTGTAGTATCTGAACATCTTCCATGCCATAAGAATGGCCTTACTGGGTCAGACCAAAGGCCCATCTAGCCCAGTATCCTGTCTTCTGACAGTGGCCAGTGCCAGGTGCCCCAGAGGGAATGAACAGAACAGGTAATCCTCAAGTGATCCATCCCCTGTCGCCCATTCCCAGCTTCTGGCAAACAGAGCCTAGAGACACCATCCCTGCCCTTCCTGGCTATTGGCTAATAGCCATTTATGGACCTATCCTCCATGAGCTTATCTAGTTCTTTTTTGATCTCTGCTATAGACTTGTATGTCAAATCAACATCAATAGCAAAGTCCCTACTGGACTTTGTGATGCTCCTGGCACTTTGAGGGTCAAAATTCTTCTTGCAATAGGATTTTTTGTTTAGATTTTTTTCAGTAATTGTATTAGTTTCCTCTTTTGGAGGTGGGGTTGGGTGTTGGGCATAAAAGGGGGTGTCAGTGTTGGGTCTATTGATCCTGTTGAGAGAACTTTAAGTACACAGTAATTTTCTCCAGCATTTTACATCTCTCCCACTGCCCTTGAGCTGTCTTTTCTTCCTAGACAGTCATTTACAAGCTGCATTCTCCCCCCCACCGTCCCCATGGTGTAATAGCATGACCCTTGCACCAGCAAATCATGACAGTTTTCATCTGTGTGTGTGTGTGTGTGTGTGTATATATATATATATATATATATATATATATATATATATATATATATATATATATATATATATATATGTGTATGTGCATATGTGCGTATACCAGTTTTCTTTATCTGCAAAAATTATTTTCAAAGCTCTAACTTACTAGCTGTGGATTTGCAAAATGATCATGCACAGCCTCACTGCAAAATGCTTGAGAAATACTTGCAAAAATATTACAGAGATGTAAACATACCAGGAGACTTGGGTGCTATTCCCAGTTTTGCCACTAACCTGCTGGGTGACCTTGGGAAAGTCACTATACCGCTCTGTGCCTCAGTTTCCTCTGCTGTAAAATGGGGATAATGACACTCACCTCCTTTGTAAACCACTTGGAGATCTACTGATGAAAAGCACTAGATAGGAGCAAGGTATTATTATTACTAATTGTCTCATTTCTTGTCATGTTTGCCTTTCTGTTTGAATAATAATCTTGGTCATTTTCTCTGGTTTGCTGGAGATAAGGGAGAAAAGGAGTGACTCAAAGAATTAACTTAAAGTAAAAAGGATTCCTATTCAGGTCATTGTGATTGTTTGATTCCCTCAGAATTTGTGAGGATTTGTGTAGGATTTTGTTGTCACAGCTCCTGAGGCACTGACCACTGCTGCGTCATGGAGTCAGTAATATTAAGCTAGTAGTCTAATTTCAGTGAAAATTTTAATTAACTTAATTTAGTTTTTCATTAATATATAAAAGAAAAAACAAAAAATGCTGAAAAACGTTTGTACTGAAATGAGTGCTAAAGATCCAGCTCCACCAGGTTGCTTATTATTCAGTTTAATGAGTTACACGTGGATTATTTTTTCTCATTATCATTTACCCTTTGGCATCATTGTTCATATTGCCCAACATGTGCTTGGTGTTTTCTAACCAAAAAGAAGTATTCTTCTTTTGTCTGTCTCTGGCTCTTGTCTTCACAAATTCCTTTGAAGACTAGGTTGTTAATTCTAGCTATTGACAAAAGTCTCATCACTTCAGTAGGCCAGGATTTCACCCCATGAAGAGGAGGGGACCCTCTTAAAGTGTCTGCTTTTGCTTATTGGGAATCATTGTTACTTATCTCTGTCATGTAATGGTCTCACCCTTTGGTGACTGACGTAGCAAGAAGCTATCAGAGGTGTCTATTGTAGCCCCAGAAATTTTCCTTTAATCCTAATATTAGAATTGCCAATTTGAAGCCTGGGGATCAAGTTATAATCCTAGAGACATGGGTATTTTGAACTATACCATGCGGCATTACTGAGCACCCAGGAGTAAAATGGGATCGCAACCCACAGTTTGAGAACCACTGAGCTAGAGGATTCTAGTTCTAAATGAGACTACATGGTGGTATTCGTATCTGCCCTCGTTAAGCAAAGGTTGTTGACATTTTCAAAATAATAGTTTGAGTATACAGATTATAATAGTAAGGACTGTGTCATGTGCTGGTAGCCCTAATAGAGGTTGTAGATACATCTCAAACCTGCTCCCTTTCAGGGTTCCTGAATTCAGTCTTGAATGGGAAGAAGGTTGGAGAAGGAAGTGGGGGAGGTTTGTCACTAGAGAAAACAAATTGTAGTGGGGAATACTAGGGTGTGACATTATCTGAACATGAGGAGAGGGGAAAAAGAGAGAAACAGCCAGAGCCACATGGAAGAACCAGAATGGTGCAGAGTCTCCTCATAATTTCATACCTCGAAAAAGATTTAGGCTTGGTACAAATTCTAGACTGATGTTCAGGCTGGTTCTTATTTTATTCAGACTGATTCCATTAATCTATCATAGCTGTATTTATTTCTATAAATTACTATAGCATCTATCTATCTATCTATCTTGTTCTGTGATACCAGTGCAATCTACAGATATAAACAAATGGTTACCCAAACAAAGATTTATGGTCCTGGAGCAGGTTTACCCTATCAAGAAAGTGTTGATTTGAAGTCTCTGAGATGTTGAGAGAAAGGAAACTTGGTCAGCTAATGAGTTGGAGGAAGAAGAGAATGCTGGTAGGGTGTACTGCATCCTATTCAAATTCTCAGCTGGATGCCATATCAGGATGTACTTTTCATTTGGCCCGGGGAATTGATTTTTTGTAAGTGGTTGTTGGCAAGTAGAGCTGAATCCGAAAGAAAGAAAGAAAATCGAAGATGCCAAGTACTGCATGTAAGACTCAGAAAATAGTGCTGGAGACACGTACAGCATGATACAGTTACAATACTTTTGTTGCTATATTCTTTTAACACAATGAAGAAAATAACTAACCAATGTCACAGATACCAACTCCATGACTCTGTGTTTGCTGTAGCAGTTTGGTGGATGGAACACCACATTCACTGAGTCTGTAGTCATTGAAGTCAGAGATTTTTGCCACTGACTTCAATGGTTGCAGGATCAGGACTTGGAAGGTGTAGTGAGACTGTGTGGTTCCTCACCACCCCGGAGAGAGACGAGTCTGGGTGGAGGCAGGGAGTTTGGAGTCTGCCCCCCAGAGGGTCAGGCGTGGCACAGGAAGTATAAAGGTCTGACCCCAGAGCTCACTGGGATGGCAGCCGCCAGGAAGGCCAGACGCCTCCGGCTTAGCTCACGATTGAGATACCCCAGTGGCCGGCAGTAAACCCAAGGACTGGCTCGACCTGCCTCATGCCAGCTACCAGGAGGAGTTGCTGAGCCTACCCCTCGCCAGCTATGCTGAGGAACCCATGGTGTTGGACCCCCCGCCCCCCAGGACACCACCCTGACCCAGGCACCTCAAGAGAGGGAGCTGGAAGTAGCCCGGGGGCTGCCAACCCTAGTCTGGCTGCAGCACTGCCAATACCCATGTCAGTGTGTTGCAGCCAGGATCCCCACTGACGCAGCAGCAGGTCTTCTGCCGCTGCTAGGGCCCTGGGCTGGGACACAGTGGAGTGGGAGGGCCTGTGTCCCCATTGCCACCCAACTCCTGGGTGGTAGTCTCCCCCTCTCCCAGGCCCTTCAGTTTACTGTTTAAATACTGTTGTTGCTCAGCCCCTGCCTGAGGGCCTGAGCGCCTGACTCACCATTGTCCCGCCTTTACTGTGTTTATTTCTACCCTCACAAAGGCCGCAGAGGAAGACTCCCATGGCTGGACTAATTCCCCACAAGACCTCTTCCCGAATTTAGTGAGGCAGTGTGTCTCCCCACTGCCCCAGAGAGAGATGAGCCCCGGCTAACCTCTCTACAGAAGGATTGTCAGGGAAAGAATCAATCCCTGACAAATTTTAATCAACATGTTGTAGGAGCAGTGGTACAGGCTGGGCTGAAATGATGGATTAATGAAGGAGGTAGAAACCTAAAAAAGAAAGACAGGTGTCTCATTGGATGCAGATGAGCTTGGAAAAGGGCTCTGTTGGGGAAGTTGTGCTCTTGAGTGACTTATGGAACCAGGGTATTACTCCTGGGGGAATTCTGGGCCAAAAAAATTAAAATTCTGAACACACTATTTTAAAATTCTACAAAATTCTGCATATTTTATTTGTTAAAATAACACAATAGAATCATGTCAGTTTTAATTATTTTGGTAATTTATTTCAAAATACCTGTCAGCAAATATTTCTGTAACAATATGGACAACAAAGAAGATCTAGGAAATGTTTTTTGAGAAATAGATTCCTTACTAGGTATATTAATACAGAACTATGAGCAATAATCCATTTAAACTACAATACAGAACCATATTTCCTGCACCTCTCAGAAGCAGTGAAAAGGCTTGGAGGAGTCAGGAGTAACAGAGGAGCTGTGGGAGAGGGACGTAATTGCTGGGAAGGAATCTGAGTGAACCTGGAGGTTTGTTGGGTGTGGGTAGAAGTATGGAACAGGATATTTTTTGTGGGGGGAAGGGATTGTTAGGGAGTAGGGGAGCCTCCCCCATGCAGACCTGGCTGACCCTTAGCCTCTCCCATTCAGTCAGGCAAGTCTGACCCATCCCCCTGCACCCTCTGCACCCCCACTCAGCCAACCCTCCTCCCTCTGTCCCCATGTGTCCCCGCACCCCCATTCAGCCCCTGCCCCAGTATGTCCCCCCACTAGCCCTTCTGAACACCAGTCCGTGTGACACCCCAGCAGCGCCATATGCCCCACTCTCTGTCCCCGCCATATTGCATGCCTCCTCACCTGGCCCCACAGGCAGAATTCTGTGAGGAATGCAGCCTCTCCTCCTCCCCATTGGCTGCTATGGGCAGTGAGCAGCTGCCCTGTTCTTGCTCCACAAGCCCCTGGTGGGCAAAAGGCATAACTGAAGCACCTCTCTGGCAGAATGTATTTTCTGCGGAGAAAAAAATATCTGCCGAGGACATGAATTCTGCACATGCCCAGTGGCACAGAATTCCCTTAGGAGTAGGATATGTATGTTCTTTCTATCTTAGGGTTTTATACTACTGCCCATTACTATAGTATCTGAGCATTTTCCACATAAAATTAATAGTAAAGGCATGGTTTGCTTTCTGAGTCTCTAGTCGCAGGGAGTGGTGATATCAGAGGGACAGGAGAAGTGAGAGAGAGAATTGTATGGCCTTCTGCATGCTGGTGGCTATCTGCACAAAGAGAACCACAGCTGAAGTGAGGGTGTGGAAGGAACAGAAGACGGATGAAACCCTCTGCATCAGAGCCAATTCTTCTTTACTTTAGGGTACATCTACACAGCATCTGACAGGTGATTTCCTCTGCAGAGCCAGAAGGATAGGCTCAGCGGCAAAGGGGGCAACTGTCCAGGGGCCCAGGTGATTTAAAAGGACCCAGGGTCCCCTGACCTCCACTGCTGTTGATGCGGTAGCAGTCGGGAGCCCCAAGACCTTTTAAATTGCCCAGGCAGGCCGCAGGGCTCCTAGGTGCATGTGACCACTCTGAGCCCCTCCACGTTTTGGGGAGTGCCGCGGGCTGGCGTGATTGCCCAGCACGCTTGATTCCAAAAGTGATGGGTGGTCCCAGAAGTGACGCATCCATCACTTCCGCTCTGCCCCTCCCATCCTGGGATGACCCTGGCCCTGGCCCTGACCCTGGGGCCTGGAATTGCTGTTGGTGGGCCTGCAGAAGGATATCAGGAATTGTGATTCAATTTAGGATACATTTTTCCTGCATGGAAGTCAGGGGTGCCTAAGAAGGATGTACAAGTCAGCAATTTTAGAAGGGTTAGGAAATATTTTATTGTTCTTCTCCATGCTATCTTTAAGGACATTAGACAAACTAGGGTACGTTGACTAGACAGACAAACCATAGTTTGCAAGGTCCCACATGTTGGCTAAACCAGGCTAAGTGACCTGAAAGACCTGAATCAGTCTAGTTGTAGCAACGTTAGTGTCATCAGCTAAAATCCTCAAGAGTATTCCTGAGGCCCATGCTACCAGATACCGAAGGAGGAACTGTGCACAATTTGGTTGTATACAATCTATATATAATTTTAATGACCTTCATACTGTCTGATAAAACTGGCCAATCAGCTACACACCAAAATACTTGGAGGTGCTCCAAGGTGATGAGTATGATATACAAACAAATATAAATAGATACAGACAGAGTAAGCTCCTGGAGCCCTTGAGTCAGGCACAAGAGGCTTTCTCCTGAAGACGGGGAGAATGACAGAGACAGGCTTGAAGAAGGCAGAAGCATGAAATTGGTAGCAGCATGACCCAGTGCAGTGACTGTATGACTAAGAGCCAGAAACACTTGAGTTCTAATCCTCGTTCTGCCACTGTCTCCTTCTGTGTCCTTGGGGAAGTCATTTAATCCCTCACTCCCTCTCTCTCTCCCGCCCCCTGTTTCTCCATCTGTTAAATAGGGACAATAATACTGACCTACCTCACAGAGATGATGTGAGGGTAAATGTATAAAGTTATTTGGAAACTATGTACACTGAGATAAATTTGCTGATATATTTAATGACAATGGCCTCTGACCTCTCCGATACCATGGTTTAATCTGGAATCCTGACAATGATGGATGAAGTTCAACGTGTTTCAGCTAGTAATGAGTCTGAAACCCCTTTCACTTTGAGGAAGTCCAGGTCTAAACTTCACAATTCAATCCCATTTCTGTAAAAATGGATACATGCTGGGCTGATAACTCCAAATTTCCTCAAGCACAGCGGGAGCTGGGATCTAGATTCAAACGTCATAGCTGGGCCCTCTCTAGTTTCAGCAAGGGCTGAGTTGACAGATCAAGTTCTGAAACATAAGAAAAAACATCTATATGTTCCTTCCATATGACTGATGGCCTTCCACATTATGAATGACCACTGGCAAGGATTCAATAGCAGATGAACAAAGGGGACAATGGGCACAGGATTGGCCCACAACATTTTGGCATCTGAGGTGGGGAGCTCAAATGATGCCCCCATGCTCCCTCGCTTGGGTCAAAACTTTGAAAGATCTCAATCTGCCTTCTTCCTGTTCTACTCCTCTCATGGTACTGCTTTGCTACCCACCCCAATAAAGGAGAACTAACAATTTTAAGTAACACTTAACTTTCAAACGCCTGAACAGCAAATATAACTTTTCTTGTCTGCATAGTAAACATTGGCATTTTTATCTGTTTGAATAATCAAAGTGGTGCTTTCTGTGCCTTCTTGGTTGCAAAGATTTGAACTGCTTCCTGCTGAAGGACTACAGTCTGGGCCAGCTCATGCTCTATTGATATGGTTGCAAGGCCGACCAGCCTCTCCTGAGTCATTGTGGAGCACAGATGTGTTTTTATTAACTCCAGCTTGGAGAAGATGCGTTCTCCACTGGCAATTGTTACAGGAAGCGTTAGAAGTATGCGCAGAGCAACAAACGCATTTGGAAAGAGGGTGGTCATTTTATTTGTGCACATATATTCCAGAACAGCCTTTGGAGTTGATCCTGCTGAAATGTATCTTGAAAGGGTTTTCAGTTCATCACCTAAATCATTCGCATCAATATCGGACATGTCATCATGTGTCAACACTGTCTCTAGTGGCCTGCATTGCTGGTGTAGGTCTTCTTCAGGTACAGTGAGGAGTTTTGGAATATCATACAACATCCCAAATATACTGCTGTGTTCCTTGAGCTGCATGAAACATTCTTCAACTGATTGTATTGCGCAATTTAGCACCTAGTTAAAGAATTCAACTTTGAATTGTTGTTTGGGGTCTCTTATGGGATTATTCCGTGCCTCGTAATCAAAATGTCGTAGTCTTCGGTGACTCTTATATTCTTGAATGGTCTTGATCAGCAAGGACCTATTTGTACATCATATTATAGTTCATCTACCAAGAAACGTGGCTAACATTTTTATATCAGTTTTAACAAGGGAAACAGGTTTATGTATGGTAAAGAACTTGCCTTTTTTTCTTACCAAATTAATAATTTTCACACTGAAAGTGTGGATGTGCATTTTATCTACAGGTTGTGGATCGATAAGCATAAAACAAATATGTTGAGAACAACTTCTGCTCTCCAGCTATCTACTCTTGGGACTTTCCCAGCAAATAATCACTTCTGTACACCTGCATTCTTTGAAACTATGGCAGCTGCTACTGTGTTGATATCCCCTCTGACCCTTTCACAACCTGCTAATTGTGTGTGTGGTTTTTTCTTTTTTCTTACTAAAACCTTTTTCAAGTTACAGTGGCCATTTTACATTGCTTAATGTCTTTTCCAATTTGCCCTGGCTAAGTTAGATGTTCATGCTGTGTTAACGCTAAAAATTTAACACTACATATGCAGTTTGTTAAAATGTCACCAGCTTGTATGTTTCATGTTGTCAGAAAATGTGTGAACTTATTTTTCCCATGTGCAAATGCATTCTTGCTAGGAAGTGCTTTTGCAGGGAAAACTGTTCCATGTCTAGATTTACACACCCACTTGGACACACGTTTAACACTATCTGTTGCATGAGAAATGTTCTTACCTCTTCCTCTCTCTCTAAACCATTTGCTTTCTGGAAGATGAACAGGTTTTATTATTTTGTTTGCATTAATTTTATGCCAGTAAGGAGTGTCTAGAATCAATGCAAGTATGAATCAAACTTTGCATTCAGTTATTATAAACCAGTGTACATCAGGAATAACTTGAGGTGGAGTTTCTTCTGCTTTACACTAGTGTAAATGAGAACAGAACTAGACCCAAGGGGTCTAATTTAGTAGAGAGCATTTCCTCAGGTTTATATGAGAGCGGGTTGGGAATTTTTCAACAACATTATTTTTCCTCCAAAAAATGCTGATTCCTCAAAACCAGAATTTGTCATGAAGATTTATTGGTTTTGACAACATTTTTGTTGGGAAGGTTTCTCAGTTCCAGGATAGAATTTCTGAACAGGTGCAAAGAGAGAGAGAGACCCCAGAATGACTAGTAGCCCATGAGGAATGTGGGCGACTCAAGTTTGAATGCTTGCTCTGAATCAGGCAGAGCCATGACTCTGATCCAGGTTTCCCACACCCCTGGGTGAGTGCCCTAACCACCAGGCTATTGGCCATTCAGGGTTGGGAGCTCTCTCTGTCTCTCACTGTTTTTTCTCAGAACATTTTGAAAGGTCTCATTTTCGTTCTAATGCAGAATGAAAACAAATATCTAAACCTCAACATTCACAACATGGAACTTTTGTTTTCCAGCCATCCCTAGTTTCCACCAATGTAACTGTATTCAGTGGAGTTACACCTGTGCAAACCTGGAGTAAACCAGTAATGAATCACACCCCAGAGCTTTCTTTTGCCCTCTCAGTGCTTTCACAAAAATATTTTAAATGTTGTACATTCTGGTGTTGCACCAGATTTTCCCCAGAATAGATACACAGGGATGCACTAATATACATTCACGTTCTAGTGCCAGTAGTTAGCAAATGCTGACTTTGTAATGGCTTCTTCCATTTATACTTGTCTGAAAGAATGGCTCATAACAGCATGGTTTTCCTAGGTTGTAATCAGGACCTATGCACTATCCCAAATAGTGGAGGGGCACTACACACTCCTGTATTTTAGACCTCCAGAAGAGAATAGTCCTCTCAGAGCTCTTTCTGGGACAGTGCACCTCCACACCATTCGTTACACAGATATGTGACTAAGGAGCCACTGACACCAACGCACACTGGGGGCAGGATTATTGAGTAAGAAGGTATCATTTTTATATGGTCCCTCTTCAGAATATAACCACACAATTTTAATTAATTTAAAATGAATAATAATGGCTACAGCATTCAAGCAAAGCCTGTTCTTGTCTAGATCAAAGTGCATGCAAAATTGAATGCAAATCAAACTTCATCTACTTTATATTTGGGGCGGGGGGTATTTAAAAAAGGGGTAGAGTGAGAAAATGAACAGCGGGACAGAGGAAAATTAGATCTTTTTCAGGGCACATGGAACTTGTCTGTGATTTTTTTTTTTAAATGAAATGTTAGAATGATTAGATCTAGGCAAATGCATAAATCCAGGGGTGAGCTGGAGCCAGTTCGCACCGGTTCGCTAGAACTGGTTGTTAAATTTAGAAGCCCTTTTAGAAGCCCCCGCGAGGGACAACTGGTTCTAAAAGGGCTTCTAAATTTAACAACTGGCCAAAAGTGGTGCCTTAGGCGCTGACTCTGTGGGTGCTCCGGGGCTGGAGCCCCCACGGGGAAAATTTGGTGGCAGCTCCCCGCCCCGCGCCCGGCCCCACCTCACCTCCGCTCCGCATCCTCCTCCTCTGAATGCGCCGCCCCGCTCTGCTTCTCTGTGCCCCCGGCTTCCCGCAAATCAGCTGTTTGCGCGGGAAGCCAGGGAGGGCTGAGAAGCAGGCGGCGGCTTCGCGCTCAGGCCCAGGGAGGCAGAGGCAGAGGCAGAGCCGGAGTGGAGGTGAGCTGGGGGTGAGGGGGCGTGAGGAGGGCCGCCTGCACCGCAGCAGGTAACCTGAGGAGGGCGCAGGGGTACCGCTCCCCACCCCAGCTCACCTCCGCCTCCCTGGGCCTGAGCGCGAAGCCACTGCCTGCTTCTCAGCCCTCCCAGAATTCCCGCGCGAACAGCTGATTTGCGGGAAGCAGGGGACGGGGCACGGAGAAGCAGGGCAGGGCAGCGCGTTCAGGGGCGGAGGTGGAGCGGAGCTCTGCGCCCACCAAATTTTCCCAGTGGGTGCTTCAGGCCCGGAGCACCCAGGGAGTCGGTGCCTAAGGCACCACTTTTGATGTGATCGGTGGGGGGAGCGGCTGCTCCCCCCACTAGGTATGCTCCCCTGCCCCTAGGAGCCAGAGAGACCTGCCGGATGCTTCCTGGGAGCTGCCCCAGGTAAGCACCGCCGGGACTCCCCACCTTGCCCCCCAGCAGGTCCCTCTGGCTCTTAGGGGTGGGGTGTGCACCCACTACAGTGGCCCACGATACCCTCCTGCCCAAATCTGGGGGCAGCCAGGGAACAAGGGAGGGGAGTGGATTGGGCAGGGGTCAGGGGGGTCAAGGAACGTGGGGGGTTGGATGGGGCAGGAGTCCGCGGGGGTGGGCCACGACCCCCTCGTGGGGTGAGGAGGGAACTGTTTGTTAAGATTTTGGCAGCTCATCACTGCATAAATCATGAACTTCATCCTGGTATAGAGGGCCCATGTAAGATCCTACACACTATTAAGCCTGATATTAAGGGTTTACATGGGGACATATGGCCTTGGGCAACCCTTTATCATCATAAGAAATATCACCCTACATGAGTAATATTCCAGTTTGGAGTATATTCTGAGCAGTACTCTAGAGTCTCCATCAAGATTGGCTCTGAAAAGTTGGTAACGATAGTGCTGGGTTTGTAAACTAGATCATGTCACTAATATGACAGTAGCTTGACTTACAGTACAATTCCATTTAACCAAAGCTCATAGCCAAAGGATTATTGGCTGCATTTGTACCATCAATATGTCCCACATGCTGCTCCACTGTTTTACCTGAAACCTCACGCATTTCCCTGCAAAGATTAGATTCTTTCCTTTTAACAGCTGCATTTGGTTGTCACTGAAATTGTTTGTCACTGACTGAGATGTTCTGTTGTAAATCTGGTGTTGCTACATACCACTTATACATGGATAAATTGCAAATGAGAAGTGTCATTTGACTCAAATCCACAGTTTAAAAAGCTAGTGTGACATTCTGGAGATCACCCAGATCAGTAATGTATTCTATCATCACCCTGCTCTGTAATCTGGGGTACCTCAATGCAGAACTGCTATGGCTCAGACCCCTGACACCAGTCACCTACCCTCAAGCACAAGGTCTCACCCTGACTTCCACCAGCCTAGTCACTCCTCACACGGTGACACAAACAGTCCTTCCAGTCCTGAGACTCCCCAAATCTGTCCTTCACAAGTTCTTAACTACTGGGCACTCGGACTTTTCTCCTCTGGGTCGTCAGCCCCAAAGGCATGAAATCAGCCCCCAGGTATCAGCTTAGTTGGGGATATACACTCCACACAGTTTGCACAACAGAGACCTGCTTGGGGCAAAAATAAAGAAAAAGATTATTTAATAGAAAAACCACAGATTCAGAAATGAAATAGGAAGGGAAGCAAACACAGACAAGTTACACAGAAAAACAAACAGAAAGACACTTCCTCAGGCTTTATGTTTCCATATTAGATTAAATCCTTTGTCTAATACAAGGTTTCAGGGTAGCAGCCGTGTTAGTCTGTATTCGCAAAAAAAAAAAAAAGGAGTACTTGTGGCACTTTAGAGACTAACAAATTTATTTGAGCATAAGCTTTCGTGAGCTACAGCTCACTTCATCGGATGCATTCAGTGGAAAATACAGTGGGGAGATTTATATACATAGAGAACATGAAACAATGGGTGTTACCATACACACTGTAACGAGATTTCAGAGTAGCAGCCGTGTTAGTCTATATTCGCAAAAAGAAAAGGAGTACTTGTGGCACCTTAGAGACTAACAAATTTATTAGAGCATAAGCTTTCGTGAGCTACATGGCCCATCTTGATTAGCACTACAAAAGGTTCCCTCCCGCCCCCCTCCCCCGCTCTCCTGCTGGTAATAACTCACCTTAAGTGATCTCTCTTGTTATAGTGTGTATGGTAACACCCATTGTTTCATGTTCTCTATGTATATAAATCTCCCCACTGTATTTTCCACTGAATGCATCCGATGAAGTGAGCTATAGCTCACGAAAGCTTATGCTCAAATAAATTTGTTAGTATCTAAGGTGCCACAAGTCCTCCTTTTCTTTTTTTTCTAATACAAGTTACCTATTAGCTTCTGAACATAGGGGGGATCCAGCATTTGCAGACGGCCTCCCACTTTCAAGACCATCTCTCAGGTTCAGGATGAAAAATTCAGTTTCAAGCCTCCTTTTTTAAAAAGCGCCCCCTCCCCCCCATGGTGATTCATGGTTATTCAGAGTGGGGGAATGCCATCTTGTCTCAATGTCTTTCCATTAACTTTAATGCTCCACTATTGTCTTTTCCTGGGCTGGACAATGGAGGAGTCCTTGGAGCTGGTTTCAGGTAAACAACTAGTTGGGAGGTGCCCCTGCCTGGCTGATCACTCACTGACCTGCTATGAGGTTGACCTGAAGTTTTATGGATAAATACATAAATTCATAACCAGAGACTGGATGCCTATCTCATAATGATTATTAAGTTTAGAACATTACAAGCATTCATAAAAGACCTTACTCAACATATTTTATAGCACAATAACTGTATACAACCAGTTCATTCAATCGCTTATTCTTTGGGGTTCAGACATCTCATCCCCCACTCCCATTCTCCCCTCGAGGTATCTGGACACTGATTGTCACAGCTAGATTGATTCGTTTAGGCTAAGTGTGAGACATTGTTTGTGGAGGTAGAGAGGGGCAATTACTGATACAAAGTTAGTGACAGCTGTGATGTACAAGTACTTAGGAGGCCGTAATACAAAAGAGCAGGCCCCAAATCAGCAAGCACACGCCTACTTTGAAGCATATGAGTAGTCCCATTGAAGCCAATGGGAGGCGGGGGTCCCAAGCACCACTGACATCATGCCCAAGGTGACTCAAGTTTAGATCTTAAAAAATGGAGAGATCCAAAATCAGTGGTCTGGTTTGAAAATTAGCTTTAGCCTAGACTACTTGCTCAGATGTCAAGCCTATTAACTATGGTCCTAGTTATCACGATTTGGCTGCTAGTGACTGTTTAATAGACTTACATGCACTGTTTATTTGTATTATTAACAATAATAAGCCTTAGTAGTACTAGGAGAGTTATGCCAAGCAAGTCATCCAGGGTTTAGGTAAGAACGGAATAAATTACAATCTTGGTGAGAACTAGGCATTAATACCTTTTTAGTCTTCACTTTACAGCACCGTTGTTCTCCAGGAGATGTAAATTTACATACACTATATATGACCTTAGTTCAAAATAAGTACCATGCTGTAGGACGACTAATAAGGTCAAGAACCAGACACTATGTTTCATGAGGTAAAAAAGGATTTCATAACACAAGAATGTTACAGGCATGATAAGGTAATGAAAAAGCCTGTCACCGAAATGGAATTAACAAAGCTGTCCTACTGGACTTTGTAATGACTTTTGATTTTGCCCTTGTCATGAACTAAATAGAGGAAATTTGATTTGAATTTTCCAAGCTCTGTTCCCAGATACTTATGACAAAAACAGACATTCAAGAAAGCATGAAAGCGTATTCCATCAGATTTATAGTATTTATTACTCTCTTATCTATGCCAGCATTTGTTTGATAAATTATAGCACCACTTATGGTAGTCATTCCAGTACACTGCACTTTAGAACATACAGTGCTTAACTATGAGAGCTGGGTAAATACCTGAATACACTGGCACAAATAAAAAACCTCTACTTGCTTAGGCTATTGTTCACCGTCCTTTTACGTTCTCTTTCTGTGGACACTCTAGCCAATCACTTTGCTGGCAGGAAAGTTAATGGAAACAGCAAATTTTAATCAAATACCAGAGAATATTTGTGGCAGGAGAATTGTAAACTTGTGTATTTAGTCTATCTAGGTTCTTATAATGGCAAATATTGACACTGGAAACCTGATTCTAAATGTTTTGCTCACCCAATCGGGGGGAAAAATATACAATACTGCATGTCCAGGGCTTACAGAAAGGAGAGGCTATAGCTCCTGCTGTCCGTCCTGTTAACATCAGAAGGAGAACTCCTTCCTCTTCGCCCTGGCTTAAGGGAGCACTTCCATTATGGAATCAAACAAAGGGATAAAGTTAATGCTGAATGGGAGATGTACATCCAATGTGGGTGATAATGATTAATGAACGATTTCATGGCAGGGTCCCTTAACCTGTTCATTTCCAGACATTCTAGCATTTGGGTTTCTTAAAAGGTGTTGAATTTTTGTAAGGACAGTATAAGATTGTTTTTGGGTTCTTACCTCAACTCCACTGAAGCACACTTTCAACCATAACTCTTTTTTAACAAAGATTTTTTAAAAAATTTTGGATGAATATCAGTAAGATTCTCCATCCTACGCAGGTCTAAATGGTAGTAAAAATATAGGGACTGGAATTATTTGCAGAAAACATTCCACAAATTATATCACATAGTAAATACATTCAACAAAATTGGAAGCTGCTCACAGGTACTTCACAAACAGAAAAAGAAGCTTAAGTTCATTGACTAAATTATTCCCTCTCAGTTATTCCCTCCATCCTTTGTATCACATTGGAGGAAGAAATCATTGCTCCTAAAGGCTACAGCAGCTGCCAGTACTAAAAGTTGGAAATATGTTATTCTGAGAAAAAATCCTGGTCCCTTCTCCACAGGAGGAATGGGCCCTGTGATTTTCTGCTATGCTGGGGTGGGAAAGCAGCATCTGGGAAGTCAACAGGGGGAACGTACTGTGTGCCATAGAGCCAGACTCCTCAGCCCCTCCCTGCATGCTGCCACACAAAGGGAATTTGAGGTTTAGAGTGGCAGGGCCAGTGGATCCACTAGCAATTCTTCCTATACATGGGAAGGTACTGCAGAAGCTACTCCAGTTCTAAGCCTGGAATACTGGCTGGGGAGCAGCTCCGTTATCATTCCATTGCATAGGAGAAGGATCCCTTGCTCCCCAACTTAAGTCTAGGTGCTTGGGCTAGATGCTGGGTACAGGATAGAGCTAATCATTCTATTACTGATGTTATTTTATTTCTCATACACAGAGCTGCTATATTATATGCTTCATCTATTTCATTATAGGCCTAGATAGTAACACCCTTAAAGTTTACTTGAGCTGTAGCTCACGAAAGCTTATGCTCTAATAAATTTGTTAGTCTTTAAGGTGCCACAAGTACTCCTTTTCTTTTTGCGAATACAGACTAACACGGCTGCTACTCTGAAACCCTTAAAGTTTCTAACTCTTTCCATTATAAGACCCTGTTGTCAGTTGTGTATAACTTTGCCAAACTTAAGCCATTCAGGCTGAAATTTTCCATGGCTGCTTTTTAAGTTTCAGCTAAAATGGTTCAGGCATTTCTAAGAATGAGGTTAGGGACAAATATGTTGTTTTCCCTATGTAAAAAAAGGTCTTTCAGTGGTTTCATTGAGAAGCTCTAGCAAGTCCATGCTTTGGAGCAAGGACTTGAAATTTGGACTTTGGAAATTTGGTTGCACTGGTGTCAGGAATGTGCCTTTTGCTTTCACTGTGAAAACTCATCCAAAATTATATACCTCTGAAAAATCATAGTTCTCACATACTCATCTGAGGTTTGTGAGAAGCTGGCAGCTTAATTTCCTAAAGATTCCATCTGCAGTGAGTATGCTGTTCACACAATTCTGTGTGACCAGATTGTGCAAGTGTCAGCCCCACAGAGTGACTGAGCATGCACCATCCCAGGGCCGCAGGGCTGAGCAGGACTTTCCTTGCAATTGTGCCATTGCTTGTCTCTCGAGTCAGTTATCAGAACTGAGAGCAGGGTGACTGTCTATCCAGTCAGATTGGAGGAGAAGGAGGAACCAGCCCGACATGAATGTAGGAGGGTAAGGAGTGGGGCAGAAAGGAATAGGGAACAGAGGCAAGGACTGCAGGAGGGAACGGGAGATAAGAGGAATGGCAAAATTAGTTTCACACATACACTCCCTTCTAGAATCTGTTCCTGATAGAAGTGTGTGCATGGGCAACCTTAACTCTGACATTTCCTCTCTTTTAAGTGCTTCACTTTGCAACCCTAGCGTTCTTTTAACATGCTTTTTGTATGCAATGTATATTGCAGTAGAGTCCAAAATGCATTAGGTGCTGTATAGACATATAGGAAAATACATTCCCTATCCCAAAGGGCTTGAATACATGGCTGTATGAGAGAAAGTAAAACACCAGAGCTGAGTGTACCTGAATTTTTTTTTTCTGGTTGAACCCATTTCTAGTCAAAAGATTTTCTATATAAAAAATTCTAATGATTCCTAACAAAATGGTGAAAGCAGTTAATACCTGGTGTGAGTCCTAGTTGTCATTTTTTCAGTTTTCTTAATAGTCTGTACAGAATAATAGAACACTAAAACCTCTTTATCTCCACTGCAGGACAGAGGCTTTATCGTGATGAACTTTAGAATATGCTGTGCATACATTATGTAGTAGTCAATGAAATATCATCACAGTTTGCAAAGTGCCGTATTTCTTCCTGGTAAAATTTGAGAGACATTTGCACATGGCCAACTCAGTCCTGACCTCTTCAGTAATTACAGTTTTTCTTCCAAAACAAATTTTAAGACAATCGCCAGGAAAAAAATGAAGATACTGAAAATGGAAAAAAAAATATGTTACATCAGTTCAAATACTAGGGCAAATAACAGATATAATTAAAAAGAAACATTACAAAGAAAATTGTCTCACAGATTTTATAACCGTTAAATAAAGGCCACCTATTTAGCCCAGCATGCTTAAAACAGACTAGACTTAAGTGTACAATTTTTCTTAAAAGGTCAGCAACTGTATTTTTGTTGCACATGTCTGCTAAACACTCTCAATATCCTTGGCTTACAAAGTTCCTCATGACTGCAGGAAAAAAACTGATGTTTTAAGAAACATTTCCCCTTCATGTAGTCCGGCATAGTTCACAGGTCTGTGTTCCCACAAAGCATAGCTGAATAATACTAAAACTTTATACTTACATTTCCTGTGAGAAAGAGATCACTGGGTCTGGAAAAAATTCAGTACCAAATGAAATCTAGAGTCTGCATACACTAGACACAGTTTAGAAAGTCTGATACAACAGCAGGACTTGCATCCTGTTAAGCTAACCAGTTCTAGTCCATATTCTAGGTGTGGCTGGTAACACCATTTAATAGTAAATTGGACTAACACTTCCCCTTATTAAAGACCCCTTTTCACTTGGTTATAACTTTGCCAAACTTTAACTGTTTGGGCTGACATTTTCCGTGCCAGGCGGAAGATATTCTCTGGAAAATTTCAACCAAAATGGTTCAGCAGTTTCCAAGAATGAGGCTAGGGAAAAATAGATTGTTTTGCTTAAGTTAAAAAATTCTGGTGACCTTTTCTTTAAAAAGCTCTTGCTGTATAATGCTAAATACTTTGAAAAATAGATTCTAAGTGCCTTAAATTTGGCACCCAGAATTAGTGAATATTGTTTACCTTAATATCTCTGTGCCTCAACTCCCCATCTGTAAAATGAGGGAATAATACCCTATTCATCCCACAGCAGTGTTGTGAAAATAAAATGATTAATGTTTGTGAAGCACTTAGGTACTAGAAGGATGAGGGTCATAAAAAAGCTCATGAAGAAATGTAATAATTCCATTTTTAGAGCAGGTTTGGAATAGTATGCAGTAAATAAGGCCTGAACTAAAACAAAATATGACTAATTTTTTAAGTTAATCATATGAGTTAACTCTGATTAATCAACAGCCCTAGTCCACATTGTCATAGTGTAGAGAAGGCCATAGCCTTCCAGGCTATATAGGACTGAATTTCTAATGTAAAATAAAACAACTGGGGGGAGAGGGAATCCTTTATCCATTATAACAAAGCAAAATAGAACACAAGTCCTTTTTTGTCTTTGCAAATCACCTTTAACATACCAAGCATGCTCCCTTCCTAAATGAAACACCAAACAATATCTCTTGGCAGAGGGGTGGAACTTCCTGTAGGTCACTGCAGGAGGAGATGTTCTTAGAGTCTTGGTGACCCAGGGATGCCTTACAGGAAATTCACTGTGATATAGTGAATGAGCATATTACAAATATCGTGCACTGTCTCTGGTGTCAACAGATAAACTTTTGTTATTTTAAATGTTAACAGTAGCAGCTACATAAGTTATGCAATCCATTAAAAGATAAAACAATGCAAAATGGTAAGAAATAAGCAATGTGCTTATTTTAAAACCTTAAATCTTGTCCCTAGCTTCTGACTGAGTGTTCTGTTCATTCCCTCTGAAGCACCAGGCAATGGCCGTGGTTGACAGGCAGGATACTGGGCTAAATGGACCATTGGTCTAACCCAGTATGGCCATTCTTATGTAAGATTCATACAAGTAAATGCACACTGTATTCTTTCTATAATGTACCATTTTGATCTAAAACCTCTTAGTGATCCGGATTGATTGAATGTGATTGAATACACTGAGGCTGAATTTTCAAAGGAGGTGGTTAGGTGCCAAACTCCCTCTGACTTTCAGTGGGAGTTGACCACCTTAAACCTCTTAGACCTGTTTGAAAATCCCACCCTCAATTTTTAAATACAAAGAAATCTATAATGCTTAAGATATACTATAAAGTTCTAAAAAGATGTATTCATCTTGACTGATAGAGGGCTTCAGTGCAGTATAGTAACAGATTAGTTCTGGTCAGATGTTTTCCACAAATACCTTTTACCCAGTCAGGAGAACACCACTGGCTCAGCCCCATATTCCTCACCCTTCTAGTCCAGGCAATCCCCATTATACTCTGATCATCTCCCAACAAATTCATAAGATTTCACATCTGGGTTTCTTTTACAGTCCATCAACACATTACAGACAGGCTAGAAAATAGTGTGCCCCAAATGTCATGTATGCGTGTCTTAATCATTCAGCCAAACACAATATTGGTATAGCTAAAAATGAGTTAATGAACCCGCTACATGCTTTTCTTATCATTATTATTATTATTATTTATTTCCACAGAAGCAAGGCTTAGGGAAAGTTCAAAAGCATAGAAAAGTCAAATATAGTCAGGATGGTCTAACCCTTTAGTTCACTGAAGGAATGAGAAAGTGGTAACGTCTCATAATTCAGCAGTTTAATCAATTAAAACCAAATGGAACCATTTGCATTGTGCAATAAGCTCTACTTTTCTGTCTGTCACATGGATAATAGGTGAACAAAAACTGTGGAAATCCCACACAAACGGGCCCTACAAAGGGCTGCCTGGAAAGCAATAGCAGCAACACATCCCATAGCAACATCGGAAAAAGGAAGAAATAGCAGTTGGAGTCATTTTCAGAGTTAATGTTTCATCTTTTGAATAACTTTGGTTGGTTCTCTAGAGTTGGCTGCTGACACATTTCCTCCCATATCTCCATCCTTCCCTTAGACATGTTTACCATTAAATTAATGAGACAGAGGTGGCCACCCAGGTGCAGAAGGATTGTTGTTTTAAAATGCAGCAGGAGCTATTAAAGTTTTAAAACATTCCACATTTTACCTTCGTAAACATCTTGGAAAAATTATATCATAATTTGTAAAATCCCATTTTTACCGGACGTTCCAAATCCTGCGTTTGCCAGTGACATTTTTTCATTCGTGGGATAAGAGTTAAAGGCTTCTCCTCTGAAAAGTGACTGTAAAAATGACAGTAGGCGTTCATATTTGTATGTCACTGATTTCCAGACATAGTAGAATCTCAAATGTGAATTTCTTGAGTTTATAGCATTTAGGATTTATTTCAAAATGGTTGCTTTTATTTTATGCATTACATTATATCCGTTGTTAGGGACACTTATGGTGTGGTGTGATTGCCTCAAAATTTATTGTAAACAAATCTGATCTTTGGCATTTATCATCGTGTTCTGTATTTATGCCTGATTATGCATTTTAAATCAGGCACACTTCAGTTCTTTTGCTGCTTGCTAACATTTTCATTTGGGAAGACCACTTTTCACTAGCCCAGCAGATATACATGCTTTTTTCAAAATCATGTCCATTTCTTGCAATAACACTGCTTTGACCTAGTTATAAGTTAGATCACAATATGGTCTCTGATGAATCCTTCAGTTAACTGTCCCAATTCATATGCCTTTGCTTTATTATGTAGGTCAGTAAACCTAATGGTTAATTGTCTTACTTGGCAGCTAGTCTCTTTGTGACAGGCTGGTCTGCCCCTTTAAGAGCCAGGAAATAGCTGGCCCTGTTCTGGAAAGGAGTCCAGCAGGCAGGTGCTGGGAATCAGCCAACCCAGCTGGACAAAATGTAGTGATTGGGGCTGATGATTCCCAATCCAGGAATATCAAGGAGAACCTTGTCCCCATGAAGGAGACTAGGACCTGGAGGGCACTCTCCTATGGCTGCAGCACAAGGCTGTGAGAGGGCAGGAAATCTGTGTGGACCTCCTTAGGCTGAGGGAAGATCCAGCACATTAAGCTCTTGGATCTGAGTGCCCCACAATCTCAATTGAAGAACAGGACTGTTGCTTTTCATTCTTGTTCTAGTTTCCTTTCTAATAAACAGGACCCTGACTCAGAAAGGGCTACAGACTGAACTGAGCAGGGCCAAGTGTTTGTCCCAGGTTGATGATAGGGACAACCAGCCTACACTCTTGTAAAGAAAATATGCTTAACCAAAGTGACTTCCTTGCATGGGTCAAAGTATTATTACTCCTTTTGACTCAAGCAGCTAGCCAATATTCATTGCAGATTGATGATAAAGGAGAGGAGAGATTGATGATAGAGTCAGGTATTTCTTTGATGCATTCCTGTTTATTTACAAATCAGTTCCCAGCCCCTGCACTAGTAGTGGGTCTCACCTTTGGGCTGTGGTTTCTATTGTTTCAGCCTGACTGGAAGGTGATTAGCACACCCATCAGTTTCAGTGAGGTTTGACTTGAGTGATTGCCCATAAAATAAAGATGCACTTGCTGGCAGTCAACAACCTCCAGAATAACAGTATATCAGAAAGTTTTGAATGGCTTTGCCTAGCAGTATGTAGTCTCTTCATGCTCCCACTGCAAAGCATTGTCAGTCTCCAAAACCTCTAGGTCATGGAGGAGTATAGAGCAGTGGTTCTCAAAGCCAGTCCGCCGCTTGTTCAGGGAAAGCCCCTGGCGGTTTTTTTACCTGCAGACGCGGCAGGTAAACAAACCGGGCCGGCGCGCCAGGAGCTTTCCCTGAACAAGCGGCGGACTGGCTTTGAGAACCACTGGTATAGAGGACTTCTCTTCAGTACCACTGGCTTCCAGAAAAAAGTAGAAGGGCTGCAACCATCTTTTAAAATTCACTGCCAGGTTCCCTTCTAGAATGATGGATTCCGGTGACTTGACTTCCTCCCTTTTGGTCAAAGATTTAGGGTGGGATTTTCAAAAGCGCTTAAGGGCAGTGGTGAGCTGGAACTGGTTCACACCGGTTCAGGGGACACGGTTGTTAAATTTAGAAGCCCCCGTGAGGGACAACCGGTTCTAAAAGGGCTTCTAAATTTAAAAACCGGCCAAAAGTGGCGCCTTAGGCGCCGACTCTGTGGGTGCTCCAGTGCTGGAGCCCCCACGGGGAAAATTTGGTGGGTGCAGAGCACCCACTGGCAGCTCCCCACCCCAAGCCCAGCCCCAGCTCACCTCCGCTCTGTCTCCGCCCCAGAACACGCCTCCCCACTCTGCTTCTCCGCCCTCCCCTACCCCAGCTTCCCGAGAAGAGCTGTTCGCGCGGGAAACCGGGGAGGGCTGAGAAGCAGGTGGCGGCTTCGCGCTCAGGCCCAGGGAGGCAGAGGTGAGCTGGGGCGGCGGGACACGAGGAGGGCCACCTACGCTGCAGCAGCCCGGGGGGCATACGGGGGAACCGCTCCTCACCCCAGCTCACCTCCGCCTCCCTGGGCCTGAGCGCGAAGCCGCTGCCTGCTTCTCAGCCCTCCCCCGGCTTCCCGCGCAAACAGCTGATTTGCGGGAAGCCGGGGGGGCGGAGAAGCAGGGCAGGGTGGTGCGTTCAGGGAAGGATGTGGAGCAGAGGTGAGCTGAGGCCAGAAGCGGGGCGGGGAGCTGCTGGTGGGTGCTCTGCACCCACCAAATTTTCCCTGTGGGGGTCCAGCCCCGGAGCACCCACGGAATTGGTGCCTAAGGCACCACTTTTGATGTGATCAGTGAGGGGAGCGGCCTCTCCCCCTGCTCCCCTTCTAGCTATGCTCCCCCACCCCTAGGAGCCAGAGGGACCTGCCGGAAACTTCCCAGGAGCCACCCCAGGTAAGGAATGCCGGGACTCCCCACCTCGCCCCCCAGCAGGTCCCCCTGGCTCTTAGGGGTGGGGTGGGGATGGC
Organism: Dermochelys coriacea; assembly: GCF_009764565.3. Lineage (NCBI taxonomy): Eukaryota > Metazoa > Chordata > Testudines > Dermochelyidae > Dermochelys > Dermochelys coriacea. The sequence goes on along the minus strand of NC_050068.2, from coordinate 198,705,184 downwards.
ACCCATTACAGTGGCCCATGAGACCCTCCTGCACAGTTCTGGGGGCAGACAGGGGACAGGGGTGGATGGGGCAGGGGTCCTGGGGAGAGGGGGCATGCCACGACCCCCTAGTGAGGTGAGGAGGGAACCAGTTGTTAAGATTTTGGCAGTTCATCACTGCTTAAGGGAGCTGAGCATCCAACTCCCTTTGCCTCCCTTTGCCAGCTCTGGTCTTTTTCCAGCATCATGTAATAAAGATGTGACAGAGGCATGCTGGTAAGAGGCTCTTTATTTCTTGATCCCATTCACATGACCTGGGTCATAGTTACAAGAGGATATACCCCCTGCTAACACTTCAGTGTGTCAGAACTTTGGACACCAACAAAGTTTTTAACTTCCATGAAGGCTCAAATCTGGATCTGTTCATGCCCAATATAAGCTTGTAACTACATCTGTGGTTTAACAGAAATTAACTCTACCAGTACAATCAATGTAGATCATAATTCTCATGAGCATCACTGATGAAACACAGGTCTCACTAAAGTTACAAGTACAAATCCATACAGCTATTTCTGACTTGTATAAGGATATTTAAACACACTTATTTTCCACTTTAAAGAAGTTCCCAGACAGAAACTAATAGGATAGAGTTACTGGGAAAGTAGATTAAATATGTTGCTCTTTTAAAAAGTTAAGAAAAAAACTAAGAAGTCCTAATTGCTATTAATGTAGGAAGTCTTTGTTTAAAGTTCTAATACCAATATTAACGCTGCCCCTGTATTCTCCATCTGTACAGCTGAAACCCTCTTATCTTGCCTGCCTTTTCAGTAGGGCCACAGATCACCACTAACTTCATCCATATTATTCATGGTGATTGAACGAGCTACACTCCACACTTGTGACACAGGACAGTGACTCAACTTTCCATCAGTCAGCACCCATTACAGGCCAGAGAGTTGCCTCTTACTCTGCATGTATAATCTAGGAATAAAACCCACTCTGATCTACTATCTCACTTAGTATGTACTGGACAGCACAATCTCTTTTGGCCACTCTCCCTATAGGGGCTGGAGGACCCATTTACCATGCCAGCAGGGGTAAGAGAGTGCATCCTCCAGTCTAGAGCCACACTTGCCCTACACATATTGGGCCTGATGCTCAATTATACTTAGGGCTTGGCTACACTTGCGAGTTAGAGCGCAGTAAAGCAGCCCCGGGCGCCCTAGCTCACTACCTGTCCACACTGGCAAGGCACGTAGAGCACTCTGTCTCCACGGTGAGAGTGCTCCTGGTACTCCACCTCAGCAAGAAGATTAACACTTGTTGTGCCTTGGCTGAAACGCCTGGGTGTCAGTGTGAACAAGGTGTTGCATTGCTGCGCTCTGATCAGCCTCCAGAAACGTCCCATACTCCCCTTAAGTCAAGTGGCCACTCTTCTCATTGTTTTGAACTCGCTGTAGGAATGCGGATGTGCCCTTTGAAAGCTCCATTTCTGACAGCCAGCTGCTTATCTGCTCCAAGACAAAGCAACCATTACTGTGGAATGCTGTGTGAGTGAGAGAGAGGCAGGGGGAAAAGGGGGTCTGCTGCTGTCTGAACTTACAAGACAGCATGCTGACATGCTCTCAGTCCCCCCAAAATCCACTCTCTCTCCCCCCACATACACACAACACACTCCCTGTCACATTCCACCCCCCACCCCCATTTGAAAAGCACGTTGCAATCACTTGCATGCTGGGATAGCTACCACAACACACTGCTCTCTGTGGCCATTGCAAGAGCTGCTAATGTGGCCACACCAGTGCGCTTATAGCTGTCAGTGTGGACAGACTGCAGCGCTTTCCCTACTGCGCTCTACGAAGGCTAGTTTAATTCAAAGCGCTCTACATCTGCAAGTGTAGCCATGCCCTAGGACACCTTGACTTTGCTCTGAGAGAGTACAGGGACCTTAAAGTGAGTGTTAGTGTTAAATTACAGCCATTTTAAGGCCCGTTTATACTACCAGAACTGTGTAGGGGAGCTTTAGTATGAATGAAAATGAGATCCATTAACTCTAGCACACCCCATATCCCTGAGAAGGAACATTACTTTTAGCCTGTCTCTCCAGGCATGAGAAAGATGCTGCTGTGAGTGTCCACCTATGGATGCCCTGATAGACTCCTTGTGCCTCAGCCAGTACACAGCTGTCAGCTTTTGCCTGTCCCCATACCTATTCCTTCAGGCCAGTCACCAAGTCATGTGATCTTCCTTGAGGAGATCAAGATGCCTCAGGGGCAAATCCTTTCCCCAGTGCTCAGCAAGCCTGATGTAGCCACTGGTGCATTCGGAGAAAGTCCCCCACATTTCATCCACAAGACATGGAGCGAAAGTAGAGCCTCTCCATACCTGTTACTCCGCCAAAAGAGAAGATTAGCATCTGTGGCTTTTGTGTTATGTCCCACCCTTGCCTCCTTATGGGAATAAGGACCAAGGAATCCATTCAGCTGTGAATCCTTTAGCTCCTCCCATAGCCCATCCTTGCTCCATTTGCAATCCCTTCTTTCTAAAACAGAGGAGTCCCACAGAGCTAGACTCCACACCACGCAAGAAGTGTTCACGCAGCCTAAATTTTCTCCTGGATGCCAATTTTCCATCTCTCTTTGCCCCTAGTTTCCTCTGCCTCAGAGAAACCTTCAAAAATCTTTTATGTGCCCGTGTTGGATCTAATAGGACCCAGCTCATCTGGTGGCCAAGAAAATCTCTGCATTGCTGCACAAGATCCTGACACCCCTGTCTTACTCAGCTAGTGGACATAGACTAATAATGGGGATTGTGAGCTTTTTCCAGATCCTGCTGTATACAAAAGGATTTTTGTGTGAGGTTTATGGGAGATATTCTATAAAAACTTCACCAGCACTTTGAAGAGCCCATGGTTTGTTTGAGTTAGTTGTACAATTCCGTTGATGGTACCACATCTACTGTGGGGTCTGTTTCTAATGGTGCAAGCACACACCATAATTCCTATCAATGAATATGCCAAGCATCTCTTATGAACTGATATTTAAATGAAAAATACACTTTTTATAAAACAGAGGCCTTGCTGTTACCTGAGACTTTCATTGCGTGAGATGGCATTTGTCAGATGGAAGTTTTTGGCATTGTCTTTACTTTATAAATTCTTTTCTCCTATAACTTATGCCAATAAAGGCCAGTTTTTCACACTGAATATAAGTTACTCATGGACACAGAAACATACACGTGGTTATTTTGTTAATATTTTGAATATTAGTGTGAACATAACTGTGACCCCAAAATAGATTTCTGTTCAGGGTTTAGGGTTATTAATGAACAAAGGTAATCATAAAAAAAGGATTATGTATTGTAACTCATGTTTTGTCTTCACAATGCATGCTATTTTTATCAGTGTAATTCTCTAAAGAGACTTGAAATAATAAACTTGTCTTAAGTGAAGAATATATCCCATCAACCTGTTGGCTCCTAGTTCTGTTTTGAAATAAGCAGCACTGTGCTAGCAGCAATCTAGCTGTTCTTTTCGTCCGTGTTTCCCATGAACTCTTGGCTATAGGCAATATGTAAGTACAAAACTGGGCTCAAACACTGACATTATTGGAATTAACAGCTTCTGAAGGAGCCGCGTGGAAAAACATTTATATGATGTGCACCTTGTATGATTGTGATTAATATATCATCTTGATCTCCTCAGATCTGCTATTTTTGTTCACTCCAACAGAAGCCACTGAGAAACAGGGGCAAAAATCCCCCTTTTGAACTTTGTTGTTTTTCCAAGAAATGAAACATTTTATAAGAATTTGGGTAATGTATGTGCATGGCTCTTTGAGTTTATGTTGAGAATTTATGCAGGGTGGAAATCAAAATATATAGCATCTGTGTGAAGAATGTATGCAGGTCCAGGGGAGATTTGACACAGAAACAGCCTAACAGTGTGTGACCAGACAAGCTGGTACCTTGCAAACTAGCTAGCATGTACCTCCCCTGAGTGCATTTAACTCCCATTCTATTGCTTTTGGACTAAGCCTCCTTGGAAATAAATGGCTTCCTCGGTGGCACGCAATGTTATATAGTGTGCTGTGAACAGGTCTGATAAAAACAAAATAATAAAGCACTGAATTTGGTGTCCAGTGCCCGACAGCCACTGGGCACCTTAACAAAAATGAGTTTTAAAAACATACACACACACACACACACAGAAAAGGAAACCAAATCTAAACAAAACTTAGAATGAAAGCACAAAAAATGATCTTAGGGCTCAACCACAAACCATGTTGTGCATCAATGCAGAGAGGAATGGGAGCAGATCAGAGATGCCACAGACCTGCTGATAGTGGGGGGACAGAGTGAGGGCAGTGGCTTCAGCAGATGTTACGGACCATGCTCAGTACATATGATCATGCTCATCATATCCCACTCCAGTAGTTTGCATTTATCTCTGCTCATATGATCATTCTCAGTACAATCCAAGCAGCAAATGTGGAGGGGTACATGACCTACATGCCTGTCCACCCCCACATGCTGTCACTGGTGCATACGGAGCACTCATTATTCCCCTTGTTTGGGCTGCCCACACTGCTAGAGCCTGCAGGGAGGAGAGAATGGCTGCTCCCTTTATGTGCAGGTGAGCAGCAGGCAGGGGTGGAGCATTGATAAAGCTTTGGCCTCAACAGCACACTTCCCAGAAAGGGGGAAGTAATGATCAGTACCAAAAAGACTGGTGCCAGGTACTTGAAGCAGGAGCTAGATTCAGACCCACAAAATCAGTGGGTTTCCTGCCCTGCTCCCAGGTCAGTCCAATCACGTGTAATGTTACAATCAAGCTATTGACCAAAATAGGTCTGCTGGGAAAATGGCAGCATGGACGTCTGCTCCTACTGTGTCTCAGTGGTGCAGTGTCCAAGTAGCATGGAAAAGATGGCTTTCCTTAGCTGGCAGACCCTGAGAGTCCGACTGAATTCGTCGTACTTATGCTTCATTGCCAGGATGTAATAAAGACCCTGCTGACTGAATTACAACCTCAGTTACACCCTGTCAGTGCCATATGCCTTCATTAAGGTTACAGTGGTGTAGTTAAGGGCAGAATCTGGCTTGAAGAATGTTAATGACTAGAATGATACATGAAAAGGAAAGAACCCATAGAAAATGTATTTGTGAAATGAACAAATTTGCTCTGGAATCAATGAGAAATAATAAACATGGAACCACATAGTGATATTTTTTCAGTCATTTTTCAGATTAGAACTACAATACAATTCCAATTGTATGTTTAGGAAGCAGTTGGTTACACTTGGTTACAGAAGGATATTGGATTCTCTTCCTGAATACGCAACAAATATTCTGGCCAGATCCAAAGGCCATTGAAGACTCCCACTGACTTCAGTCAGGTCCCAAATGAGCTCAGCCAAGCCATTTAACTTCTCTGCTGTGCCTCTTCTGTAACAGGTACAATAATACCCCTTTAAACATGGGTTCTGTTAGTAATGACGAATGTTTGTAAGATGCTTTCAGATGGTTGAATGAAAGGCCCTATATAGGTGCCATGTCCAAGTATGATATTTTTAACAAGGTGTCATTTTTCTTAATCACCAGTTTTTTCGTAGATTGTAATTTCTTGAGGCAGCATAGAATCCCAGTTCCATTAAATGCTACTGCAATATAAATGTTAATCAACTGCAATAATAGTAAAGAAGCAATTCCTGCAGATATTATTTAATATGCTGGGTGCTTTACAGTGGAGCTTTCTCTGTGCCAGTGTGCCTATCCCCTGACCTCCAAGGATGATTGTCTAAAGCCAGGGAGCATAGTTAAAGTCACTCATTGGCCTCTCTCCTGGTTCTGCCCAAGAAATTGTCAATGGGTGCCCATTATACTACTGATTTTTGCAATGTGAACACTAGTCCACTGGGAACTGGATTGAGACCAGTAACTGATTTCATACAGACCACCAAGTAGTATTAAGTTTTGATCCTGCAAACTGGGTAGGACTCAGGTCAATAACCTAGAGGCAAATGAAGCCATCACTGCCATCTCCTCTTTTAATTCTGCCTGTTTGAAAGTCTCCATGTATTATTACCTCACTTTGAGATTCCATATGACAAAAAGGGGGACGGGATGCTTCTTGTATGATGTTTCTTGTATAAAGTCAGTACTTTTTCCTCAATGTCATTGCTTACTGGAGCAGAAGTACCAGACTGAAATCATCTGTGTTTGGTTAGACAACTCATCCTAGGTTCTGGACCTTTTCGTTTCTGCAGCATATTTGGAAATGAAAGACACACTGTTCGTGATGGGTGGTGTAAATTGATGCAGCCCATAGAAATCTGCAAGGAAAAGACAAACTGCCATTACTAGCATTTTCAGGAAACAGTTGAATAAGGAAAGTAGAATTCTGGTCTATATTTCCAGTGATTCATAATGTCAGCTGAGTCCTGGAGCTAGAAAAATACTAAACACCAGCCGGCACTGTTATATGCATGAAGTTGACATTTTACAGGGCATTAAATATTTTGGCCATATTTGTAGTCATTTTCTTTTACCAATGCCAATTCAATTACAGAATTTATTTTCTAACTTTAATCATTCATTTATTTCTGACTCTCTCACACTTCACAATCTCATTTTCCAGTTCTCTGAGGCTTCGTCCTGCTTGTTTTTTTCCCAGATTTTCCCAGACTTTCTCCCCCATATCTCTAGGTTCTTTTCATCTAGTTAGTTTCATTCTGTTCTTTTTCTTTCATTTTTATACCCTACATTTCTTCACTTTTCCTCTTCCTTGCATTATTTATTGTCCTCTTTCTTATTTTGTTTCTTTGTTCTCTCATTTGCATTACAGAGTCTGTATCTTTATATGTCATTTCTCTCTCATCCAGTATTTCTTTACTATCTTGCATAAAAAGATAGAAACTGGACATGGTCAGGGCCTTTTACATCGTTTATTTAATCCCTTGGCATTGCGGGATTATCCCCCAGGCTATAGGGCCTGGTTCAAAGCTCATTGAAGTCAATGGAATGGCCAGTCCAGTTTTAAAAGATTCAACAAGAGGGACCAATTTATTTCAATTGTGATGATCTTTTGTATGACATAAAACAATCTGAGGCCACCATGTCCTTTTACATAGGCAGATGAACAACTCTCTGGTCATAAATATTACAGTTGGTGGAAAAACGGGATGAAATTTCACATAACATTTTTGCCTTCTTCCACTCACTGAAATTTTGATGGACATTTTTGTTGAAATTGGGAATTTAAAAAAATTTCAACCAGCCCCAGTAATACTGATTTTGGCCACTGACATGGACAAGATTTGAATTGCTGATATAGAGGTTATGGCCAACATTTTCAAATGCAGGTGGCTAATTTTGGGCACCTACATCTATATAAAGGTTTCCTTCCAAGAGCTGATTCCTGGGCCCACCCCCACCAGGTACAGTGCGCCTTCAGCTCCCATTGTGTCCAATGGGAAGGTAGTGAGGATGCTCAGCACCTTTTGGATCCTGCCCTCTACTAAGTTTTTTATTTCAGAGGTTAGCATTTGCTTTGTATTGAAGACATTTTAAACAACAATTTTCTTGAGTCAACTTTCCTTAAAATGGATGAAGATGTAGGCTGTCACAAAGCGAAGATTATTTGTGAGTGAGCCTTTGCGTGTGCATTTCAATGATGCTAAGGCCACTCAAACTCCAATCCTTACAGCTTTGAAAAGGACTGAGGCCATGATCGCCCAAACAAATAGATACATTAAATTTTTTCTTCAGTCTAAATATAGGAAATATTTTCTTCCTCTGATTGTAGTTTCCTTCTTATGTAACTTTAATGCAGTGGTTTTTCCCCTCAGTCTAACATTATTGCTGATGATAAGCCCATGCAGCATTAGCGTGGGAGAAGCGCTGTCATCCTGCATTCTTTGCGCTTCATTTCATATTTTCAGATAACTAGAATTACAACAAATAAATCTAGAGTGACACTGATGAACTGTGACAACCAGATAATATGCTAAAATACCCATGGGAGATCTGAGTGTCTTTAAACATCATCATTATACTAGTTACTAGTGTTGGGCAAACCTATAGTTTCAGAATTTGGCTTTATTTGGATGATAATTTAAAAGTACACATGTATGACGTTGGGAGTTATGTTGGGAATTGGCTAGATGATGCTAGAGTATAGTTGTTAGAGTTGGACTCTTGCAGCTGTGGTTTGTTCTTGGAAAAATCTCAGTTGTTGTGTTTTGCCTTTTCAATGACAAACCCCAAAACAACCATAATTTTGGTCATGGACTCTGAGGGAGTATTTGATGCTTTCCAAGTTTCCCCTGCTCACTCATGATATCAGCAAGCTAAAATAATAAATGCCCTTTGCCCTTTAAAAAATTCTTGTCTTGTTTTTAGGACTATGAAGGATATTAAAATTAAAAAGATGCAAGCTGCATGTACATTGCTAATATGCATGGAGGAGCATGAAGCAAAACAATCCCAGTACTGCCAGTCATAGGTTCTGGAACTAAGGGCAGCAGGAGTGAGGCAGGACCCCTTGGCTTGAAGTGCTTTCAGTCATACACAGGGTTTACAGTTTGGTTCAGTGGCTCTCAGCACCCCCACTATACAAATTGTTCCAGCACCTTTAATTGTTAGTCAGAATGCTAATCAGAATGCTGCATTTCAGGTCTTGGAACATCACAGATTCACTGATTTTTAAGGCTGGAAGGGATATTTGGGGAGGATGGCATGTCCAACCAACTTGGCTGCATGAAAATGTTGCCCTCTAGTTGCTGCAACCTTCAGAGGACAAAGACCCTAATATTACTACATTTAATAATCCCTTTTAGCTCAAGTGTAGAGACATTTGGCTGCTAAGCAGAAATTCCTGAGTTCTGTTCTTATTGCCCCATGTGTGTGATTTTTATCTGGCACCATGATGTCAGCGTGTACATAGCATACACATGGGCTACAGAGTGCAGGAGTTCCTCTGCCCTGTTGCCCTAAGCATCACTGCTTATTTTCTTCTAAACACCACCAATGAAGAAGCCTCAGCAACTATCTTAGACATATTATTACTATTATCCTGTTTCTACTGAAATATATGGAATTGCACCAATGTAAAAACAAGTTTAAATCATCTAAAATCAGGCCTGCTGTGTCTGATTTAGAGGTTGAATTTTCTAGGACAGGAGCCACGTATTTGTCTTGTTTGTAGAATGGGCAAAAACTCAAAATATTGCTACATTTTTCCAGAATCAGTTCACACATCCATCCTCAAGAGTCATCTATCAGATAGCAAGAATCAGGTGCCAGGTTTTTGAGGAGTAAAATCTCATGTACCAAGTATCAAGAATCAGAAAGCTAGTAGCAGGGGTCCTGGTATGGGCACTGATTAGCAGCCATTAGACTCTGAAACCATCAGGCATGTTTAAGATTTGAAAGCTGGGCTGACTTTTGGTCGTGGTCTTAGCTAGGGTGTAATTTAGTTTGCCAATAATTTTAGAGTATTCCTTTCCAATGGAACGAAGCAGGCCTTATTAGTTGCTAACATTCCCATAGGAGTGGCTTTCAGGAAGCAAGTTTCACATGCTTTGAACCATACGGTTGGGCAAGCTGTACAGGGCAGAAAGCTCAGGATTCTCAAACTGGCAAGATAAATAAATATTTCTGTATTTAATTTAGCAATTGCTATGTATGTGAGAAGCTTTGTTTAAATTGTTAAGTGATACATATCAGTGAGAAACTTTTAAATTATACTTCAAGGATTAAATTTAATGGGGATGGGAAGTGGGCAGGGGGCCACAGATGGTCTTCATCGACATGTTAAATTGTGTAAGCCAAGCTGGAAGTGTCTGGTTTCATGTCAGCTCTCAGGGTGAAGCAGGAGGGCAGAGGAGGAGAAGGACAAAGTGGAGGCTGAGTGGTGGTGCAGTAAAAAGTGAAATCAGAGACAACAGGAGCGTAGGGAGCAGATATTAGTGGGTTGTTTTCATGGACATCCCTTGCATCCAACTGAATAGGCACATAAACATTTATATGAGAACACAGGATGGAGAAAATAGAAGGTGGATTGATTATTCCTTTGTGAAACAGTAGAAAACAAAGGAAGGAATGTTGCTGTTGTCCCAAAATATGGTGTCTTTTCTAATTCCCAGATATTCTGGAAGAACCAGAGGCCAGGCCAGGCAAAATCAGCAAGATTTTTCTAAAGTGAAAAGTAAAAGCCATATAAGCATGTCATCAGTACTCAGATGATGATAGACAATGAATATTGTCCCATAATTCTCAATGAAAAATGCTTGAGGGCATCTTTCAAGTGTCTGATTTTATATTGCATATATTCGTAAGGTTAGTGAGTACCTGATATTGAGACCTAGATAACCATAAATATTCTTCCACATTTATGTTAACACCTACCTCAAAGCATTTATCAAAGAGCCTTCAATGAGTTGCTTGGAAAAACCATAATGGGCTCATTCTTTCAAGCCCTCTAGGTGACTCAACAAATAAGACGGACAATCAGGTATTGTATTGCCCTGTAAGGGCTCTCATCTCACATTGGTGTCGCTCAGTCTATGAGGGCCATCCCATATGTGTATGCTCTCTGTGCATGTGTAATTAAATCTTACCATGTTATCTGTGCAAACTGACTTCCATGTAACAAAGAGTTGTGGGGAGTTGTCTTCATATTATGTACAGGTCCACAGAGGAAGAAGTAAGCAAAAGACATCCACCAATGAGACTATTATCTGCTGATTTAGGATTATGGATGGTTAAACTGAGGGCCCTATGCAGTCTGCACCAACAGAAGCCAAATTTGTACTAAATCCATATTGCCCCTGATATCTAAATGTACAGTCAGCTTGTGACCCAGATCCTCAGATGGTGTAAATTGGCATGGCTACAGTGAAGTAAAACTGGAGCAGTGCCAATTTATACCAGCTGAGGGTCTGGCCCCAGTATCTTTAAGGTACTAGAAACAGTGCGGCATCACACTACTTCAGCAAAACTCTGCTGCTCAGAAATCTCACACATGCAGATGTACCATAAAGGAGTGCAGCACATGCTACCCTGCATGGCCATCTAGGTATGCTAGCTGATGAGGAAGAGGGTCGTGGCCTTGTTTCTACCCTGCTTCTTTAATGGTCTTTAAAGCTAGCAGAGAGATCACGGGGACTGCAACTGTGGCCAGTTTGTGAATAGGGATTAAATGAAAAAAGGCTTCTTGTACCCTCCTCCACCTGCTCACTCCCTCTAGAGCCAGACACAGTCTTTTGTTCTGTATGATACATGCCTAAAAAGAACTTGGGGCTCTTCATAATTTTGCTGTTTGAATATCTGCTGTTCAGGAAAGTGAAGATGTAGACAAGAGTGGTGAGGGGAAGAATGTCCATCATCAGCCAGTCAGATTTCAGGATGCTGAAAAGCATGGGAGATGAAGGCATTACAGCAAGGCCCATTGTAATTTACCCAATATGTGAAAAATTACAGTTCTAATGGTAAGTATTGTACTAAATATTGGCAGGACATGAATCTCTCTGTGAAGATTTTAGAAAGTATGAAAACAGCTATAGATCGCATTCTTCTTTGCCAAATCTTAAAATTGTAATCCTGCACTCCACTCTGGGACACCATATGGCAAAAGAAACACCACGTAGAACTGTTTTCTGTAGAACTGTAGTAGACACGAATACCAAACAATTTCATATAACCACTAAATATTTGGCCAGCTTATAGTCTACTGTAATTTTTAAAAAATGCTGAAGACAAATGTTTATGTTGAAGGGAAAATGTCCCCAGGATTGAGCTGACCTGTCAATTAATCATTTCAGCTCTCCTGTATAACCCATTCCATAATCTATACTTCGTGAACAGTGACTACTACACTAATTAAGCCTTTCTAAAGCTTTGAAAGTCATTTGAATTGTGGGTGAGTGCTGCTTTGGCTCTTCTGGCATGTAACATGCAGAACTTCTGGCCAGTTCTCCAGACTTCTTTCGTATATGTTACCGATCCAAAATAATTTCACCAGACACCCTTGAGTGGAATCACAGGTTTGCCAATTTCCATTTCATGTATCTTCTCTACAAAACTGAAAATTACCGGTCATGATCATTGGTGATTTCTCAAAAGCTGAGTATGGCAGACATGCTCAATGTCCGAACTTTAACTCACTGGGACAAAATATTAGTACTGATATTGATTGTGAAAATAACACCAATGCTCCCTGAGTCAAAATGACCTAGAGAAACAAAAATTATTTTATTTGTGCTTAGAATGACAGCTTATTCAGCAGAGATGCAAACCCTGGGGTATTTCGTTCTGGGAGGAGTGCTTTCAAACCATTGATGATGTGCAGATTATTAACAATCCATATGCATCTGGGTTGACAATGTAACCACACAGCTGTGATGACATTTCCCTGAACCTGCATAAGTTTGAAAGAAAAAAAATAAAAACCCTCAATGTCTTTGTACTGTATAATTTTCAATTATCTCAATTTTCTGAGCTCCAACTCAGCACTTTTTCGAGAAATGTATATGTCAAAAGAAAATTTATCAACAAAGGTTTCATATTCTGATTTCCTTGGACTTTACCGCAGGCAGAAAGAATTCTGGTTCACTTTTAAATGTGGGCAAAACTGCCAAAAAATGAAAAACGTTTGTTATAATATTACAGATAACATCGTCCAGTCTGTTTTGTTCTCTAACCAGTGCTATGAGAGTTTAAGCAATATCATTTCACTAGGCCAGGCAGTCTAGGCAGAACTTCATTAAAGTAGAGCTATATGACGTGTTCCATGAACCTGGCTATGTAAGGGTTCAGTACTCAGGAGATTAACAGAGTACCAATCATTCATCGTTCTATTCCCAAAGCACTCTCTGGACACTCTCCGCACTCCCCCAATTTACTGTTCTCTTCGGAGAGGGTGGCTAATGGCTTGAATGCTTGCTGTCTCTTTGGATGGGTAGCCTATTCCCTGTAGACTTAATTGGATGCCAAATTGCCACTCCTCATCATACAAATCAATGGCCAGTTAAGGCCTCTCATCTTTATCATCTAAAAGATCTTTTGCAGGTCAATTAAATGACCTGATTTCCTCTTCTCCCAACTCTTATCATTAAGGTATACAAGGATCAATTAATTATTCAAGATATAATGCAAAGAGTATGCCTACTTCCATGCATGATTAATTCTTGCACTTTAACCCATGTGGACACCCATACTCCCAGAGTGGAGCAGAAGTAAGAAACACTTTTCAATGTCAACTGCCAGGCAGACTGGGGCAAAGGAAATATTGCCCTGTTGTGATCCCTAGTGTATGGCCTCTACGAAACACTTGTTTTCTCTCCCATTACTCTCTGGGTGCATGTTCAGGCCACTTCCTCTCCCTACAGAAAATATTTTGGACTAGAGTAGGGAGGGGAGGCAGAGAGTTGTGGCTCCCAGGAGATATATGATGGCAGGGATAATCTGGCTCCAGCAATTGTGGGGTTACTAGGTGGGCTCCCATAAACTCAGCAAATATTAGTGATGAACCAAATCCAGAACTCCAGATCCAAACACCTCTGAATTGTGGGCATGTTCATATCTGGAGATGTGGACTGCATGTCTTAAACCCAGGAGGGGTCATTTCAGATCCATAACACCAGGATGTCAAGTGATAGATTTCCCTAGCCACAGACTTAAGCCAAATTTTCAAAAGTGACACCTGGGGTTTGATTTTTCAAAGCTGCTAACTGCTGGGATACCTTCTGAGACCTCTTTCTACTCAGCTTCCAAAGAGCTCAGTTCAATGCCAGTCTTCATCACTCAGGTATCTTTATTTGGCATGTAGCAATGCTCTGCTGAGTTGATCAGACTAAAATGCAGGGCATAGACGCAGGGTGCATCATAGATCCAAAGTTACACAGCACACCTCTTCCTTAATAAACATTTACTCATTATGATGCATTTATGATACATTGCATCACACATTTTGGGATTGGCTTGGTTACTTTGTAGGAACCAATTCCCGTACAGCATGCTCTGTCCAAGTACAACTTAGTCTTTACCTCAACTTTACATTCCCAATTTATCTTATCCATTGTTGCCTTGATCTTAGTAAATGGTCCCCAGATGTGATCTAGTTACCTCCCTAATCCTGTATTCCCAGAAATTAGGCCTTCCCCATGTTTAATTACTCATGTCAAGACAGGCTTACACTGAACACCCACAATGCAGCTGAAGTCAGTGGGAGCTGAAGTAAATCGGTGTTCAGATATGACAGTGATGAGTATGATATAAGAATCTAGATCAGGACTGGCCAAACTTACTGACCACTCCGAGCCGCATACAATAATCTTCAGAAGTTCGAGAGCCGCAGAACACGCACAGCCTGTGCCATTTCCGCAGTGCCTGCCAGGGCACGGGGCTAAAGCCCTTAGACACCTCCCTTCCTGCAGGGCACAAGCCCCTATTCCCACTGCCCTGCTGCATAAGCCCTGAGCTCCACCCGCTCTCCCTAGTCTGGTAGGTGGAGAATGGGGAGGGGTGTGCGTGAGGAGCTCCATGAGCCGTGCTGTAACCATGGCCACAGTTTGACCATGCCTGATCTAGATAGAGCAGGTGAAGAGAGTGGCAATGCCCAGGGCCACCAAGGGGGCCATCCTGCTACCACCTTCCCTTTGCATAAGGAAGTTTTGTCTTTGCCTGCCGTGGGTCAGTTTCTTGACTCCACTGCCTTGCAGGCCTTGCCCTCTTTTTACAGGATAGCAATAGGCACACACCAACTCCTGAGTCCTCCGAGCATCCCTCTGGAATGCCCAGCCCCTGATCTGTGCTGGACACTGTTGCAGTAGCCAGGCAAGGTACTAACAAACTTCAACAGGACTTTATTTTTTAAAGTGGAAACCTCTTTTCCAAGCTGCTGCTGCACCCTCAGTAATTCTCCCTCAGCATCTTCAACTCCTCCCCCACTCCTCCCTGTTTCCTGTCCTTTCAGATTCCCAACAGCCAGTGCTCCCAAGTCTAATAATTACAAGCAACATCTAAACACTACAGACACTCACAAAATTACCGGATTATCTACTTCCAAAGGAATAGCACACCCCAGCTTACTAGTTTCAACTCAGGGCTACTACTCCAAATGACACACAGCACTTAGATATATCTGTAGTGAAAACTGGAACAAGTTTATTATCAAGGAACAGAGATCAAATGACTTTGGAAACAAACCGTTACATATAAAACAAAATCAGGACATGCTTTCTACAGCCTAAGATTAACTCACAAGACATTCCCTGTCTCCTACAGGATAGCTTCCCGCGTGTCCTTTTCCCAGTGTTTTCAGACAGGTTGGCTGAGACACTCCATTTATCAAGCCTTTTGGCAGCTTGTCTTTGCAGATTGAAGGATGAAATCTCATCCCCTCTCCACTTCTTTTGTGAAGTTACAAAATATGCCTGTAACAAGGTGCTGCAGGGCCCTCTTGGCTCCTGCCCCTGTTGGACTGATAAAGTCACTCAGAGACCTTGGGTTCAGTAACCACCAGTGCAGTTATTTACAGGTTGTGCTCCCACCAACTTTTCACCATACAAGTATCCCTTTACCAGAGGAGAGGAGAGGAGAGGAGAGGAGAGGAGAGGAGAGGAGAGGAGAGGAGAGGAGAGGAGAGGAGAGGAGAGGAGAGGAGAGGAGAGGAGACTTCCTGCTTCCACTCCCTGCCTTTTCCCTTTCTTCCTGCTTCCCCCTGGCTTCCTTCCCCTGAGGCTTTTATACAGCCCCAGCCTAATTAGGCAGCAGCTCTCCCTGCTTCCCCAATAAGGGCCAGGTGTTCTAACCAGCTCCAATTCACATCCCTTAATTGGAGCTGGAGTGACAGAGGGTTGGCTCAGCAGTTCCTGCTCAGCACCCTGTCACAATGCCCCTTACCGCAGGAGGTCCCCTTTGAGGTTCCTTTGTCTTTGTAAATCCTCTGGCCAGCACTTGGCCCAGACAGCAAACAAAGCTGGTCTCCAAGTATGCCAATTTTTTTTTAACACTGACTGAGTTGGCCTGGAGGTATACAGTACACAATCGTCTGCCAGAGAGATGAGTATTTGGTCCTTCCTTCCTAGAATCTTTTTATCACCTTCTGGTGACCTGTGTGAACTTAGAGCATAATTTCCAGTATACATACAGAACTCCTTACACATTATCTTAACATACACTTTGCAATGATCATGACAAGCAGTGTGACACATGCTTTCAGTAGAGACCCTACATGACCCCTTTTGGTGAATCCAGGGGATTCCTGGATTGCTGTGCCCTCTGCCAGTTGGCACCAAGAGGTTTCTGCATCACAAGAAGCACCTCTGAAATTCAAGCCCCGAGTAGGTGACTCAAGTTTTATTAGCAAAAAGTGATGTGTCAGTCATGCAGAGCTGCAGGAAAAATATCTTTATTGAGTCGGGATTACATGTGTAATGGTATGTGTGTCCAGTAGCAGCCTGGCCACCAACCTGAAATTCTGAGCTCTAGTTGTCACACCAAACTAGGTCCCTCCACAAACCTGAGCCTTTTTCTCTAGTCCCACTCCTCATACTATAGCAGCCACACCAAGAAACCCACCAAGGCAGCATGTGGGTTTATCTCCTGAAGATAAGGAGAAGGATTAGGTATTGGCCACCATGCCCCAAGACAGGACAAAGAAGTAGTGAGTGAGGGGGTTGCAAGCCACCAGGCAGTCATCCAGATGATATGAAAGACGGTTCTAGACACATTTTTGTACCTCTATATCATCTTACAAACTGATATAGTTTCAGTGGTACAGAAATTGCATGTAGATAAACCCTAAGAGAAAGAGAATTCTAGAACCAGCAAGGAGCAGATGGTAGGTCAGTTCCTGGGGCAGGATTGGTAGAAGTGCAATAATTTGATTCGGATTTGGGTATCCCAATACATGAAGACCCCTACATACTATTCACACCTCCGTACAGTGGGGAAGCTTCCACTGCCCCTCTCTGTGCTATTCCTACTTCTTGTGTGGGTAAAGAGGACTTCAGACTCCAGGCTAGCAATATGGCACCTTTCACAGGACACTGGGCCTGACTCTCTCCTTCCCTGTGCACTCACTAACTCATGTTCAGAGTGACTGGAAAGTGAATGTAAAGCTCTGTGGTCCAGATGCTTCCCTGGTGTAAATTAGTACAGCTCTTTTGAAGTCAATGGAGTTATGCGGCTGATGGTTTGGCTCTACCATTTTGAGATAACCCTCTTTGTGCAGACGTACATGACTGCCCAATGTGGAGAATCAGGCCTACCCTCCTAGCCCAGCGAGCTTCCTATTATGAGACTCTTCTCTTCTCATTTTAACTGGTTAACGCAGGATAAGAATGCCCAATAAAAATCAAAATATACTGGGAACCTCAATCTTGCCCTGGTGGCTGGTTTACAGCTGCTTGCAGGAGTAAATGTATCTCAGGAGGCTTGTGCTATGAAAATATTTCATAAATCAAAATAATTAAGATCTCAAAAATATACATATAATTTTTACAAAATCTGGCATTAAAGGATCACGGAAATGGTGGATTATAGTTTTATTCCTTCCAAGGTATTACAAATATCCCTTGAGTTTTCTATAGGCATGTATTGTGGGTCACATGTCAGGAAGAGAGGCCCCCAGATCATTAATTTTTAGACCATAATTTAAGGGAGGGTAAATACACACAGATTCCTTTGGTGCAGACTCGGTGCAACATTCAGCACCTAAAGTGACCTCCTTAACCTCCGGAAACCTTGACTTTTCTTCATCACTGCTAATCTCTTCCCAGAAATACAGCACTGACATCTGAGCTTTTCAGCTGACAGCCATAAGCAGAGTATAGCCAAGAAACTCTGGTAGTGATGAAATTACCACAGAGCACCATCTACTGTTACAGAAGGCTCTTTGTGACCTCCTTTTGGCTGCAATTAAAACTGGTGTCACTGTCACAGCTGTCAGTCCTTTAGTAGACTTAGAATCCTGCTGTTTGTTAACCACAAAGTGGCAAATTATAGATTTTATGAGGTCCAGGAGTGACTGAACGAGTGTCCTAAACAACCCTGCAAAGGCTATTGTGGGTTTTGTTTAAAGCCAAATTATTTAGACTTGTAGCCAAAAACTAGGCATCAAAATAAAAGTGTCCTGATTTTCAAAGGTGAGCAATCTGCAATTCCCACTGAATTCACTGAAAGTTGTGCGTTGTTCATCACCCAGAAAATGTGGTGACTTGTTAAGATATATAAATATGTAATGAAGGCCTTGATTCAACAAAGAACTCAAACATGTGTTTAAGTTCTATTGAAACCAGTGAGACTTGAGCATATATTTAAGTGCTTTGCTGAATCAGGGAGTTAGGCGTACATTCACTAAAGTACTTAAGTGCCTAAACTCCAAACATCAGAACCTAAGTCTGGGTTTAGGCTCTAAGTCCCATTTCAGGCTCCGCTACATTTCACAAAACTCCCGCTGAGCCCTGTAGGCACTGAGGGTACATCTACACAGCAACTAGACATCCACGGTTGGCCCATACCATCTGACTTGGGCTTGTGGGGATCAGACTATGGGGCTGTTTCATTGTTATGTAGACTTCTGGACTCGGGCTGGAACCTGAACTCTGGGACCCTCCCACCCTGCGAGGACCTGGAGCTTGGGCTCGAGCCTGGAAATCTACATAGTATTGAAACGTTCCTGCAGGCTGAGCTTGAGCCTGAGCCGACACAGGCCAGCCATGGTTTTTCTTTACTGTGTAGACATACCCTTAGACTCACTCGGTGCCTACATTTTTGGAGTAAAAAGTTCCGTAGATGCCTACATTTCTGCCTCTGGCCATGCACAGTGCTGCCTTCTTCTGGGTGTATGGATGCTCATCTCCCATCTAAACCCCAAAGTGATTCACAAACTGGGAAAAGATAGGCATTGGGATACTTCATTTGCATGTGGGACACAATCTGGTAGGTGTATTCAGAGGCAACCTACTGGATCAGGTCCCCTGGCAAGTTCACACAAAGCAGCAGGGTGGAGGGGGGACTCTCAGTTATATAACTTTTAGCCCATTCGTTCGGGTATTCACCTGGGATGTGGAAAACCCCAAGTTCAAGTCCCTCCTCCACCTGATGAGAAGAGATTTGAAAAGGAATCTGCCATCTTTCAGGTGAGTGCCCTAACAATTAGTTTTTGGGATATTCTGATGTGGGGCTCCCTCAATCTCTCTTGTTGCAGCTGTCACACTCTGGATAAATAATGAGAGAGAGAGAGTGAGCATGTGAGTGCACAAGCATGAGAATGACTCTATAGCCTAGTAGTCAGGCACTGACCTAGGACCCAGTCCCACTTCCCTAATGACTCTAATTTTTTAACCAGAATGCAGCAGCTTCAGCAGAAGAAGGGAGCCACACATGAGAATATACCATAGCCCAATGGTTTGGGCACTCATTTGAGAAGTGGAAGATCCCTGTTCAAATCCTTCTCTTCATAAGGCGGAGGGGAAACTTGAACCAGGGGTCTCCCACACCCCAGGTGAGTACCCGAACCACTGCGCTAAAAGTTAAAAGGAAGGTCTTCCTCCTGCTCCTCCTCACAAAAAATGCCTTAGGCACCTAACTCCAAACAGGGTTCCTGACTATGAATCACGAGCAGAGATAGGCCCTCCCTGCAGCCTGGGATTTGGTGCTTATCTCTGTGGAAGGGGTGGTGGTGAACTGGAGCCGGTTCCCACCAGTTCGCTATAACCAGTTGTTAAATTTAGAAGCCCTTTTAGAACCAGTTGTTCCGCGAGGGACAACCGATTCTAAAAGGGCTTCTAAATTTTACCAGCCAAAAATGGTGCCTTAGGCGCAGACTCCATGGTGCTCCAGGGCTGGAGCACCCAAGGGGAAAATTTGGTGGGTGCAGAGCACCCACCGGCAGCTCCCCCCCCATCCCCGGCCCCAGCTCACCTCCGCTCCTCCTCCACCTCCTCCCCTGAATGCACCACCTGCCTGCTTCTCCGCCCCCCCCAGGCTTCCTGCGATCAGCTGTTCACGTGGGAAGCTGGGGTGGGCTGAGAAGCAGGTGGCAGCTTCACACTCAGGCCCCGGGAGGCGGAGGTGAGCTGGGGCAGGGGGGAGCAAGGAGGGCCACCCGCGCCGCAGCAGGTAACCCCGGGAGGGGGGCGCAGGGGAACCGCTCCCCACCCCAGCTCACCTCTGTTGCTGCTAGCAGGCTGGCTCACAGAACAACTGAAACAGTTGCTGGTAAAAAGCACTTTATTTCCCTTCCCACAGCCAAATATACAGCACTTGTTTATTCCTTTTCTGTTGTTTATCAATGTTCTCATCATTCTTATCTTTGGGTTCCATTATCTTGTGGTGGTAAAGACTCTCAGGTGCTGCTTATATCATTAGTCCTTAGTTCAGCCAAAGTTTTCTGGCCTTATCCTTCAACTTGTTACCCGCAGCCCCGCCTCTTGTTCTGTTCTTTTTCATTACTTGGTACACATTTCTAAAACATCTGATACTCAGCATTTCCCACACACCTCCACCACCCTTGGCCTGAGTGTGAAGCCGCCGCCAGCTTCTCAGCCCGCCCAGGCTTCCCGCCAAACAGCTGATTCGCGGGAAGCCAGGGGTGCGGAGAAGCAGAGCGGGGCGGTGCATTCAGGGGAGGAGGTGGAGCAGAGGTGAGGTGAGCTGGGGCCGGGCGCGGGGCGGGGAGCTGCCGGTGGGTGCTCTGCGCCCACCAAATTTTCCCCGTGGGGGCTCCAGCCCAGAGCACCCACAGAGTTGGTGCCTAAGGTGCCACTTTTGATGTAATCAGTGGGGGGAGCGGCCGCTCCCCCTGCTGCCCCCCTAGCTACGCTACTCTGCTCCTAGGAGCCATCTCCATCGCTGCCAGATGCTTCCTGGGAGCTGCCCCAGGTAAGCATCGCTGGGACTCCCCACTTCGCCCCCCAGCAGGTCCCTCTGGCTCTTAGGGGTGGGGTGGGCACCCACTACAGTGGCCCACAAGACCCTCCTGCCCGGTTCTGGGGGCAGTCAGGGGACAGGGGAGGGGGTTGGATGGGGCAGGGGGCAGGGGTGGGCAACAGCCCCCTTGTGGGGTGAAGAGGGAACCAGTTAAGATTTTGGCAGCTCATCATTGTACTCACCCATCAGTTTCTTCCACTGGCTACCTTAGGCAGCTCCCTGCCTAGCTTTGTGAATTGCAGTCTAAGACACCTATTTATTCTGCTCCTTGATTGGGGAGCCTTGGTGCCTATCTCAGGCTTTGTGAATTGTAGCATGTTCCTGTGATTTTTCTAGGATTCTAAAAGTTAGGCGCTGTGATGCCTAAGTCCCTTTTTGAAACCAGGCCTAACTTTGAGCCCTCAGTAATGAAAATGTTGGCCTTCCACGTTCGTTCCCTCTTACTAAAGTAGAACAGATATTGGCAAATCTATCCTTTTCATACAAAACTGAGTATGTTACCCATCCCGGCCCATATGAAAATCAACAGAAAAGGGAGCTATAGTGTTGGAAAGGTCTGCAAGAATCTCCTCACAGTAATTCACCAAGATTCTTCTCTTGGAGAGAGGGTGGAGTTTACCACCTGTAAAAAAATCTGCTCTTAGGGTAGTCATTGGAGTCAATGGCTATTGACCTCTGTCATATGACAAGGCTACTAATCTTTTGTAATCCTGACCCCTCTGGCATGCCTGAAGTTTTCTTATTGGCTAGGAAAGTCTTGGCATAGCAAAAGGTAGCAACAAAGATCAAACTTGCATGTGTATTTAATTAATAATTAATCTGGACCCAGAGCAGAAGAGCAGCTCAAGAGCTGGTAATGAGAGGTGTAATGATTTCTATGTTGGCTAGAATTCTGGTCTGATCACTAATGTTCTTTCAGAACATTTTCTTGTGGTTATGTGGAAAATAATTATTTTTCCAGGGAAATCTGAAAGAGTTCTTTTTGACCCCTCAATACATATTCTTGAGCTGCTGGACAATGTAATTTTTCCGAGCATAGAGTATGCTTAAAATATCTCAGAAATGAGAAAACTACTTTCAAAAGTAATTTTGTACATGTAACAGGAATTACCTGTTCTTGGTATTTGTGGATCTGGCATCGTAGAAGATCTTTCATTTCCCCAATTACTCTGGATACCATAGGAACCCAAACAGTTAGCCATTATACATCTTGAATTCCAAATAGCCACCTGTTTGTATCCAAAATAGTTTGGCCAGTGCTGTCAAACATAACATATCACCGGCTGCCTGGAATTTCCAAAGACACAGCCAAATTCAGAGGCGATGAGTAAGATGGTGCAAGTTACACAGGCAGTAGGTGGATGTGAGGGAGTCAGGGTTGGTGCAGCTTACATGCCAATGTGCCAGAAGGGACCTTCTTTAGCTTATACCTTCTTACTGCTGTTCCTGCTACACCCTTTTCTTCCACCTCCTCAGTGTGTGGAGCCTGTAGGCCACTTTCTGAAGATTTGTATGGTTAGTTCACATTCAAAAGTGTTTGCAAGACTAAGGAAATCAATCAGATGAAATTGGTGTAAATTGTGGGCTGAGGAGGCTAGCAAGAAGGTGCAAGTTACATTGACTTAGACTCACGCTGTCCTGTAAATTTGTCCTGAAAGTTATCTAACCCCCGCCAGGTGTTTTTTTAAATTAAAAAAAAGTTGCTTTGTGTTTCAAATTCTGGGCCTCGTTCAGCTTTCTGTAACACCAATGTAAATTCAGAGTAACTGCAGGGAAATCAGTGGAGTTACTTACAATGAGGACAGAACATGACCCAACAAGTGTTATCTCTACACAGCACTCCATGAGAAGTGGAGGTGTAAAGAAGTGTGCTAATCAAACCCACCTGCACAAGTTTGTTTTTAAGGGTGCAGTTCAAGGTGGGGTCAGGTGCTGCAGAACATGCAAAATGAAACAATGCAAAGTCTCCAGCACTGTGGGTGGGAGAGCAGAATAAGGTGACAACTGACTGTGGGAGTGTTGGTGTGCTGGATCTGACTTCCTGAGGCCAATAGAACAACTGCGCACTGATAGAGCAAGCAGCAAGAGTGACAGGCTAGCAGCTAACCTAGAGGCTGAAAGAGAAAAAGTTGCCTTCATAACCGCTCAGTCTGCAGAGAAAGGAACCCATTGCCTTCACCTTGTAGTCATTTACACTTGTGCAAAGTACAGAGTGAATGAAAGATGTTCTGATTTAGTAGTTTTTCAGACTGAATTTGCCTTCCCTTTGTACTGGTACAAATGACAACACAAGGTGCAGAGCAGCAGTGAATTGGGCCCATAATCCAGGATCACTCTATGGACCCTGAACAGTATAGATTGAAAGATGGGATTCTTCCACATATCATAATACATTAAAATGTATTAACACTGAAAATATATTTCCAATGTTGTTAATTTGGAGCACTTTTATAATCATTTAGAAAATAAGAGCTGTATGGCGAAAAGATATTAATATATAACTACATAGCATATATTTTATTAAATATTAATTATATGCTCAGGTAAACTTCATGCAAATATATGATTGATAAAGGCATAATACTAAGACAATTATTTAATAAAATTAAGAAAAGAAAAATATCAAAATGTTATATTACTACATGCAGTGTACATATGGATCATATACTAACAGTATATTGTATCAAAGTCTGATGATGAACAAAATTTCCCATATTTCATTATATCCCCCATATAAAAGGTACTAGGTTCATGTTATATGCAACATATTTTCAATAATGAAATGTTGTTTGGTTTCAGAGAAAACTTTCCTGAAAGAGCAGAAAAATCTATGTGTTCAGAAATTTGCTGTAAATTGAAGTGTAGGTGTGGGCTGCTTTATGTAACTTCCTCTTCACTTTCCCCACAGTTTGTACCACCTATTAGGCTATCTCAAGGGCGTGTCTTCACTGGAGTTGGACAGTGTGACTGCAGCACATGTAGACATACTAGAGCGAGCTTTAATCTAGCTAGATCAGTAACAGTGATAGCTGGGGCAGCACAGGTGGCTGCACCAGCTAGCCCCACCCACCATTTCATGAGTCTAGGCCAGCGTTCCCCAAACTGTGTTCCGAGGAGCACTGGTGTTCCACACGATGTGAATAAGTGTTCCGTGAAAGAATCGTAATTAAAAAAAAGGGTCTTGCACTTGATTTTTGTACTACTTTATATGCATTTTCCAGTTAGAAATTGTTAGTTCAAGTTATTTTAAATTTGTATTTTTGCTTTGTTTTATAATATAAAATATATTTGAGTATAAATAATGCAATTTTTTATCTGAAAACCAAACGACTACAAAATAATATTAGAAGTGTTCCGTAAATATATACGAGGTGTTCCATGGCCAAAAAAGTTTGGGAAATGCTGGTCTAGGCACATACTCAAGAGGCCACTGCTTGTGCTGCTGTTGCAGCATCCCCTTGACATGTCCCTGTAATATCTTCTCTACTGGCCGCACCTCCTTTTCGAGCTTTCCACCTGCCCCTCTAATTCAGACCTACGTATTATTATTGTTATATCTTATTATTTGCATTATTGTAGCACAGCGGAGCCCAAGTCACGGACCAGGACCCCATTGTGCTAGGCACTGTACAAACACAGGACAAAAAGACAGTCCTTGCCCCAAAGAGTGCACAATCTAGGTACCTCCATCTCTGGGGTATCTAACCTTTATCTCTTTTTAGACAACCAATTAATACCATATTGTTGAAATTTAGATTACTTTGGCCTCTTCACCCGCATTTAACTTGTGCCACTCTTTACATCACCATTGAATACAGTTCCAAATTTTTTATTTTAATCATTTTCTAGAAATACAGAGCCCCAATTCTTGATTGACCTGCTGTCCCTTTGCCCTGCTCCAGTACCATTCCTTCCCTCCCTACTCTCCTGCAGCCTCCTCTGCAGGAGATGGGGCGAGGATGATGGCAACTCTGCACTCTGATAACTCCTGGCTGGCGCAAGGCCCCTTGGTGGCCATAACCAGTCACTGCAGATTAGAGCAAACCCCAAGATGCTCTAGTCTGCATTGGGACTGGCGTAGCATTGGCGCTAGATTCAGGGAGCCATAGCTGTTAACCTTGTGCTTCCTGCCCTGCTTATCGTTCCACCTCGGCTGCACCCAGATATGGGAATATTGGGTGCCACTGTGAATCTGGGCCAATGACTTTCATTTTTTCCCAAAATCAAAAAATTGAGACAAACCTGCCAATAATTAGACTCTTTCTGAATCTATGAAAACATACATCTTGCCAGCAGTGGGAATTTTTCCCTGCAGCCTTCTTTATAAAGTGCAATATTGAGTTGACCAACAATGTCAGCACCATTCAGATTTATAAAGGCTTTTCAAAACAGTACTCCATATAAGCAAATGGAGTGAACTTTCCCACCAGTTAGGTTATGGGATCACAGATGGCCCTTTTACAGTGAGAAATGAGGTCACAAGTAGACAGATAAGATAACATGGAAATTCATAAATTTATCGATCAGCACATGAAAAGCATCCTGCAGAAATGGGCCAAAAGGGCTTGAGAGGCAGACAAAGCAAATAATTCCACTCATTCCTTCAAGACAAAATGTAAATCAATGCAGACATTTCGCCAAACATGGAAAGTTCTCCAAAAATATTTCAGGTTAAGTGTTGCAGAGTTCTCTGCAGTCCTTGACGCTTACCCAGCTGACATTTTAATCTGCCACTGTGAATTATTGCTTTTTGCAAACTTCATTCTCCAGAAAGTGCTGCCTTGAACTTCTATAATCCTCCAATTCCAAATTTGCTTACATATTTACTGCAGCCCTAAAAAAAGGAGGCCAATAAACAGCTCTGTGGAGCTATAGCCCTGCAAAGAGAATGCACATACTTGTGTGAAGCGACAATCAAAAAGAAGGCTCCATCAGTTGATTTTTTAAAAGCCTTTTTAAACATGATACAGGGCAAAATCTAATAAGCCTAATGCATGTAACTTGATTCACTTACCCAATGGTATGCAGCACAGCACAGCAAATGGATGGGGAGGAGGCATGGCCAAAACACTGAGGAGGATGTTGATTCAGTTCTGCTGATAGGGTTCCTTTGGAGCCCTGGCTCTAAGTCAAAGCTGCTCTGCTTTGACTGAACCCCCAAGGCTTAGGACTGATTCTGGCCACACGTACAGCTTTGTGTAACTCCATTGACCTCATTGGAGTTATTCTGATTTACACCAATGTGAGTGAGATCGGACTCAGGCCCCAAGACTATAAACCTACCATCTATAGCCAATGCCAATAACCTCATAATCAAGCAAACACTTTTGATCCCACCAAGCGGAAGCTCTTCTAGGAAATAAATCCAATAGGTGTACTCTGCAGGCGCATCCTTCCCCACAAACTCTGGACCCAGTGCACAGAAACTTGAAAGGGGGCCCACCTCCCAAACCAACGCACCACACCGTACCCGACGACCAGATGGCGGCAGGACCAATTTTCCCCAACGCCCCAAGTCCACACCGCGCTCCGCCTCTGGACGCTTAACCCGACCACCGGGCCCCAGCCAACCCTGCAGCCCCACTGCTGCACGCACGCAGCCGGGCGCCCAGAGGTAGGACCTTGCTTTTGATGTGGCGAGTATGATCATCTGCAACGGGGCTGTCCTGCGATGGACTGCAACTTTGGCCTGGTGTGCATATGGGAGCGACGGGCCTGTCTGCCCTCCATGGCCAAACTGACAGCCCCCATGGAAGTCGTCAGGACCCACATTGTTGGTGTAGTTGATTCGGGCTGTGGGCAGACCCTTGTCCACCAGGCACTCTTCCTGGACACCGAGCGGACCATTGGGGAAGTATGGATTCAGTGCATACACGGAGACGTGAAATCATACCCCATGGTTCAGGTCCCCATCACGGTGAACGGAGCAACTCAGTTAATGAATGTGGCAGTGGCGTCATCCCTCACCTATCCAATTATTCTGGGCCGCGACTGGCCAGACTTCATCGAGGTGCTCCGATCCCTACCCACCGAAGAGGCGTTCGAGGGAGCTCCGCTTGAGATGAAGACAGGCCCCGACTCGAGGTCCGACCCCAGAGTTGTCCCAGTTCCCACACCTGGGCAGAACGGCCTGGAAACGGCTGGCCCCCCTCCTGACCTGGTGGACTTTAGCCGAGATCAAAGGGAGGACCCTACGCTTCGGTTTGCCTATGAGCAGCTGGCCCAGGTGGATGGTGAGGTCGTGGAGGCCCAGCGCACCACCCAATGGCTTAGGTTTGAACCCAATCACGAGCAGCTCTACCGTGTTGATTGAGACCCCCAAACCGAAGAGGTCTGGACCCAACTCGTGGTCCCCTGCATTCATTGTCAGGCTGTCCTGAAGCTTGCACATGACATCCTGGCTGCAGGCCATTTAGGGCAGGAAAAAACTGTGACTAGGGTCCTGGCCAGGTTCTTCTGGCCCGGCATCCACTGTGAGGTGAAGGATTATTGTGTGTCATGCCCGGACTGCCAATATGCAGCCCCGGCAGGGGTACAGAAGGCCCCCCCCCCGATTCCTTTACCAGTCGTAGGTGTACCATTTGAGCGGGTAGCGATGGACCTGGTGGGGCCTTTTCCAAAAATTAAGGCGGACCATCAATACATCCTTGTCCTGATGGACTATGCCACCCGCTTCCCTGAGGCCGTCCCTTTAAGAAGTATCACCGCCCACACTATCCCTGCGGGGCTCATGAAGATCTTCACAAGGGTGGGCCTCCCACAGGAGATTCTCACTGATCAAGGGACCAACTTCACTTCTAAGCTGTTCCGTCAGGTATGTGACCTATTAGGGATTAAGAAATTGCAGACCTCGGTCTACCATCCCCAGACTGACGGATTGCTCGAACGTTTTAACCGGACCATGAAGGGAATGTTGCGGCGTTTCCCCACCCAGGACCTCCGCCAGTGGGACCAGCTGCTCCCTTCTTTACTACCAGCAATTCAAGAAGTCCCACAGGCGTCCACGAAGTTCTCCCCATTCGAGCTCCTCTATGGGCAGCGATCCCACGGGGTGTTGGACCTCTTGAGGGAGATTTGGGAACACAACCCATCCGCAACGCAGGGTCTCTTACAATACGTCTTACAGCTGCAGAGGTGGCTGGCGAGGGTGGGCGAGCTCGCGAAGGAGAACTTAAACATAGTCCTAAGAGCCCAGAAGCAGCACTACAATCGGGGTGCCCAGGCTCGATCATTTGTGCCAGGGGACCGAGTACTCCTCCTGCTCCCCTCGGAGGAATCAAAGCTTTTTGCCCGCTGGCAGGGTCCATATGAGTTCCTCTGCCGGGTAGGGCCTGTCACCTACGAAATCCAGCAATCTGGTCGCCGTAAGGAAAAACAGATTTATCATGTAAACCTCTTAAAACCCTGGCAGGAATGGGAAGGACTACTAGTTGCCCCGTAATCCCCCGAACCGGACCTGGGGCCCCAACACCAGAGAAGTCAGATAATGGCGAGCCCCAGCTAGCAGAGACACTCACAGTCGAGCAGCAAGAACAGGCCGTCTTCTTAGTAAGGGCATTCCCCAAGACATTCACCATGAAACCTCCTGCCCCCAGCCCCAGCCTCCGCACCCCACCTGTCCCAGACTTCCCTCCGCCCACCTTGTGGCATTCAGTCCCAGTCTGCCTCTGGGCTCCCAGTCTAAGATTCCTTGTCCAGCTAGTGTTTTTTTCCTTGAGAGTTCCAGTTTCTATCTCCCATCTCCCGTCACCTGACTCATTGTCCCAATCGACTCTTTTCCAGCTTTTGTCCCTTTGTGCTCAGATGAGATGGCTTCCTCCTGCACACTGCCTGAGTGCCAGCAGGGGGGTCCTTGAGAGCACAGGAGACAGGTTACCTGCTCTCCATTCCTGCACCTGGCCTGGAGCAGCCATTACAGGGAAAGTCCTTCTGAGCTATTTCCCCCTCACACACACATATCCCCAGATAGCCCTGGGCTGGAGCATATTCAGTTGCCCTCTGGGGTGGTGCATGCACAGTATGAATACATATAGGAAGTGTTAGGAGATGGTGCGTGCCCAATCTGGTCAGCCATAGGAGCTGTGAGAGGCTAAGGCATGGTCAGTGAGAATGGAATAGTCAGATTTTTGCTGCTAAAATCAAAGATGTCTCTACTGACCGTGTCCAGACTGCCATTTCTTAAAAGTTTATAACTTGTCCAAGTTTGGACAGACTTTCATAGTGACAGCAAAAGGTATATCTCTGACCCAAAGATTACCCCTTGCCAAATTTCAGGTCACTGCTCCAAAGCGCTGAAGCCATGGTTTTCAAAGTTTTTTTAATTTGCAGCCCCCCTAAAAAATTTTGAATGGAGGCAGGGACCCTTTTGGAATTCTTAGACATAATCTGCTGACCCCCAGGGATCTGTGGACCACAGGCTGAGAACCATTGTGCTAGAGCATTTCATGGGGTCGCTAGAGTATTTAAAAGTAAAGGTCTGAAGAATTTTGTAACATGGGGAAACAAGATATTTTTCCCTAGCATCATTCTCTGAAACAGTTGAACCGTTTTTGCTGAAATTTTCCGAAACAAACCATTCTGAGGCAGACAGTGGTCATGGAAAGTCAGCTCAAACAGGGAAAGTTTCACCCAAAGTGATAGGCAACTGAAAACACGGTCTTATCATGGGAATGATGGGCAACATTACTAATTAAGCAGTACTACCAGCCACACCTAGAACAGAATAGTGATGAAAAGCAAGCCCAGTATTTCTATGCAGTGTTAAAAAGGCTGAAGAATATAATAGTGCAGGAAGATCAATGTAAGCACAATTAAAGAAAAGGGGCATGGCTTTATGAGCAACAGTTGTAATACCCAAGATACAAGGGGCTGTCAAGGTGCACATTAAGAAGGAACTCACTGAGGAGAAATTTTAGTTGTATGTTTTAATCTCATCTCTACAACAGTAAAAAAAATAATTTAAAACATATTGGAATGCTATCAAAATGATAATCAAGTGAGGAATTCTTTCAAACGTGCAACAATTCATGAGCGGGGCGTAACATCTTGAGTGATCTCTTGATTGAGACACAGCATGTATTTTTGTAATTAGATCTGACAACAGGCATTGCCTTTGTATCAGCTTTCATATGATTGAAAGTTTTCCCATCCTGTGTCAGGAAAACAATTTATTCTAAGAAGCAGAAAAATCTGTAATCCAGTCTTTGTGGCTTATTACTTTTGTACAGGTTACAGTATATAGGCCAAACAAATAGGGCTCTAACAGGGGTATGGTCCAAGCAAAGCATTTTTAAAACCCATCTTACACTCTCTTTTCCAATTTATATCACCCACCATAGTTACAGCCTCTTTGCCCACCCAAAACAACAGGTCCCAAATCCTTCCACTCACTCCAAGAGCAGCTGCAACATACACAGTGAAAGATAAATAACAATTCAAAAGGGAGGGACTGGGTGGACATGAACTAAACAACTTTCTCTAACCCTTACAGCTGTTCCGTCTCACTCAGGAGTGAGGGGATGTTGGGTAATCTGTTATTGCCACTCTCCATGTTTTACCTGCTCTATGGATAAATAATGGAGTTTAGTCCAGCACCTTCCACCAGCACTACAATCCCATGCTCTATTTATTTGAACTGGACTGGCAGCCTCGTGAAAACTGCCTGTTTTGGGCTGGGGCAAAAATACTGCAGTGGCCTGTCTCACTGTATTTTAACATTGGGGCAGAACTCAGATCCTTGTTTTTGTTCCAGATGCTTTGCTATGCTTAGGGGATGGCTAGGCATTCCCCAGATGTTGAGGAATTGCTGGATGGTATAAACCAGCATGGATAGCTCTCCACCAACCTGCTGTCCTACCTTCATGTCGGGGGAGGAGGGGTTGAGTGTGTGGAAGAGTGTGGCGGACAGGACTGGATTATACCACCATTATTTAGCCAGCAAACACAATCTGACAGCATCTCCAAGATTCTCTCATGCCATCTTATTCCGTCAGATAGAATGGGAACTGTCCTTTTCCTTTACCTCTCACCCCACAGATCCTGGATATTTGTTTATTTAGATTTATTAAAACAGACAAAAAAAGGTTCCCATCTTAGTATAACAATCAGCTAAAAATGCAGCCAAATATAAAAACAAATCCTGCTGCAACATTCAACATATACAGCAGTAAAGTTACTTAGACCACACAGCCACGGAGAATGAAGAAAATGACCCCATCCTCCCTAAACGTTGTATGGTAAGCAACATCCCCTCTCAAAAAGCTGCTGTAAAAAGCTTAGCCTTTGCAGCATGCCATGAGGGTCAACAAATTTGGGCAATTTCTGACAATGAGTGGGAAGCAAGTTCCAAGCCAAGGAATTTAATTTATTTTTAATTCCATGAGACTATTTCTTCATGTTTGGGTTGTTATAAAGCCTTTAAAAAAAATAGAGCTTAAGCTGACGCCCTAACCTAATTTGATATTATCCCTTTAACATGAAACAATGGAATGCACCCACAACATTTCCATATTAGCCAAGATGTCTTTCTCCAAATATGCACATTTATTGGAGAGGATGCTATATTATTACTTTCCATTTGGGCAGCAGAAACAGCAAATGTGTCTTTAGATTTTTCAGAAAAGCTTTGCCCCAAACAGTTCAGACCCTCTGCATCCTACATACTCAACCTTTTGCCTCCAAAAGACTGGAGAAAAAAATAAGATTCTAAGGAATGTATTAACTGAATATAACTTTCTAAAGACTAGTCACTAGGTAGCTTTCAACATCATATTAATGATCATACTACTGACCTAATCAGAACTGACACAATATATTTCACCAGCACTCCAGCCACATAATATTAGATATGCTGATTAATAACAGGAGGATTGTTTGGTTTTTTTACAATTAGACATTTGTTCAACAGAAAACCTGATATATACTGTATAAGTGTTTCCTCTTGAACTGGAAAGTGGCTACTTTAGTGTCATGTATTCAATCTGATCTCGTCTTTTCTTTTTTGTTGGGGGAGGGAGACTGGAGGGGAGGTGCAAAACAAAAAGATAGTATCCTTATTGCATATTTTTGTACTATCCAAAATAGAAAATGGTAAGGAGCATTAGATGGCTAGTATGCCTTTATCTGGGAAATTTAGTACCGACAAAAATGGATTTTGGTTCTAATAAACTGGTCAGGTTATTAACTTTTTTGTTTGTCCATCTCTAATGAAAGAATGGATTCTCATAACAGAACTCTTTCATGTTCTCCTCTGTTTTAGAGCTCTGTACTTAAAGTCTCCAAGGGCCTGCTTTTGATCTCACTTTCACTGGTTTTACAACTAATTTAAAGAAACTTGTATCTACATTTTATGGGTCAGATTCATCAGTGCGATCAAGCAACAGAAATCATAAACATAAATCCAGTTTAACTGGTCAGTTAAGCCATGTTTACAGCTGCTTAGCATCAATGGAATGGTGCAAAGCAGCTGGAATGGATCAGTGAATCTGGCCTTAAAGCACTAATTCTGTTTGAGCTTCACTGGTGTAAAGCAGCAGTAACTCATTGATGTGTACTTGGAGGCTGAGCCATTGTCATGGAGCTCTAAATTTGACCTCTCAGCTTCAGACACCATGTCCCTGACTTTCAGAGGTGCTGAGAATCCACATCTCCAGCTGAAGTCCATGGAAGCTGTGAGTGTCTGATGTCTCTGACAATTACGCCCAGGATGTCTCAAGCTGAGCAGTCAATATTAGAGCCCACTTTCGAGAAATTGGCTGTATCAGCAAACGTTTTGATTGACTTCAGGAATGCCGCAGATGCTGTAGTGAGCTTGACATGTGTTTTCTATTTTATTTTTTCCAGCTGTGTCTTAGATGACTTTGTAGTAGGGCTGTCAAGTGATTAAAAAATTAATTGCGATTAATCACATGATTAAAAAAAACATGAGTAATTGCACTGTTACAGAATAATAGAATACCATTTATTTAAATATTTTTGGATGTTTTCTACATTTTCAAATACATTGATTTTAATTACCATACAGAATACAAAGTGTACAGTGGTCACTTTATATTATTATTTTTATTACAAATATTTGCACAGTAAAAACAAAAGAAATAGTATTTTTCAATTCACCTAATACAAATAATGTAGTGCAAGCTCTTTATCATGAAAGTTGAACTTACAAATGTAGAATTATGTACAAAGAAATAACAGAACTCAAAAACAAAACAATGTAAAACTTTAGAGCCTACAAGTCAGCTCAGTTCTACTTCTTGTTCAGGCAGTCGCTCAGACAAACAAGTTTGTTTACATTTACAGGCTGCCCGCATCTTATTTGCAATGTCACCTGAAAGGGAGAACAGGCATTCACATGGGACTGTTGTAGTCAGCATTGCAAGGTATTTATGTGCCAGACATGCTAAATATTTCTGTGCCCCTTCATGCTTCGACCTTTGTTCCTGATGACGGGTTCTGCTGATAACAATCCAAAGCAGTGTGGACCAATGCATGATCATTTTTGTCATCTCAGTCAGATGCCACCAGCAGAAGGTTCATTTTCTCTTTTGTTTTTGGTGGTTCGGGTTCTGTAGTTTCCACATTGGAATGTTGCTCTTTTAAGACTTCTGAAAGCATGCTCCATACCTTGTCCCTCTCAGATTTTGGAAGGAACGTTAGATTCTTAAACCTTGGGTCAAGTGCTGTAGCTATCTTTAGAAATCTCACATTGGTAACTTCTTTGCGTTTTGTCAAATCTGAAGTGAAAGTGTTCTTAAAATGAACAACATGTGCTGGGTCATCATCCGAGATTGTAACATGAAATATATGGCACAATGCAGGTAAAACAGAGCAGAAGACATACAGAAGACTTCTCCAAGGAGTTCAGTCACAAATTTAATTAACATATTATTTTTTAACGAGCATCATCAGCATGGAAACATGTCCGCTGGAATGGTAGCCAAAGCATGAAGGGGCATGCGAATGTTTAGCATATCTGGGACGTAAATACCTTGCAGAGCCATCTACAAAAGTGCCATGTGAATGCCTGTTCTCACTTTCAGGTGATGTAAATAAGATGCGGACAGCTTTATCTCCTGTAAATGTAAACAAACTTGTTTGTCTTAGTGATTAGCTGAACAAGAAGTAGAACTGAGTGGACTTGTAGGCACTAAAGTTTTACATTGTTCTGTTTTTGATGGCAGTTATGTAACAAAAGAATCTACATTTGTAAGTTATACTTTCATGATAAAGAGATTGCACTTCAGTACTTGTACGAGGTGAATTGAAAAAGAATTTTTCTTTTGTTTTATCATTTTTACAGAGCAAATATATGTACTAAAAATAATATAAAGTGAGCACTGTACACTTTGTATTCTGTGTTGTAATTAAAATCAATATATTTGAAAACATAGAAAACCATCCAAAGATATTTAATAAATTTCAATTGGTATTCTACTGTTGAACAGTGCAATTAATCACAATTAATTTTTTTAATTGTGATACATTTTTTGAGTTAATCGCATGAGTTAACTGCGATTAATTGACAGCTCTACTTTTTAGTAGTCAAGCACGTAGCAAGCCATAGTTAGTGGATATTTGGTTTTATTAGAATGTGTCAAAACTTACGTTTTTCTGTTTTAAAAAGGGTGGTGTCAGTGTTTATGAATGTTTTAATTAAGGACATTGTATTTTTACTTAGACTAATAATAAGAAAAGGGGCCTTTTATCATTAAACACTAGACAGACAAGATTTAACCAGTCCAGATCCCATGAGAACAGTACAGACTTCAGATATACCTAAATGACTATATGACATATGAATTTGTGCTTGTTGAAAGAAACAAACACCTGCCAAGACCTCGCTGGCCTAAACACCCAACTGTGTATCTCACATAATATATATAACTAAAGGGTGGGTTTGAAAGAGCAAAAAGACACCTGCTGTATGCTGTACACTGAGTGTGACTGGCACCCATCTTCAGATTATGACAGTTAAGGGAAGAAGTTGAAAGTGTTATGGGGGCAAGGATGGAGAGATGGAAAAAAGTGCTGGTGTTCTATTTTCCCGATCCTGTCTCCTACAGAACTATTCAGGGAGAGAAGTAGTGACATGCAGCTCCACACAGAGGACCACTTTGGAAGCTGTTAGGTTCAGGCAGCATATTGCAGATGTGAATAGTCTAGTGAGGGAACTCAAAAGCTATACATAATTATTCTCTACGTGTACATCTCTTACAAGCTCAGAGAAAGAGAGGGTGCAGAGCTTGTACTGGCATGGGATAAAGTATTTGCTAAAGAAACAGAGGCAGATCTCCCTGATCAAATATTTCACTATCCAAAAAGCAATGTTTGAATTCTACTCTGTGGATCAGATTCCTATCAGGTTTAAATTGTACCAAGGACCCTTCAGACACTTATCCTGATCATGTTTTACTTGCAAACTCTTCACACTGGTGCTGTGTTTCGTGCACTTCCTTTTAGCAATAGCTATTAAATGCATGTGTGTGCATGTAAATGTATAACATTCTCTTTCAGTACCTGTTTCTATAGGGTTTTTGTTTGGGTTTACCTGTATAGCATGAGGTTCACTTTCAGCTGAATGCATGGAATATTAGCCATGCCACTTCCATTATTGTTAACAGGCAGTGTGGGCCCAGTTCCTGGCTCACTGTAACAAAAATGTACCCTTCAGAGGTTCATCTGTTTTCTTTTACAGTCTGTGCCAAAGATTTATTTAGTAGAGTGAGTGAAATAGTAGTGACCTACATGTCATCATTTCAATCTGAAGCTGGAAGAGATCAGCAAATACCTGCTTGGTGATTTTTGGCTGCTCCTGAGCTGAGCATCGATGTGTATAGATGCGTAGATGCATAGATACTAAGGTCAGAAGGGACCATTCTGATCATCTAGTCCGACCTCCTGCACAGCGCAGGCCACAGAATCTCACCCACCCACTCCTATGAAAAACCTCACCCATGTCTGAGCTATTGAAGTCCTTAAATCATGGTTCAAAGACTTCAAGGAGCAGAGAAGCCTCCCTCAAGTCAACCATGCCCCATGCTACAGAGGAAGGCGAAAAACCTCCAGGGCCCCTCCAATCTGCCCTGGAGGAAAATTCCTTCCCGACCCCAAATATGGCAATCAGCTAAACCCTGAGCATATGGGCAAGATTCACCAGCCAGATACCCAGGAAAGAATTTTCTATAGTAACTCAGATCCCATCCATCTAATATCCCATCTCAGGGGATTTGGCCTATTTACCCTGAATATTTAAAGATCAATTACTTACCAAAATCCCATTATCCCATCATACCATCTCCTCCATAAACTTATCGAGTAGAATCTTAAAGCCAGATAGATCTTTTGCCCCCACTGCTTCCCTTGAAAGGCTATTCCAAAACTTCACTCCTCTGATGGTTAAAAACCTTCGTCTGATTTCAAGTCTAAACTTCCTGGTGGCCAGTTTATACCCATTTGTTCTTGTGTCCACATTGGTGTTGAGCTTAAATAATTCCTCTCCCTCTCCTCTATTTATCCCTCTGATATATTTATAGAGAGCAATCATATCTCCCTTCAACCTTCTTTTAGTTAGGCTAAACAAGCCAAGCTCCTTAAGTCTCCTTTCATAAGACAAGTTTTCCATTCCTCGGATCATCCTAGTAGCCCTTCTCTATACCTGCTCCAGTTTGAATTCATCCTTTTTAAACATGGGAGACCAGAACTGCACACAGTATTCTAGGTGAGGTCTCACCAGTGCCTTGTATAACGGTACTAAAACCTCCTTATCCCTACTGGAAATGCCTCTCCTGATGCCTCCCAAAACCGCATTAGCTTTTTTCACAGCCATATCACATTGGCAGCTCATAGTCATCCTATGATCAACCAATACTCCAAGGTCCTTCTCCTCTTCCGTTACTTCTAATTGATGCGTCCCCAACTTATAGCTAAAATTCTTGTTATTAATCCCTAAATGCATAACCTTACACTTCTCACTATTAAATTTCATCCTATTACTATTACTCCAGTTTACAAGGTAATCCAGATCCTCCTGTATAATATCCCGATCCTTCTCCGAATTGGCAATACCTCCAAGCTTTGTATCATCTGCAAACTTTATTAGCACACTCCCACTTTTTGTGCCAAGGTCAGTAATAAAAAGATTAAATAAGATTGGTCCCAAAACCGATCCCTGAGGAACTCCACTGGTAACCTCCCTCCAGCTTGACAGTTCGCCTTTCAGTAGAACTCGTTGCAGTCTCCCCTTTAACCAATTCCTTATCCACCTTTTGATGTTCATATTGATCCCCATCTTCTCCAATTTAACTAATAATTCCCCATGTGGCACAGTATCAAATGCCTTACTGAAATCTAGGTAAATTAGATCCACTGCATTTCCTTTATCTAAAAAATCTGTTACTTTTTCAAAAAAGGAGATTAGGTTGGTTTGGCACGATCTACCTTTTGTAAAACCATGTTGTATTTTGTCCCATTTACCATTGACTTCAATGTCCTTAACTAATTTCTCCTTCAAAATTTTTTCCAGGACCTTGCATACTACAGATGTCAAACTAACTGGCCTATAGTTACCCGGATCACTTTTTTTTCCTTTCTTAAAAATAGGAACTATATTAGCAATTCTCCAATCATTCGGTACTATTCCTGAGTTTACAGATTCATTAAAAATTCTTGCTAATGGGCTTGCAATTTCAGGTGCCAATTCCTTTAATATTCTTGGATGAAGATTATCTGGGCCCCCTGATTTAGTCCCATTAAGCTGTTTCAGTTTTGCTTCTACCTCTGTTATGGTAATATCTACCTCTATATCCTCCTTCCCATTTGTCATGCTACCATTATCCCCAAGATCCTCTTTAGCCTTATTAAAGACTGAGGCAAAGTATTTGTTTAGATATTGGGCCATGCCTAGATTATCTTTAACCTCCACTCCATCCTCAGTGTTAAGTGGCCCCACTTCTTCCTTTTTAGTTTTCTTCTTATTTATATGGCTATAGAACCTTTTACTATTGGTTTTAATTCCCTTTGCAAGGTCCAACTCTACTCGACTTTTAGCCTGTCTCACTTGATCCCTACATGTTCTGACCTCAATTAGGTAGCTTTCCTTGCTGATCCCTCCCATCTTCCACTCCCTGTATGCTTTCTGCTTCTTCTTAATCACCTCTCTAAGATGCTTGCTCATCCAGCTTGGTCTACAACTCCTTCCTATGAATTTTTTTCCCCTTTCTTGGGATACAGGCTTCCGATAGCTTCTGCAGCTTTGATTTAAAGTAATCCCAGGCCTCCTCTACCTTTAGATCCATAAGTTCTTCAGTCCAATCCACTTCCCTAACTAATTTCCTTAATTTTTGAAAGTCAGCCCTTTTGAAATCAAAAACCCTAGTTGCAGATTTATTTTTGTTAATCCTTCCATTTAGTTTGAACTGAATTAGCTCATGATCACTTGAGCCAAGATTGTTCCCTACAACCATTTCTTCTATGAGGTCCTCGCTACTCACCAAAATTAAATCTAAAATGGCATCCCCTTTAGTCGGTTCAGCAACTACTTGATGAAGGAATCCATCAGCTATCGCATCTAGGAAAATCTGAGCCCTATTATTATTACTAGCACTGGTCCTCCAGTCTATATCTGGGAAGTTAAAGTCTCCCATGATCATGCAGTTTCCATTAGTATTTACTTTATTAAAGACATTAAAAAGGGCTGTATCCATATCCAAATTAGATCCCGGTGGTCTATAGCACACCCCAAGCACTATCGTAGGAGAGGCTTTACTAGTTTTCTTCCCCAATGTAATTTTTGCCCAGACAGACTCTGTCTTATCCATTGCATCGCTTCTTATTTCTTTACATTCTACCTCATCATTGATATACAATGCTACTCCACCCCCTTTACCTTTGTTTCTGTCTTTCCTAAAGAGCACATCTGTAGTCCAGTCATGACTACTATTCCACCATGTTTCTGTTATCCCTATAATATCTGGTTTCACTTCCTGCACCAGTAGCTCTAGTTCCTCCATTTTGTTACCTAGACTCCTCGCATTGGTGTACAAACATCTTAATTTTTGCTGTTTGGCCTCGCTCACATTTTGTACCCTATTAGGCACAGTCATTCTACATCCAGTATAACCTATTAGACTAGTATCCACACCGCCCTCGCTCCTTATATACATTCTCCTACCCACGGCTGTATCCATTCTTACTTCATCTTCTTCCCTCTCAATGCTAAAATCTGGCGTGGAGATTTTCTGGACATCTCCCATCCATCTCCCCCCAATTCCTAGTTTAAAGCTCTCTTTATCAGTTGTGCCAGCCTCGATCCTAGAAGTCTATTTCCTTCCCTACTGAGATGAAGTCCATCCCGAGAGAACTGACCTCTGTCCGTGAATGCCTCCCAGTAGTCATACATCCCAAAGCCCTCCTTATAGCACCACTGCCTAAGCCATCTGTTGACAGTCATAATCTTGTCAGACCTTTGTTGCCCTTCTCTAGGAACAGGAAGGATCCCGCTAAAGATCACCTGAGCCTCAATTTCCTTAAGCGTCTTCCCCAGCCTAGCATAGTCTCCCTTAATACTTTCCAGCGAGAATCTAGCCGTATCATTTGTTCCCACATGAAGGATAATTAGGGGATTCTTTCCCGCTCCCTTTAGGATCCTTTTCAACCTCAGGTCTACATCCCGTATCTTAGCACCCGGAAGACAGCACACCCTTCTATTCTCAGGATCAGCTCTAGTTACAGGCCTGTCTATTCTTCTCAATAAAGAGTCCCCGATCACATAGACCTGCCTTTTCCTGGTGACAGTGCTATTCTCCAGTGTCTCCCCTGTTCTCTCTGGCTGCAAGTTCTTTCCATTCCTATTTTCCCTTACAATCTTCTTCAACCCATCCTGTATCCTCCTGGGGCTCATATTTGGTGTAGTCTCCCTTGACTCTTCCCCTTTTTCTATAGGACTAGCGTCTCTTCTCTTCTTCCTTACCCTTCCACCTTCAACAAGTACCTGCTGAGCCCCTTCTTCATTTTCCAACTCTGCAAACCTGTTCCTAAGCTCTATTTCTCCTTCACTAGCCCGTCTTTTTCTCTGCCTGGTTCTTTGAGTCACATGTTTCCACTGACCACTTTCCTCATCCAGTCTCTCCTCAAAATTCCCCAGCCCTGGTTCCATCTGTGAGTCTGAGCTTTCCCCTTCAGATACCTCATATCTTTGCTCCATCATCTGCTCAAACCCCTTCCTAAACTCAACCAGACTTTCCACCTGCATCTCCAAACCTCGGAACTTTTCCTCCATCAGCTCTATTAGACGGCATTTCATGCAGAAAAAACTCTTACCGGTTCCCCCCTCCAGGATCATGTACATACACAGCTTCCACATCCAGTCATCCTCAATGTGTCTTTCTCTGCAGGAGTCACTCCCACAGCTGCCTCTGTATCTGTCATCTCCTTCCCACCTAAATCCTGTTAATCTGGGAAACACAAGCCACACCAAAAAGACCACAACCCCCCAGCAAAAGCAAACCCCAAACAAGCACCACAATCCAAACTCCCCTTTCAAACTCCCACTCAAACTCCCCTGTTTAGAGCTCTGTTTGCTAGCTCCTGTGCCACTGCAGCTGTCTGAGTACACTGAGTACCACAGAGCGAACAGGAAAGTACTGTAATAAAGGCACATCATGTAGCCTGTATTTTCTGTCTTTGCACTGGATTAGAGTTTTGTCAATTCACACATCATCATTAAGGCTGCAAGTGTGTCATGGAGGTCACGGAAGTCATGGATTCTGGGACTTTCTGGGACCTCTGGGACTTCTGCAGCGGCCGGTTTGGCTTGCTAGGGGGCCACCTGAGCAGCTGGGGCAGCCCCTAGGCCAGCAGCACCGGCTGTTGCTGGGGCAGTCTTGGGCCGCAGCAGCAGCAGGAGGAGTTTGGGTGTGGGAGGGGCTCGGGGCTGGAGGTTGGAACACAGGAGTGGGTGAGGGCTCAGGGCTGCGCTTATCTCGGCGGGCTCCCCGGAAGCAGCGACATGTCTGTCCCTCCCTCAGCTCCTAGCTCAGCACACTGCCTCTGTCTGCAGGCACTGACCCCTGCCTCCCGGTTCCCAGCCAATGAGAGCTGCGGAGCTGGTGCCTGGGGCAGCATATGGAGCTAGGAGCTGAGGGAGGGACATGTCTCCGCTTCTGAGGAGCCATGAAGGGCTGGATAGGGAGCTTGCCAACCCTGCCAACCCCCTCCTCCCCAGCACCAGAGGGGGTCCTGGGCCACTCCCCCCCCCTGCACCCATGGCGCCCGCTGGGCCACATACCCCAGCTCCCCGCCAAACACCCGCAGCACTTCCTGGCCCA
The DNA here is from genome assembly GCF_009764565.3 of Dermochelys coriacea. NCBI lineage: Eukaryota > Metazoa > Chordata > Testudines > Dermochelyidae > Dermochelys > Dermochelys coriacea. Next base: position 198,663,944 of record NC_050068.2, on the reverse strand, counting down.
CCCCCTCAAGCACCTGAAGCGCCCCTGAGCCGCCCTTCCACCCAAGATTTTGTCAGGGCTATATAGTACAAGTCATGGACAGGTCACAGGCCGTGAATTTTTCTTTGCTGCCCATGACCTGTCCATTACTTTTACTAAAAATATCCATGACTAAAACGTAGCCTTAATCATCATTTGCAGGCTACAGCATTGATTCAGCAAGGTCAGTACATATGCTGAACACTGAGGAAAGAAGGACAGGCATTTGAGAACCTTATTGTTGGGTAAATTATGAGCCAAGTCCCATTTTCAGAAGTACCTAAGTTACTTAGGAGCCAAATCTTATTGAAAGTCAATGGGGTTTAATCTTCCAAGCGATTTAGGCACTTTTGAAAATTTTACCCATTGTTTTCAAATCTGTTAAAGTTAGAATTTAATCTACATCGTACAATCCCATCTAATTGCTCTGTACCTCCTTGGTGCTCTCTTCCATCTCAAGCTTTCTTTCCCAGAGCAAAGTCATAAGCACACAACTCTTAAAAACACAGCAGTGTCCTAAATCATTGTAGTAACATTGAGGGAGCAGTGTGGGCCAGTCGACAGAGCAGTGAGGCTCAGGAGACTTGAGTTCTGTTGCCTGCTCAGCCACTGACCTTCTGAGTAACCTTGGACAAGTCACTTCAGCTCTCTGCCTCAGTTTCCCCATTTGTAAAATAGATATAGTGTTACAGACCTCTGTAAAGTGCATTGAGAGTTACTGATTAAAAACGTTATATAAGAACGAGGTGGTATTATTGTATGTTTCCGTGTTGTGGATCATTACTGTAAAGTACTGTTGATATTTTTTAAAAAGAAACAAAGTAAAATGCTAAATATACGCATACACAGGCATTCACCCCACCTCTCTGTTAAGGTATCCATTTATAACATCATCTTGGTATCTGAGACAAACTAAAGTTAAAAAAAATCAGTCAATCTGAAAGGCTGTGTTCTGCCCATTGCCTTTATAAAGCTCCGAAAGGGTATGTGCAGTAAAGGTTTATTTTATGTTGGTTGCTTTTATTGTAATTTGTCACCCTCCGGGGGTTATTGTTGGAAAGTTAATGCAGTGGGGAAGGGACTAATATTTTGTTCTGAGAGTGGTGGGAGCTGAGGTAATTTTAAAATCTTGTGAAAGGGAATTCCATACCTGTAGTCTAGCTGTTGAGAAGCCCACTCCCCGTCACTGTGTCTTACACACTAGGCATAATAAACTCTAGTATCCCCAAGGAACACACCTGTTGTGGTAGTCCTGATCACAAAGGCAACGGCAATTTCTCAGACGTTTGGGCTCAATCCATTAAGAATTTCAAGATCGGGGCCTTAAATTGTATCTGGAATGGTGCAGTGCTGACAAACGTTTTATGAAATGCAGAACAATGTGATAAATAGCATTTATCATGCACTTTTGACTGCTTCACCTGCCCTCTATCCACTAATCCATCTCCCCAGGGGTCCTTCTAACATTTCAAACCCTAGAGAATGTTCATATAGACACTTTTAAAGCCAAGCCACCAGAGAGCTTTCTCCTGATTCTCCCCCCCCATCCCAAACTAGCCTGGCCTGAGGTCTAGGGCAAGCAATATTCAGTATTGGATTAATGACAGGTTTAAGATCCAACAGCTTGTGACTTGTCAGAGCTAGTAGTGGAAGCCTCCTAGCTTACAGTGGGGCATGTAATGCTGGATTCTAGCCCTGTGAAGCCCTTAAAGTCATAACATAATGATGTATAGAAACACTATCTTGTTAATTTTTAGAGGTTTCTAAAGTGTGTTAGCTATAGATTTTCTCTCCTTCTGAGTTCTTGTGGCAAGTATGATCATTTGGTTTTATAGGTGGAGGGATATGAAAAGTAATACCATTGCATTTTTTGAAAACTCGCCAATACACTTCCAGAATAATTTTCCTGTGAAATGTGTAGTATATCCAGAATGCCTGATGGTTGGTCTGGTGAGGACTGAAGGTTTTAGTGGTTCTCACTTGGGGTAACTTGCATAACTCCCTGATGGCTTTATCACTTGTGAGTAATGGTGCCATCCCAAACTCAACCCAATAAAACCATGTTACCATATCATTATATATTCTTTATATAGCACATATTCACATGCACAACACATCTATGCTGATGATATCTATGTGATATATCTCTTTATTTTGGCAACTATTTGATATACTGTGTCTGGGGCTCGATCCTGCTCTGTAGTTTCTGGCTATATTTGAACTGAGCTGCAGTGTGTCTGTGTACACAGAGAACTTGCTCCAATGAACCAAAAGGTTCATTTGAAGTCAAGTGGCACTTGAGGAGACTGATACTACCAGATTACAGGGGAGTACAAGAGTCTCTGTGCTGCAGGAGTGCACTATTGATTTCCATCATCTACATGGCTAACCAATGCTGTGTAGCATCGCTGGTAAGGTAAGTGGGCTTGACCCAAGACCCACTGAAGTCGGTCAGTTTTGGGTCATTCGTTGTGTGAGCAGCACATGAGGACATTAACGTGCCTCTGAGCAGACCAATCCTGGACAACACCACTAAGGAGAGGGTGAGCAGTGCAAGAAGAAATGCAATATGTTTCTGAGAAGATCAGTTCCTTATAACATTGATAAGAAGTTTGTGACCAGCTCATTAGGGTCTCACTGTGCTATCGGGAGACTAGGACCCAGTTCACACAAGCAGCTATTGCTGGTGCAAAGGAGCTACAGAAACAAATTAGAGGGAAAACGACTGATCTGTGTGATGGCAAGGTTGGTATCAAGATTTTATCATGAGTCTTGCATAGGTGGTGTTTTCTTTATAGCCTCATACTGACTCTCAGCTTTGTTAAGTAAGTTGCTTGCTTTCATGTTTGCAGAGAAAAGATGGAAAACATGAACAATAAAAGTTGAAAAAGCAGAAGGCAAACAAAAAGACACAAATTTTATTACTTTATTTTTTTTAATGGCATGATTTTTAAGCCAATGTTACTATTTAAGCAGGAGGCCTGACTCATGATTTTTACACACTTGGGAATGGTGATACTATAATAATGACTGCATTGTTAGTTTTCCTTTAACTTTTGGAAGTGTCGGGATCAGTGATGACAAAGAACGTGAAAAGGAAATGCAGCTTAATGAAAAAATTGAATAAAGTCAAGTGGGGGTGGTAGACCCTTAATGTGAAAAATGGAAAACAACTTGAAGTAGAATTATATAGAAGAATGGTGACTGGAAAGAGGTAGGAGAATAGGCAGAGACAGAAACAGTGCAGATGATTATGTTTATTATTTCTTGCTGTGCAAGTCCATGCTAGACTTGCTGTCCTCATGCTCTCCCAAGATTGTTGTTTGTGAACATGAGAAAAGAGGAAAATTTCCAAAATATTTACATCTTCTCTGGGGCTCTTATAATTATTAAGCATGTGTGCAGGCTGTATCATATTCATCTCTCTTTGAATTTTGGGTTTTTATGACTAGGTTACAAAGAATTAAAAAAAAACAGATGTTGTGTAGCTTGACTGAAAAAAATGCAAAACAATGGTAATTTTTCTCAGATCTTGACTGTCTTCATTTTAGTTTACGTAATGAAATGCACAAACTTATTTTTTCAAAAAAATAATTTGGAATCAGATTGTGTGCAGTGAATCAGGATACACATTCATCTGAGACATAAACACTTCTGGCTTTAATTAAGAAAACATGGTTTTAAAGGATGTTATTTAGCAAACTGCAATTAAATATATTTTTTTAAATAACTAAATAACTTGCATTTTGTGACATGAAAATGAAGGAATATAACTGAAAGATGTATAGCCTGCTTTCCTGGCTTGATTTTTTAATGGTTGGACCTTCTCTGCAGATCTGGGACTATCATGAATGGAGACTGCCAATTTTGCTGTAATGTGACAAACTCTATTATGGTTTTGTGATGTGGGCAAACATCTACAAAGGCGACAACTATTTTTCTTGATACTCGTTAGATTTAAACCCAAGTTTCAGAGTTGAAAAGCAAATGCATTATAAGTCCATGAAAGTCAACAGTAGAATTTCTGTTGACTTCAATGGGCTTTAGTTAAAACCCCATGGGTGAAATCCTGGCCTCATTGAAGTCCTATTGGGATCCAGGATTTCACCCCAAAGAGCTAGTACATTGCATCACCTAGCCTATTTGCAGACTTGAACAGCGGCAGTAGCACATTGAAACTTTGAACTTAAAGCTCCCAAACAGGACTGGATCCTCCTCATACTTGGATGGGAGACATCCATGAGAAAAATACCAGTTTTGCAGGAATTGGTATTGGTAATACAGCTTATGCACCTCCCTTGGAGGAAATATTGTACTGATACTGGAGGTGCTTTCAGATCATATATAAATGAGAGGTCCTGACTATTTCTGGTCATTAAAGATCCCATGGCATTTACTCCCCTCCCCCCCCTGCCCCCCGCAAAAAAGTATGGGTGCTTGTCTGAATGTCCTTATCACATTCACATTTGAGTGACATTGTATGGACCAAACAAACCCTCAAGCAATTTTGATAACAAAAATTTTTGATCCAACCCATTTGATGAAAATGTTTTGACCAGCACTAATGGATAACTATATCCCTCCTATTTAAGTTGTCTTGCAGCTGTGGAATTTGTCTACGCTTCAGTCAACCGCAGAAGAACCTGCATTTGTGCCTCAGTGGGGCTCCGCGCACAGCCAGCCCCTCAATGTTGTACAGTGCAGGACAAGGCCCCTCATTTGTAATTCAGAAGAGTGTAGCGGGGCAGCTACCCCACTCCTAAGCAGCAAGCCAAGGCTGATTGGGGAAGCATCCACAGCTGGGCCACGCCCCAATCAGGCCACAGCTGACCCTGATAAAAGGGGCAATGAGCCAGGAACTAGTCATTCTCCCTCCAACTTCAGAGGGAGAAGGACCTAGCTGCTTGGGAGCTGAGGGTGCAGGTAACAGAGCAGGGCTGGAGAAAGGTGAGAGGAGCTGGGGGGAGCTCCCGCCTGGCAATTCCCTAGACTGCAGGCCCTGTGCAAGGCTAAACCAGCTACTATGGTTGCAGAGGCTGCAGCCCAGGGGTTAGGCAAAGGCAGTAGGTCCAAACCCCCTTTGCCAATGATGAATGGCTTGTACACTGCAGTCTGCCCCAGTGAGCGGGGCTAGATGGTGACTGGCAGTAGCCATAGGCTGAGGTGAGGTGGGGATAGAGGGTTGGGGGTTCTCTGGGGAGGGGACCCAGAGCGTGGGTATACTGCCAGGGGGCAGCACCCAAGGTAAAGGGATACCGGGGTCTGGGAGAGACACGGGGGGCCTGAGGCAAGTGGGACACTGGCCTGCAGAGGGTGCTCTAGAGGCTGGCAGAGCTAATTCCCAGGATGACCAGCAGGGGGCGCCATGCCAGTGAGTCACTGCATCACTACACCAGTATATTGATGTTTGTGAAAGGTGCTATAATAGTAAGTGACTTTTTGGGGGGGCTATAAAGTCTGGATATTTTTCTCAGTGGAACTGATTTGGTGACTGGCATCACCACTGCTTTGTGAGGTGCTACTCTTCCAACTTTTTGTTTAAAATAAAAAATACTTAACAATTACAAACAAATATAAAGTACTAATCCCCCACCACTTATGTGTCCATTCCAGCAATTGTCATTTCTCATTATTAAAGCTGCACCTAGTACAAAATTTTGTTAAGGTGCTAAATTAAAATGCAGAAGTGTGTCCACCACAGCCTTTCATTCCCATGATCCCCACTAACTGGGACAGTGGTTCACATGCTTTAAGTGGTTGTGGCTTTCATATGTCTTTATTTCTGGTTTAATTTAATACAGGGCCCTTTACCACACTATCTCAGGATACAAGTTCTTGGAAGCAGTAACGGCTGGGTTGTTTTTCTTCCTGCTTGTGTGATCACTTTAACTTTAATTATAGCTGTTCATTTATTAAAATAACTAAGGAATATAAGTTTTAAATTCCAGCTGTTCAAACAGTCTTTTTATTTTCTTTGTGCACAGTATGGTGTGCAGTTTATTGTATCCATTTTCCTTTAAAATCTTTTTAATTCTCTCAGAAATGTACCAGATATTTTCCAGACATTCTTGATGATCTCTGTATGAGAGCACCACTGGGCCAAAATCATGTCCACTGAACAGCATTTCAGTATGAATTAATTTGGCATTGCTTTAAATGTACAAGATGCATACCTCAGGAAATGTATATCTCACGGATCTCTGTTCTAGGTGGTGGTCTGGAGTCACTGCTAGTGATTGGCTGTCCCTCATTCAGTTCACCCTCTTTGAGAGGCCCCACACTGGAGTCCTCTCTTTTCCAAGCATGCCCCTTTCTTCTGTGCATTTCCCCTGAGGGAATACCTGCATTGCATTCAGATATGTGACTGTAGCACATGTAGACATACCTGATCCAACTGTAGCAGTGAAGCTGCTTGAGTACATACCCAGGATCCCAGGCAGACTTGTACAGCCTGTGCTGCCACAGCTTCTCTGCTCTTGGTGTTTGAGTTAGCTAGATAAAAGCTAGCTGCGATATGTCTAGATATGTTGTAATCACAGCACTGGTTGTCGTGTAGACAGACCCTGAGACACATTAGCACTTATCCTCGCTCTCTCACTCACACTCACACACCCATCCCTCTTCTCTGTGGGACCCCCACTCCACACACTGAAACATCCACTGATAACAGGTTACACTCACCACTGAGGCACCTCCTTGTGGCTACATCTGGGCATTAGCTCTTGCCCTTTCATCAGTCTCTTGCCCCAGGGTCGCGCACGCTCGCTCTCTCTCTGTGGACTTGGGGTGTTTCCTCTTTGTGACTTGGCACTCCAGTCAGGTCACTGTAGTCTTCCCCTTCTGGAGGTATCAAAGTCCCACTGGACAAACTGTCTATCTCCAGTCTCAAGCAGTCTTCTGATCCACTTCTAAGTCTGTGCCACTTTCCCAGTGGCCAATAGAGGAATCCAGGCCTGCCCCTTACTCCAGGTTCCAGGCCAGGGACCAATACCTGGCAATCACAGCCTGCTCAAATGCTGACCCTATGCTGTTTCCCTGGGCTCTTTCATACCTCTCTTCTTTATCTTCTAGCCTAATGGGTTACCACTGGAGCTTCTTCCATGCCCTGTGCCCACTTTACCCCTCTTGACTTCTTGCCAGGGTAGGATCCTAGGACTTACTCTTCCCCTAGAATTTCTCCTTGTATCTAGTAAACTCCTCCCCTCTCTGAGAGAGGCTACAGGGAAGACCTTTGCAGTCATTCTCCTACTACCAACTTTCTCTTTCTGAGCCTATCCAAGCTCCTCCACCAGCTGGGCTTCATCAGCCATTAGGATTTAACAGTCCCTGGTTCTCCTCCAGATAATTGGCCTATTTTACCTGTTCAGGACTCATGTGGAGTGAACACCCACTTACACCACTCTCCCATGCATACTGATTATGGACATCTTATGGTTCATAATCCTACACTCTCTTCCCCATCAAATGTGGAGGTGAACTCTTTCACTTGAGAGACAAGGTGGGTGAGGTAACATCTTTTACTGGACCAACATCTCTTGGTGAGAGAAGTTGTTCCAATGAGAGATTTTACTTCACCCACCTTGTCTCTCTATTATCCTGGGACCAAATTGGCTACACCATCACTACATACATCTTTCACATAGGGCAGTTCTCTCCTCTGCCTCCAAAAAGTAAAATGAGGGGCCTCTTATAACCTCATCCTCCTCATTTCTTCCCCCCTCCCCATCTTCCAAAGGACTGAAGAAGAGAAGAGGGAGTGAAGAGGTCTCTCCCAGCCAGATTCCTGCCTCACTCATTGCCTGTGATGAGGAGAAGCAGCAGAAGGTGATGTCTCCTAGCAGTAAACAGGTGCTGCTGGCCTGAATCCAGGAGAGATTCAGAATGTGAACTCTAAGATCATATTTAAGTGCTATACATTCATTCTAAGCTCTTTTTTGCTTTGCAACCTTAGTCTGGATAGACAGTTTAGTTAATGAATCCAAATGGGATCTACATAAAGGAATTTGTCCTTTGAATGTTTTTTATTTTGCTGATACCAAAAGCAGGCAGTACTGGGGCCTATTGTGCAATCTGTTGTACAAACACATAGTAAGAGCCAGCCCCTGCCCTTTAGAGTTTGCAATATAAATAAACAAGACAGACAAAGGAAGTATTAATGTACTTGCTTTACAGCTGGGGGACTTGGGAACAGAGAGATTAACATTCTGATTCTCATTAACATGAAGGGCTATAGCGCGTCAGGTGAAGACATGCTATGCTGATGGGAGATCGCTGTCCCATCGGCATAATTACAACACCTCAACAGGAGGTGGAAGTTATGTTGGTGGGAGAGCTTTTTACACCACTGAGCAACGTAAGTCACATTGACTCAAGCAGCAGTGTAGACAAACCCTTAAGCACCTTTACCTTTGGTCTGGGAGTATCAAGTGGCCTTAAAATGGCTGTATATCACTTTAAGGCCCATTTATACTGTCAAAGTGGCCTTATTGTAAATGGGTCTCGGTCCTAAAGGGTTTATCTACACTAAGTAAAAAGCTCTGTTTTTTTACCATGTGGTAGCTAACATATGGGAAAATGCTAGGTTGGACAAAGCAGTTTGTAGTTTTCACACATGTTAGCAGGTTGAGGTAAATACTAGGGGGAAGCCTAGGGTTTAACTCAACCAGATAACATATGTGAAAACTACTACTGCCTTATAGCACATTAGTTAGTTACCACATGTCAAAAACACCTTTTTTCCTAGAGAAGGACCAAGTAATTCACCCAAGGTTACACAGGAAGTCTGAGTCAGTGGCAGGAAATGAACCCGCATCTCTGGAGTTGCATGCCAATACCTTAATCACAAGACCATCTTTCCTTTCTGAAACAAGATGAGTGCCTGCAGGAGTGTATGGTCACTCAATGGGCCATTCACCCAATCATTCACTGAGCTGATCCTGAGGTTCCATCTCAGACAGTCTGATTCTCATCACAAGGATTTGCAGATAATCTCTGTGTTCCATATTGAAATCTTTTCAAAATGTGTTTTTTGCCAGTTCTCAACCACATCTATTGTATTCACTACCTAGTATTATCAGAAATGCAAATTTAGGGCTGGATTCTGATCTTGCTTACATAGGAGTAAATTAAGAATAATTCCACGGAACACAGTGGTGTTACTTCAGATTTTCACTGACTTCTGAAGGCTTGTAGTGAAGGAATTCATTAATAAAACTGAAATGCTATCATTTTCATCTAGCTTTTCTGTAAATACTGAGTATAACCCAATTACAAGATTTTAACACTTTTTCATCCAAATACTTTTGTAAGTATTTTGACACACTGTGTACAAAATGTGCTGTGTCCACAAAATTGGTATTAATATTTTACAATAGCAATCATATGGTTTCTACTGCCAATCAAGAGGCCAGTTTCCTTCCCATTGAAGTCAGTGGCATAATTATAATTGACTTCAATGGGATCAGGACCATGCTAACCCACCATCTCATCTCATGTTATTTTGCACATTATCCAGCTTGCTAGTTGCTATCAGACAAACCTTCAAAGAGGAAAATGTGATGTCATTTATTTTGGAAGAACAAACTACCCCATTAGAGACTCTTATTGCGGGGGAGAGACATCAGATTAACATCAGCTGGTTCTGTTATAGAGTAGGTAATACAAGAGAACACCCATAGTGACTACAGCTGAAATACGCTCTCTTGCATCAGACACGGTTTTGTCTACAGGATCTGATCCAAAACACATTGAAATCAATGGGAGTCAAGCTCTAAGAGAAGTGATGAGAGGAAAGGAGAAAAAGAAGATATAGGGAAGAGAAGAACTTTCCCTGACTCGGGATAGGCCAGCGTTTACTGTTTACAATAGATTTGCCTGTCTTCAGAAATTTTGGCCTGCAACTTTATATTTAAAAAAAAAAAACTATCTTCAGAGACAATTATGCATATATCATGTACTGCTTTTCTTCCTCATTGATTAAAATAATGAGAGAGCATGTTTTGCGTGGGAAAAAATGGGCTTTGTGTCTTAGTTCATCTGTTCCTAATATTTATTCCAAAACACAAACCTCAGCTGTCTGTGACATCTCCATTTCTATGGTAACGATTTTTGAAGTCGTAAACAGGATTCATAGACCTTATCTTGAAATAGTCCTTACCTAAAGCAGGCAGGGATATCATGGTATTTAGCAGAGGTGATTTTTACCAGTTAAAATCATGTTGTTTATCACCCTGGGAAAACCTAATTAGACCCAGTGTAAGGCATTTTCTGTTTTTAAAACTTTCATTAATGCACACCACATAACACTTAGTTTTAGTTACATATTCAAATTATGGTTACATAAGGCAATAGATTAAGTTAGGATTGTAAAACCAGTGTGTTTAAAACTAATATGTAATTATAAAAATGAACATTGGAATATCTGTATATACATTTAGGTTCAGTATTTTCTCAGTGAAGTTATACATTATCACAATTCATTTTTTAGTTTTCAATATTATAAGAAAAGTCAAATATTTGATTTAAAGAAAATGATTATGCAGAGGTGGAGGTTTGAAGCTTTAAGCAATCAGAAGGCCGCAGAGTTGCAAACTACAAATCCAGGTCCATTGGGCTATGCAGCATTCTGTAGCAGCAGAAGGCCAACTCGTACACATTTCAGTGCTCATCCCACTCTGTGCTTCTCATTACAAGTTCTACTTGCACACTGGGTTTTCTGTAAAATGTGCAAGCCATCTGCCATGAGTCTGTTTTTGAGCTCATACATAAGCCATTTCATTGTGAATAGCGCACTTATCAGTTTCTCTTATTTATACTTTGAGGTAGGCTAAGAGGGTCTTAGACCACCAACACACTCCTAGAATGCCCAGATGCATGCAGAACTATATACTATAAATAACAGAAGATGTTTTTCCAAACAAATATTTCTACTTTTCTTAGTTTGATTTTTTTTTTTTTCATGAGTTCTGACTTTTCTGGGGTTTTTCCTGACATATGTTAAATAAGGACAAACACATTTTAAATATATTAGGACATCGTTAAAAATGGTCGTAATTCTTCACAGAAAATGTCTAACATTTAAAAAAAAAAGTTAAAATTAGGAGTGCTGGCACAAATAGTGTACCATTTAATAGACTGATATTTTTAATCATGTTTTAGTGTGTACAGTGCTGTTGAATGGTCATTTGGGGTTTTTGTTTTTGTTTTTTTGGTTTGGTTTGGTTTTTTCTTTGTGTGTGGATATCTTAGGTGGCTACAATTATGGTATCTAAATGATGAGCTTACTTACAAGGTTTTCTCCCTCTCTCTCTCTGTGTTTGTGAGTGTGTGAAAGGGCATTTATTACTTGTAGAAAGCTTTACTGCAGAAATACTCAATCTAAATGCATCCAGGTTGGAGTTCAGTCTGACCTCTTCCAAGGAGGAATTCCATGGCTAGGGTCTTGGCACTGACAGTACTCTCCATCCAATGGCTGAGTCCAAATATACTGCTCTCTCTGGGTATCATCTCAGTAGAGCATAGATGCCACCATAGGTTGTGGATAATGAGGTGGTCTCAGAGGACTTACTTAATATATATGTATTTTTTTAAAATCTAAAAATATTATTTCAAGAGGAGTTATTCAAACTATCCTAGAAATATACATCTGCTGTTCTCCCAAATCTGGGTGAAGGCTCGATAACTTGATAACCTGAAGTGTGAATTTCATTGTGGGGTTCTGTCTCCTCTTGTTTGATTCACGGGGCCAGATGTGTAAGGAGCAACAGGTAAAATGAAATGTGACTTCTCCCTACGTGTTTCAGTTAGGAATTTCAACAGCCCTCACAGCCTTTCTCCAAGTCAAGTGGAGTGCCCCAGGGGTCGGTCCTGGGGCCCGTTTTGTTCAATATCTTCATAAATGATCTGGAGGATGGTGTGGATTGCACTCTCAGCAAATTTGCGGATGATACTAAACTGGGAGGAGTGGTAGATACGCTGGAGGGGAGGGATAGGATACAGAAGGACCTAGACAAATTGGAGGATTGGGCCAAAAGAAATCTAATGAGGTTCAATAAGGATAAGTGCAGGGTCCTGCACTTAGGATGGAAGAATCCAATGCACCGCTACAGACTAGGGACCGAATGGCTCGGCAGCAGTTCTGCGGAAAAGGACCTAGGGGTGACAGTGGACGAGAAGCTGGATATGAGTCAGCAGTGTGCCCTTGTTGCCAAGAAGGCCAATGGCATTTTGGGATGTATAAGTAGGGGCATAGCGAGCAGATCGAGGGACGTGATCGTTCCCCTCTATTCGACACTGGTGAGGCCTCATCTGGAGTACTGTGTCCAGTTTTGGGCCCCACACTACAGGAAGGATGTGGATAAATTGGAAAGAGTACAACGAAGGGCAACAAAAATGATTAGGGGTCTAGAGCACATGACTTATGAGGAGAGGCTGAGGGAGCTGGGATTGTTTAGTCTGCAGAAGAGAAGAATGAGGGGGGATTTGATAGCTGCTTTCAACTACCTGAAAGGGGGTTTCAAAGAGGATGGCTCTAGACTGTTCTCAATGGTAGCAGATGACAGAACGAGGAGTAATGGTCTCAAGTTGCAATGGGGGAGGTTTAGATTGGATATTAGGAAAAACTTTTTCACTAAGAGGGTGGTGAAACACTGGAATGCGTTACCTAGGGAGGTGGTAGAATCTCCTTCCTTAGAGGTTTTTAAGGTCAGGCTTGACAAAGCCCTGGCTGGGATGATTTAACTGGGACTTGGTCCTGCTTTGAGCAGGGGGTTGGACTAGATGACCTTCTGGGGTCCCTTCCAACCCTGATATTCTATGATTCTATGATTCCAGTGACCTCAACAGGTGTCTGTATCAATAGAAAGAGGTAGTTTAACTCACTGCACAACTTATTTAGATTATTCTGTCTCCAAAGGCTTTGGAGTGAGAGGAAAGATTCTTCACTTGTAGGTGGATTAACCACTATTTTACAGCTGTTACAAAGATGAGAAGAACTAGACAAAATCTGCCAGTTTAGGTAGTAAACACAAACACAAAAGTAAACACAAATAGCCAAGTTGATTGTATGGATAAATACTACCAAAAAAAGTCTGCAAATATTCATTGAATTTTTAATCCAATTGGCTTTAACTGTGTTTAGTCCCTTTTGTGTTAATTTTCCATGACTATTCTAGTGAATGAGTAAAGTGGAAGGCATGTTTGTCAAAAGAACAAACTTAAAAAAAAATCTTCACCTAATATGAACTTAGAATTTGTAACTGAAAACCTGATTCTAAGAGTTTTATACTTATAAATCAGGGAACAGAAACATATCGAGTGACCGAAGTGCTAAATCAAAATAGCTAGAATATATGCAATAAAATGATTGCAAATAAATGATAAACCAAGAACTATTAGACAAATCAAGAATAAATTCTGACTAGAGTTGATTAGGAGCTTTTTGACAACAACTTTTTGTTGTTGAAAAATGTATTCATTGAAACCAAAACTTTTCATGGAAACATCTGTTTTTTATGACACTTTCATTGGGAAGATGTCTTGTGTCTAGGGTGCAATCTGTGGTCAAAACACACGAGCTCTACTGAATAATAGCCTAATGGTTAGAGCTCTCACTTGAACTGTGGGAGGCCTAACTTCAAGTGTCTACTCAAATTCAAGCAGAGCACACCCCACACCATTGGTTTTGGGAACGTTTCTTGGATCCAGGATGGAATTTCTGGTCCAAGCCAGAGAGACGCCTACCTCAGAATAGCCAATATCCCAGTGGTTAGGGCAGTCATACCTGGGATGTGAAAGACTCAGGTTCAAGTCCCTGCTATGCCTGTATTTCCCACAGTCCAAGTGTGTGCCCTAACAGTGGGGATATTTGCTATTTGGGATATATATCCTTCTCTGGCTTTTTCTGTGAAATTTTTTGAAAATTCTTGGTTTCAGAATGGAATGCAAAAAATTTTGCTAAACGGATTCTTTTTCTAGTCAGCCCTAATTCTGACTTCACGCAACTCACAAGCAGAAAAATAGGCAACATTTGCCAGATAAATTATCCATTAAGAATTCTGCATGCACCTCTGTTGTAGACATGGCCTGAAGGCCATTTTATTTTTTATTTTTTTAGGAGCTTACAAAATGAAGTTGGCCACTAGAGAAAGATGTAATCTAGCTTCTGTATGTTTCTTTCTTGACTGATGATGTTCACACCTGCCGTAAAACGTATCTAGGAAAATCTTCACTTCATACACACAACTTGTACTGATCCTGTACTGAAAGGATTCAGACCTATCACAGTGTCCTGGAACTCAAGTTAGTTTTATGCATGTGATCTCAAATGAAAACTGTTCTGCCACAAGAAACTGTTGGGGGGGGGGGGTGTTGTTCCAAATAGTTAACAGAAAAATGTTTAGAAATATTAGGCAGAGCTTTGAACATTGCTAAGGCCCTACCAAAGTTACAGCCATGGAAAAAAGTCTCATGAACCATGAAATTTGGTCTCCCTCCATGAAATCTGGTCTTTTGTGCGCTTTAACCTTATACTATACTGATTTCCTGGGGGAGACCAGAGTTTCTCAAACTGGGGGTCCTGACCCAAAAGGGAGTGCTGGGGGAGTCACAAGGCTATTTTAGGGGGGGTTGTGGTATTGCCACCCTTACTTCTGCACTGCCTTCAGAGCTGGGTGGCTGGAGAGTGGTGGCTGTTGGCCGGGTGCCCAGGTCTGAAGGCATCACCCCGCCAGCAGCAGCATAGAAGTAAGGGTGGCAATACCATACCATGCCACCCTTACTTCTGCACTGATGCCTTCAGAGCTCAGTGGCCAGAGAGTGGTGACTGCTGACTGAGGGCCCAGCTTTTCAGGCAGCAGTGCAGAAGTAAGGGTGGCCATACCATACCATGCCATCCTTATTTCTGCGCTGCTGCTGGCGGCGGCTCTGCCTTCAGCGCTGGGCTCCCGGCCAGCAGCCGCCGCTCTCCAGCTACCCAGCTCTGAAGGCAGCACCGCTACCAGCAGCAGCGTAGCAATACTGCAACCCCACCTACAATAACCGTGCGACACCTCCCCCCCCACAACTCCTTTTTGGGTCAGAACCCCTACAATTACAACATCATGAGATTTCAGTTTTAAATAGCTGAAATCATGAAATTTACTATTTTTAAAATCCTATGACTGTGAAATTGACCAAAATGGACCATGAATTTGGTAGGGCCCTAAACATTACTATTGGTACTCTTTTTTTAATATCTTGCCACCTGAAAACCTAAGCTATCCTAGAAGGAGTCCAACTTGTGTACATCTCAGACACAGTAGAAAATAACTAACATATTTAGAAATCTCATTAAAATGTTTTCTTTTCTGTAAATTATAAAGTCATGATATTAAAGTTGATATATTTCAGGGAATAGAAACAAGTTATACCCATTACGAAGGGGGAGATTCCCAACTGTTCCATGAAATAATCCTTATTATTAGCTTGGAGGGTTCACAAGATGTTGGACCTTAAACCAATCACTTGTTTAGGAGTGAATATTATTCATCTTCTCCTCAGTCAAATATATTTCTTTTTTTACTGGGGGGCATAGGAGGAGGAACTCCACACTGGGGGTGAAGAATGTTTGGTTTTTAAATGTTGGCTTTTTGGTTGCTGCTTGAAGGTTGGAAATGTTCAAATCAGTGGGCAGAGCAGAGGTGAGGTGTGAAGGCTCTGAAATTTGTCACCAGCACATATGGATATATCTCATTTCTACATACGTACTGATGTGCAAGCGATATTATATACAGCATCACTTCACTCATGACTAAAATGCACCACTGATTAACAGTGCATAGCAACAGTACAAAACCATTCAGGCCAGAAAGTGAAGAATTAATTTTAGGCTACTGATGAATTTGGGATGGCAGAATGTAACTACCCGTGCCGGAATCTGTCCAGCACACCAAGGCTATAACACCCCTTAGCACATGAAGTATCCTGGTTTTTAATCCATCTACTTTAGGTATTCATTATAGGCTACGTTAGTAAGTGGTGGGGCTCTTGGCTTTGTCTCATACACAAGGCTCACATAAACCTACAAAAGCCAGTGAGCCTGGAATAATACAGAGGCCCTGATGTTCCTTTCTCTTTCTCACACAGATTTAACAATTAAAAGCTCCAAGAGTAACAGTTAGAAATAGAGAATTTGCAGCAGGTATTTTGCCTGAAGGCTCAGTGCATTACAATTCCACCTGTGCTTATCTAATTCCAGCCAACACAACCTCCTACCACCTCTTTTTCTAGGAAGCTAGAAAACTTAGCGATTCAAAATTGGAAGAGAGGAAGGTGAGGAAAAAAGTGTGTTGGGCCCGCCTTCGGGTGCTAAACTTTTTCCTCTGACCTATACCTTCTGTGGTAAATAGCTCTGTGGATCACATCACAAACTGCTGGGCTTGCTAGAAGAAAACAAAATTTAAATTCCAGATGTATCCAGTTGTATGAGTAACCCATCTGCAATCTACACAGTGAACATGGAGTTATTTATGATGGGCTAGAAAGTTTTGACATTGACCCCATTGTATCATGATTAGTGGTGCTGGAGGCAGAGGGTCCATGTTTTCCGGTGGGACTGTTATTGATGAGGTACCAGGAAAACGGAGAACGTGGGGAGTTAGGCTGGAATGGAAGCAACACACAACCATGTGGACAGAGCCATGGGCAGGTTTTAATAACGTTGTTCAACATAACATGCATTCAGTTTTACTCTTTGTGAAATGAAATGTTGTGGCAGCATCAGAGCTGTGAGTTCTCTACATTGCAGCAGCTGGTACCATGAGCCATGGAACTGGGTCTGAAGTCCCATCCTGAGCCTTGAATTTTGCAGTCACAAACCTAGCCCAGTGGAAGGGGCTGGTCAAACTGTGCACAGACCTGGCCATACAGGACAGCAGCAGCAGGAAAGTAAAATGGTAACTTTATCTTACTGGGAAACAAAGCAGAGCTCATCACTGCCTCGAGTTTCACAGCAGTCCTTGGAGCCCTGGTGACCTATTGGTTCCCCAAAACAGAATAAAACTTGAGTGACACAGGTTTTTTGCTAAAACCATCCAAAGGAGATGGGATGGACCGCATTTTATGCCTTACACACCCTGGCTGCTGCATGCAATTTTGGAGATTTGACAGACTCCTTGATTCAGAACAGGATAGTCTGCAGCACTGGGGAACACCACCTATGGAAGCGACTGTTCCTGGAAGGTGATCTCACATGTGACAGATGCTTAGACATGAGGCGTGTAGCAGACGCCTGAAGAGAAAGGATGAAAGCCCTGCGGGGCATAACACCGCTAAAAGTAACACTATAGTGAGACATCAGCAAAGGAGAGCAGGTGACCAGGGTTCCATACCCTCAGTAAGATGCATTTACTGTGGCAGACAGCATGAGCAGGTAAAGAAAAAGTGCTCCACACCAGGACAGTGTTGCAAGGAGTGTGTGGCAAGGTGAACCGTTTTAGCAGTGTGTGGAAGAGCAAAGGAATGTATGAGAAAGATTCAGTCAGACTTGGACAAGAGGGAGATGGCACATCAGTGATGCCATCCTGACTCCTTGAATCCGAAAGCATTTTGGGATCAGGCTGTTGGAACAGGAAAGCAACAAGGGACAATACCAACCTCCATGCAACAATGTTAATAGGGAAAACACTCTGTGTGATTTCAGCTGGATAGCGGGGCCTCCTGCAATGTGATTCCTTGGGCTGAATTGGACTCAAAAACACCCATTACAGACAGCTGGGAGCAATCTTGTACTGTACAATGAGAGTATAATGCAGCCCTTACGAAAATATGACCTCAGAGTAACTCACCCAGAAAATAACAAACAGTACGAACTGAAGTTTGTGGTGGTGGATAGTAAGCCCTACAGATTCCTCTTGAGGAATACAGCCATACAAGTCATGAATCTGATCAGGGTTCAGTATCAGAACTTTTTAGCTGCACTGAGAGACATCTGCTCATTGAGAGCAGATTGAAAGCAGATCACAATAAGATCAAGGTGGTCAGAGACCTAGCAGCTCTGGTGGATGTGAAAGGGGTCATCGCTTTACAAGGACGATCGATTTTTCTGGTGCAAGTTCTGTCTGCACCTGGCTGCAGTAGCAAAACCCATACGTCAGCTCATAAGACAGCATGTTGAGTGGGGCTGGGCAGGTCCCCAAGAGCAAGCATTTGACATGCCAAAACAAATGACAGTGACTGTCCTGCAGTAGTATCATCTGGGAGAACCACTGACACCCCAGTGTTAAGCACTGGAGAAGGGATTGAGTGTAGTTGTTTTTGCAGGAGCAGGCAGTCGCTTATGCCAACAGAGTCCTGCCAGAGACTGAATAGGGGTGCACCCAAATAGGAAACAAGCTGCTGGCTGTGGTATTTGGAGTGGAGCAATTCCATCAGTATACCTATGGCCACCCAGTAAGAGTCAATCATGGCAAAGCTCCTTCTAAGCACTCCAAAGAGACTGCAGTGCATGCTGGTGCTACGAGGTAGAGATCAGATATTGTCCAGGACAATTACTTGTGTTAGCTGACACCTGAGTAGGATATAGATAACCAGTATTAGTGAGTTGGAGGAAAGTTGAAGGGATAGCTCAGTGGTTTGAGCATTGGCCTACTAACCCAGGGTTGTAAATTCAATCCTTGAGGGGGGCCTTTTGGGATCTGGGGCAAAAGTAAGGGACGGTACTTAGTCCTGCTGTGAAGGCAGGGGACTGGACTCAATGACCTTCCAGTTCTATTAGATAGGTGTATCTCCATTATTTGATTTTTTTTTTTTAAATTAAAGAGGCTATGGCAA